>NC_046663.1:40009050-40046174 GCF_010883055.1 Belonocnema kinseyi
GTCGGATTCGGATTCAGCGCAGCAAAAACCTTCGGGTATACTAGGTCTGGTCTCTGGTTCCGGACCTTTGTCAAATTTTGTCGGCCTGTGTAATTCATCCTTGTAGTCGTATTATGTATCTGGCAAAACCTGACTCGTGTTAATCCCCTTAAGGCCGTGTGACGAGTGGGTCACGTGACCAGATTCTTACCTTACCGACATTTTCTTTTAAATTCCCTAATTCATTTTTACACGAAGAGCCTCATCGAGTTGAAAAATTTAGATAATCAATAAGAAGCACTAAGATAGGTGGGTACGGTCCTAACTTTTAATAATTAGGAAAAAAGCAAAACAAAAATTAATTACAATAAACATTTTAAATAATTTGAAAGGTTTAGGACCAGAATAATGTTTCTGAGTGCTTCTTATTTATGATCCCAAATTTTCAACTCGATACGGCGTTTCGTATGAAAAATTTAGGAAATAAAAAAATGTCGGTAAGGTAGAAATCTGACAACATGAGCCACGGGTCATCCTTAAAACCCAGAAAATTTTTGCGATTGTTATGCTCGTACTGATATCCACCTCGTACTGTTTTTCCCTATAAAATTCAAGAATTGGAGCTGTTAGATGGAAATCCGCTTTCACCATTGCAGTCGACGAATAATGAATTAACAAAATGAAAAATTTCGCACGATTTGCTAGCCATTGTGGCCAGGGTTTAAAATTTTCAAACATCACTCTATATTTCCTCTGTGTATGTAGCATTCTGTATTGAGGTTTCGCGCGATTGATGGTGCAGTTGTTATTCGACACGCATACGATTCGATTTACCTCCTTCACCTACCCCCCCCCCCCCGTTTATATGAGTCAAACGTGCTTTGGTGGTTGTTTAGTTTACTCTCCAGGGCGATTCGAATCTGCTAGAATTAAATCCCATAAAAGTTGCCGCATTGTGCTTTGATCCCTATAGCCGTGTATCCTGTTGAGCATGTTGCGGATTTTCAAACACGAAACATATATCCGTTTGTACACCTCCAATCCATACGAATTCAATAAATCTGAATTATTATTTTTAATGCTCTTGTAAATTAATTTTTATGAGTGGAATATCGTAAAAAAGATAACCTGATTATTAAAATAATTATTTGAAATGAAACTCCTTTTGGGATGGGATTAAATTGCAAAAACGACCGAAAATATGAACAGAAATCACTCTCTAACGGAAGTATTTCTCTCTCTCTCTCTCTCCCTCTCTCTCTCTTACAAGAACACTTCCTATACCTCCTGCAATTGCGCCTCCCTTTTTTTAGGCGATTCGGAATTGCTCTAAAAACTCCTTTTCGATATCCCCACTAATGCCACGCTCGCATAAGCAAAGCTTGTATATACCCCCTCTCTATAACTTGCTCCCTCCCCTATCTAGCTCACTGGTACACTCTTTTTTTGTTTAAATTGTCAGTAACTTTAAAAATAATGATTGAAAAGAATTTGGAAAAAAATATTGACGTCAAAGTTTAGCAAGTATGTTTAAAATGTTTTCATTTTTAGTAAAAATTTCGAGTTTTGCTGATACTTCAGAAATTCAGAATTTATGTACATTTAATAAATAAACATTAATTAATTCCGCACGGATTTCGTATCATTATAACAGTAATAACATTCTTATCTATATAGTATTGTCGGTCGAAAAAACGTTCGACTTGTAATTTATTGGTAACAGTATCTACTTGGCTGATTTACAACTCAGTAAAAAAAAACATAAAAGAATAATTGATAATAATAATATTACTAATATCAATAATATTTAAAACTCTTGAATTGCAAATATTCAAAATTGACGAATTTTAAATTGAAAGCCGTTAACACTGAAGAATTTTCAATTGTGAATATTCAAAATTAAACTATTCAAAAAAAGTCTAAAATTACATTCCTTTAAAGTACAATTATTAATAACGGCATAATTTGCAAATATTTATTTTTAAACTTCAAGAATTTGTAATCTTAACTCTTCAAAATGGTAAAAATTTTAATCTTCGTTCTTTAAAAATAAAAATTTTCTCATTTACAATATTCAATATTAAAAAATAAAAAATTTTATTTTTTACTATTAAAAGTTCTGCATTTTGTTCTGTCAAAATTAATGAGTTATAAATTAAAAATTTTTTTAATTAAAGAGTTTCAAATTGCAAATCGCTCAAATCAAAGAATTTGCTATTGCAGGTTTTCAAAATTGAATTATTTTAAAAAAATTTTCCGAATTACATACCTTTAAAATATAATTTTTGCAAATTAAATAACTTGGTATCCCAAATTTTTAAACATTCAAGAATTTTCAAGTGTAACTCTTAAAAATTGCAGAACTTTTGAATTTAAAATCTCTTAAAATTGAAGACATTTAAACTTAAAATTGTTAATTCCTGTCTCTAGGTGGAAGTTTAACTATTTTTCTGAAAATCTGTTGGTTTTTTTTTTCTTTTCTTTTTTTTTTGAGAGAGAGAATTGACTTTCTTGTCCCAGTTTTGTTTTCAAATTGATATTTCAAATAAAACATTTACATTTTCTTGTTCAAAATGAAGATATTTGATTGAAAGTTGTTCTTTTTCAGTAGAAATTTAATGTTGGTCGAAAATCTGAATTTTTAAGTTAAAGTACTATAATTTTGCCTTAGAATTCAGCTATTAGGTCGTAAATTCATTTTTTTTAATTTTTATTTTTAGGTTAAAATTGGTAGAAAAAGCGTATTTTTGTTTTTAGAAATTAACAATTTGGTATAAAATTAAACTATTTTAATGAAAAGTCAATTATTGTAGAATTTTAACTTTTTGGTTAAAAATTAACTATTTATTTGAAAAATGAAGTCTTTTGTTGTAACTATATTTTTTTTTCCTTTTTAAAAAAATGATTTGTTTGTCTATAAATCTAACTATTAAGTTTTTGGTTGGAATTTCTTTTGGCAGAAAATTCCCCTTTTTCGTTGAAAAGTAAACTGCTTGATTTAACGTTCGGAAAAATTTACGTTTTTTTGGTTAAAGAGTCATAATTTTAGTTTAAAATTCAACTATTAGGTCGTAAATAATTTTTTTGTAAGAAATTCATATTTTCGGGTTTAAATTAGATTGTAGAAAATTCTTTTATTTGGTTGGAAATTCGTTTTTTTGAGGGATAAATCATACTTCTGCATTAAAAATTAATCTCTGTGGTTCAAAGTTCAACTATTTGATTAAAAATTGCACTATTTAGTTGAAAATTTATGTGATTTCTTCAAAATTCGTCTTTTAATAGAAAATTAATCTTCTTGGTTGAAAATTCATATTTTTTTGTTAAAAATTCGACTTTTTAAAGAATTTAACTGGTCGATTATTGTTTTGTTAAAAACATAATTTTTAAACTGAAAAATTGACTGTTTATTTTTTGTTTAGACCATTTTTTTCTTCAACACATGAGTTTTTAAATTGAAATTTTACCCTTTTTACTTTTTGTTGAAAAATTGTTTTTTTTTTTATTTAAAAATTCAACTATTTTGTTGAAAATTCATATATTTTGTTAAAAAATCGTCTTTTTGTATACAAAATTAAACTTTTTGCTTGAAAGGTTAGCTGATTTTTTTGCTAAAAATCAACTATTTTTGGAAGATTTGTCTTTTTGGATTGACAAATGTCTTTTTGGCTTCAAAATTTAACTATTTCATTGAAATTGAAACTACTAAATTATTTTAGTGTCAATAATATTTTTCTTTAATTCATCGATAGGGATTTAATTTTCATGTTTGTTATAAAAAGGTTTTTTCTTCCTTTTTAAATGTAAAAATAAATGTTTAATCTTTCCCATATTTTTTATCTTTTCTTTGTGAAAAATTACACTAGATCCCGTTTTTTAGAGAGTAGGCGAGAGTGGAGCTAAGCCGACACGTTTGCTTCGTTTATCAGTTATTATAAAAAGTGTAAAGGGATGGAAAATCTGATGATCTAACATTACCTAATACCATGTGAAACCATTTTTTAAATATTTTTATCCTTTAATGAAAAGGTATTAATTTTATGTAAAAATCTCACTGTCGGTTTAGGCTCACTCTCCCCTAGTAACTTCATAATACACTATCGAATATAACAAAAATGTCTGAGGTTGCCTCGCACTGGCCTTTAAAATAAATCAGGGAAATCCAAATGTAAACAGTCGCATCTGCCTGAACCGATTTCAATTGGAGTGCATAATATTGCGCAACATAATCGACTGAGTACTCGCGAACTGCGCACCGTACAAGGTTAGATTCGCAACCTTCTCTCGCCCCCCACCCACCTGAAACTGTGGGGGCCAGCAGTTCTAGGAATTACAAAACCGGCCCGGCTTCTATAGGATCTGGAGTGTATCTGTTGAAGGATTTCAAGTAGAAATACAAGCACTATTATTATTGTTCGTTCTAGCAATTAGAATGCATGTTGCATGTAGCAAGCAGTAAGATGGAATGATTATATAGTAGCCATTAGTAATATCCTGAATATCCTCTTTTCCTTGTGAATGGCTCGTCTTTATTTCTCTGGAGCCGTTGTTAGCAGTTTCCCTTTGAGTCATTTTTCCACGAGAGTTGAGTGAATGTACGGTTAATTGGACCCACTTCAAAGTATCAGTGATTACGTCTACATTGCTACAGGCTTTCTGCCTGGGAAGAAAATTTTTTAATATGTCTTGGCTTAATTAAAGCTCATTATTCAGAAATGTAAAATATTTTTTACAAAGCAAGACTTTGATGAGGGTGAAGCAATTGAAAAGCAAGCAAGTAATACAAGAATATTATAATAACAAGGGGCCTTTGACTTTGATGAATTGTACAAGATATTTAAAAAAAAGTATAAATAGCCAGAACCATTTGTAGAAAAATTGAATCTTCATCAATTTCAAAGGCCGAAATAACAGAAATGTTTAATTTCTTGTCAATATTTTTTAAAATAAACAAACCTAAAGTCTTAATGTTATTATGGATTGTGTAGTCATCCAATTCAAAACTTCAGAGTAAAAATTTACAAATGTAACTTTTGTATATTTATTTCTGAACGCCTCTCATTTTAATCATTTAAATATAAAAAGTGCACAATTTGTAAAATTTAAAAAACAATGTTCATTATGGATGACTAATTAGTTGATTAATGTTATAGCTATGAATAACAAAATTTCTCGATGGAAAATTTTGATAAATAACCTACATTGTTCAGATTGATAGCATATAATCTTTATGGGCAGTATACAATTTTTTAAGGGGTGATGATATATTTTTTTTAATTTCAGAGATAAATTTAGACCTACCAAACAGTTAATTTTAGTCAATTGTTTCCCAAATTACATTTTAATTACTTTTTATACATAATGTCACTGCAGTTACTTCTTAAAATAAAAAGATCACTTTTGTCTCTTTTCTTTGCATGAATAACTTAATGAATTATCTTTTTGAATTTGACTGATTTATTTTGGGAATATTTTAGTGTCCCTATTTTAAAATATTCCAAAAAGCTTAGAATATATTTCAATAATTTTAAGGAATTTAAACGGATTTCAAAGATTTGAGGGTATTTTTTAAAGTTGCAAGAAATTTTCAAAAGTTTTAAATAGTTTAAAGGCATTCCCGGATTTTTTTATATATAAGGGTGCTTTACAACATTTTAAGAAATGTTTAATATATTTCAATAATTTGAAGGGATTTTAGAGGATTTGAAAGATTTTATGGTATTTTAAAAAATTACAAGAAATTTCCAAAAGCTTTAAAAAGTTTCAAGGGTATTTAAATAATCTTGAATATTGTATGTTACCTTATAGTATTCCGGGAAACTTTTAATATATTTTAGTAATTTAAAGTGATTTCAAAGAATAAAAAAAATTAAGGTATTTTTATAAATTCCTAGTCATTTTTAAAAGTTTTAAATCATTGCAATGGTTGAGACAAGAACTTTCTTCGGAAGATAATATTCTGAGTTGTAAATTTTATTATTTGGTCAAAAAGTTAACAATTTTCTTAAAAAGACATTCGTTTTGGTTGCAAATTTAACTATTTGCTTGAAAATTCGTCCATTGGCTTCAAAATTAAACTATTTTCGTACAGCATTTACTTTTTGTTTAAAATTCATATTTTGTTTCTGATAAGTTAACTAAAATCTTTTTTGGATAAAAACTATTTTTTCTGAAATTTCGTTCTTTTGCTTGAAAAGTTCATTTTCTTAAGTGGAAATATTGCATCTTTCTGGGATAAAAATGCAACTGTTTTGTTAACAATTCAAGTATATCCTAGAAAATTTACTTTTTGTTTAAAATTCATATTTTGGTATTGAAAAGTAAATTGAAATCTATTTGGAATAAAACTCTAATCTTGTTTTGGAAATTCGCCTTTTGGATTTTAAAATTCACCTGCTTTACCAGAAATTACATATTTCTTGAATAAAAATGTAACTGTTTAGTGAAAATTTGAACTATTTTGTTAAAAATTCATACTCTTCGGTCAAAAATTTCTACTGTTTTGTTGGCATTTCAACTATTTCATAGAAAATTTACTTTTTGCTTAAAGTTTATATTTTGGTGTTAAAAAATGAACTAAAATCTTTTCTGGTTGAAAGTTCAACTTTAAAAAAGCTGTCGTTTTTTATTAAAAATTTCTCTGTTTTAATACATTTGACAGATATTTCCAAAAATTTGTTTAAAAAGTTATCCTTTTGATTAAAAATTTCTCTTCTTGATCGAAAATTAAATCTTTTCGTAGAAACTTATTTCTTCTTTAAACATTCTTATTTTGAACGTGAAAAGTCAACTGAAATATTTTTTTACAGAAAATGTAACTCTTTTTTTGGAAGTGTATCTTTTTGTTTCAAAGAAATACCACTTTTTCGTTATAACTGTTTCTTTATATGAGTTTTCAACTATTTTGTTTGAAAGATTTGGCTAAATCAGTTTGTTCAGAAATATTTTTTTTTAAGATTTATATTTTTAGTTGAAAATTCATCTCCATCGTTGAAATTTAAACAATTTTGTTCAAAACTAACCTTCTGTAATTGAAAATTCAACTACGTGGGGAAAGTTAAACTACATTGTTATATTTTTTTGTTTGTTTAAAATTCAAATGTACTATTATTTAAATTTAATTTTTATCCGAAAATGTACCTTTTCCACTTTTTTAAGATTGATATTTCTGAGTTGAAAATTCTTGAAAATAATTTTCTTGATTTGAAATTTCATTTTTGTTCATTATTTGTTGAGTATTCGAATTTTTGGTTCAAAAATTCTTTTTTTTTTGTATAAATTTCAGCTGTTTAGTTTGAAAATTCAATTATTATGTCAAAAATTTAATTATGTTGTTGAAAATTCAAGCATTTCGTTTGACGACCATTTTTTCAGTAGACAAAATATTTTTTTGCATAAAATAAATTAATAAATTTAAAAATTTCAAATTTGTATTTAATATACTTTTTTATTCCGTTTATAAAAGATCTGTGTTAAAAGAATTAAAAGATTGAAATGCTGGTATTTCAATAATAATTATCAAGGAAAATGAATAATTAGTCAAGGAAAAATCATGGAATTTTAAATATTAAGTTCTGAAACACCCCGTCCAATTCTACTCAAAACTAGTGGCAAATCTTTCTGGAAACTAAGAATTACGTACAGTAAGGGGGGGGGGGGAGTAAACATATTTTGTTACGGTTCGTTACAGGTGGGAGGAGGGGTCTTAGATAGGACTTATAATCCGTTTCGGAAATTAAGTACGGCCCCTGACTAAATAAACAATGCGTATGAGATGAGCCCTCAAGTAGATAAAGTCTACGTGCGGTCAGACGTAGACGCTGAGCGACATGCTCACAAAAGATTGTATTAGCTGTGGCTTGTGGAGTAGTAACTCTTGCATACCAAATGAACTCACTACAAGCTGCATCCCTTGCTTCACCACCTACCCAAACAACAGGGGATGTTCTCTGAATTTCTCAATTTATCCCGTTGGACAAAGGAAAAGGATTACGATAAAACAAAACAGGTGGAAACTCCAGTCACGCTAGTTTGTTCGAGAAAAAGATTATTCTAAATAAACCACCCTTAGTTAGGACAACAAGATGGAAAAAATTTCGCGGAAAAAAGAAGTACTATTATATATTGAAGAAAAGTCCAGTTCGTTTAAAAAAAGTATAGAGGAGATCTTGCAAAGAAGATATTCTTCTCTTTCTTAAAAAAGAGTTTTCACGAGATGTCTGATTTTTAATTATTTTTTAAAATTAAAGTTCATTAAATTCTGAAGAGCTTGACTCTCCAAACTTTTGTCTTTTCTATTTGTTTATTAATAATTTTTGCACTCAAAATATGGAAAAACTGAAATTTTGTATGCTTTAATAACTGATTAGGTAATTTTTATATTGACTTCAACAAATGTTATGAACAAATAAGCAAATAGTCTTTTAATCGCTAAAAAAAATTTTGGTTTGCTAAAAGTCCTTGATATTAATGTAAGAATGCCATTCAATTACAAAACTAATTGGAAAGCTTATAATAACCATTGTTATAAACAATGCTTGTGGCAAAATATTAAAATTTGAGACTTTTTCAAATTATAATTTCCTTCAATCGCCAGAACGACTTCAGGTTTTCCTTAAAATAATTAATATTTATTAATATTCGATAAGATATAACAATTTAAAGTTTATAAACAAATTTAAATTTTTGTTCCTTTCGCATAGAAAAAAATATTGCGCTGGAAATGTTTGATAAAACCTTAAGTTTAAATATTTTGGCACAAGAATTGCTAATAACAGTGGTTTTGTTAACTTTTATAATATTTTTGTGTCTTACAGTCATTCGTCCAATAGCTTAAAATATTTCCAGTACAAAAAAATGTTCTCTGCACAAGGGCCAACATTTTCAATTTCTTTATCTGATTCGTTTATAAAAATTGAAATTGTTATATTTTATTAAATATTATTAAATATGTATTATTTTGAGAAATACCTGAAGTTGTTCTGGCGATTGAAGTAAATTATAATTTTTAAAAGTCTCAAATTTCAATATTTTTCAAGAAGAATTGTTTATAGCAATGGTTATTATGAACTTTTAAATTAGTTTTGTAATTCAATGTCATTCCTACATTAATATGAAGCACTACTAGCAAAAAAAATGTTCTTCGATAATAAGACTATTTGTTACAATTTCATCTTTTTAGGTTGAGAATTCAAGTATTTTTGTAGAAAATTCAGTTTTGCTTTTGTTTTTTCTTATAGAAAAATCATCTTCTTGGTTAAAAATTTGCTTTCCTTCTGCTAAAAATAAATTTTTTTGAATAAAAATTTAACAATATCACTATTAGTGAAAATTTGTCTCTCTCAGTTGAAAATCCGTGTATTTTGTTGAAATTTCTTTTTTTTTGTTAAAAATAATAATTTTGGTGGAAAATTCAATTGCTTAATTTTAGTTGAAAATTTATCTCGATGTTTAAAAATTTAACTATTTTGTTCTAAACTTTGTTTCTTTAAATTCATTTTTTTAATTAAAACGTAACTATTGAGTTTTCGTTTAAAAGTTTATATTTTCTAGTTGACAATTCATGTGTTATGTTAAAAATTACTCATTTGGTTTAAAATTAAACTGTTTGATGAAAACTTGATCTACTTGGTAAAAAATTCTGAATCTTCATCAAAAATTGTTTTTTTTGCCGCAAATTCGTATTTTTAAAATGAAAATTTAACTATTTTTGTACAAATTTAAACTACGTTGTTTTGAATTAGTTTTTTGTTTGCAAATTAATTTTTTCAACTAAACATCTAACTGGTATTATAGTTTTTGTTACAAATTTATCTTTTTTTTACTAGAAATTCAATTTTGTTTGTTCAATTTTCTTCATTCGTTTTTTTTGTTTTAAAATTATTTTTTTATAACAAATTTAAACTATTTCAATATGGGTAAACCCTGATCTATCTTAGTTAAAAATTCATTGAAAAAAATTTGTTTTTAAAGTCAAACTTTTTGAAGGAAAATAACCATTTTTTGGTAGAAAAATAATCTTTTAGGTTAAAAATCCATCTGCTTGTTTGAAAGTTGAACAACTGATAAATATGAATTTTTAGCTGAAAATCCAGCATTTCAGTTGAAAATTTATTTCCTTGTTCAAAAATTCCACTATTTTGTTGACAATTCGTTTTATTTAATTCATTTTATTATGTGAAAGGAAACTTTTCCATTTTTTGATAAAAATTGATATTTTTAACTAAATATTCAATATTCAAATATTCAATATTCAGCTAAATATAAACTGGTATTTTTAGGTAAAAATGAATTTTCTTGGTGAAAAATGTAAGCTTTTGTTTGGAAATTCAACTATTTAGTTAAAAATTAATTGACTTTGTGAAAACTCAAAAATTAAAAAAAAATTATTCTTTCTCTTTTTTGGTTGCAAAGTATTGCTATACTGAACTTATGTCTTTTTCGTGGGCAAATTGAACTATTTTTTATTTAAAATTAAAGCCTTTTCTTGCGTAAAATTTCATTAATTTTTCCAAAAACTTTCAGGGACATTTTGAAAGTATTTCTGTGTTCTAAACTATTCTCCAGATGTGGAAATACGTGCAATCTAGTTCTGTAAATTGTTCCTTGACTCGAAAGTTAATACAATTGTTCTCGATTAATAGACTCGTCACGTAAAAAAAGGGATAGGGTAAAAAAGATCGACTCGAGAAGGAAATCGGGCATCCGAGAAATTTGCTGAGGAACAGAAAAAAGATTTTTTTTATCCTTGGAAAGACAAATCTAAATTGCTATTCAAATTTTGTATATAAAAGGAAAGTATTGGATATAAAAAGTATTTGGAAAAAGAAAAATTGTATAGTTAATATTTTCACCAGAAAATATTTTAATTTTTAATAATGAACAGTTCAATTAAACCAATAAATGCAAATTTTCAACAGCAATTTTTTTTAAATTCATAACATAAAAATATAAATTTTTTTGCCAGATAACTGAGTTTTCCACTAAAAAATACTTTTTTCAACAAAAAAGTGTAGTTTTAACTGAATAATTTCAATTTTATAGGACAAAGGGAATAGCAAGATCTTTAGTGAAAAATTTAATTTTCCACAAAAAAATAACGAATTTTCCATAAAATTTGTTAAATTTTTAATTTAAAAAATTAACTTTGTACTAAAATGGTGCATCCTTAACCAATCAAATAAATTTTTGTCAAAAAAGTTTTATTTTCGTTCCAAATGACGAACTTTGTACACAAAGAAAAATTTTAAGCAAAATAGATGAATCTTCAGCCAAAAAGGTTAATTTCTTACAAAAAAAAAAGAATCTTTGTTTAAGAAATAAATTAATTTTTAACTAAAAAGTTAAATTTTAAACTAAAAACTAGAATAGTTTAATTTTCATTCAGAGAAATAAGTTTTTAAGCAAATAAAATAAAGTTTTAACGAAATAGTTAAATTTGCAACCAATCAAATAAATTTTCTACCAGAACGATAAAATGTCTATCAAACAAATTTATAAAAAATTGGAACAGTTGAATTTTTAGTTAAAAAAATTAATTTCCGGTGAAAAAACTAATTTTTAACCAAAGAAATATAAATTCAACTTAAAGAATAATTTTGTATTAAAGTGGAATAATTTTGAATAAAAAACATGAATTTTTAACCAAGAAGGTTAATTTTGTAACAAAAATGACTCATTTTTTTAGAAAACAGATGAATTTTTATATAAAAATTTAAATTTCAACAAAAAATAGAATAGTTCAATTTTCAGTTAGAGGAATAAGTTTTTAAATAAATACAATAAATTTTCAACTGAATACTTAGGTTCTCAACAAGAAAATTAATTTTCTACCAAAAACGAAATGAATTCTACAAAACAGTTGAATTTTCATACATCTAGTGAAATTTTCAACAACAAACAAAACAAATTTCAAAACAGAAGGTAAATTTTCTACAAAAAAATCGAATTTTCAAAAAATACATACATTTTCAACTAAAAAGTAGCATTTCCAATAATGAAAACTAAGTTTCTACCAAAAAGACCAATTTTGAACTTACAACATTAATTTTCAATCAAAAAAGGTTAATTTGTATCAATAGTTGAATTTTTTAATAAAAATTTTTTAACCCAATATAGTTGAAATGTAAACCAAAAAACAATTATTATTAACGACACATTTGCCTTTGAACCAAAAAAAATCAAATTTCTACTAAAGGAGATGAATTTTCAAACCGAAAACACGAATTTTCAACCAGCAAGAATGTTGTCAGCCAATAAAAAAAAATTTTAACTAATTTTTCGAATTTTCAAGCTAAAAATACGAATTAAAACAAAACAGTTATTTTAATCAAAATTTATGACTTTTTAATCAACTGGATAAATTTATTAGAAAATAATTCAATTCTGAACCAGATAATAAAATTTTTAACCAAGAAAGATGAATGAAATAAAATACCGATACAAAGAAATTTTGGTCAAAAAGTGAGTCCGAGACCTGATTTTAAACAAATATTAAAATTAGGGCATTAAATCAATCTATTTTATTATAGAGATAGTGCTATTTACTAAAATGTGAAAATTTAGAAAACGAAGGAATGGAAAAAGTTAGAGGCCGCCTGAAACCTTTCTAATTAGAATGCATAATATTGCGCAATATACTCGACTGAGTACTCGCGCATTCCGCCCCTTCCGAGGCGAGAGTCGCAACCGTCTCTCGTCCTGCCCCTACGAAACTGCGTTGGCCCGCAGTTCTAGAAGTTACAAAATCGGACCGGCTGCTATTGGACCTGGAGTGTAATTGCAAAATCTCTCTCTCAATATTAAAATTAGGGCATTAAATCAATCTACTTTATTATAGAGATAGTGCTATTTACTAAAATGTGAAAATTTAGAAAACGAAGGAATGGAAAAAATTAGGGGCCGCCTGAAACCTTTCCAATTATAATGCATAATATTGCGCAATATACTCGACTGAGTACTCGCGCAATTTTTTTAGTAAAAAAAATAATCCTTCAATTAAAAAAAATTGTTAGTAAGTGGAAAAATGATGTCATTCATATAAAATTTACTGAAATTTTTTGTAAAATCCATAAAAAAATGTTAAGAAATAAACTGTTTAAAAAAGGTAATCAATGCGTCCACAGCGCGCACAATGCTCTAGCACTTAAAATTTTAGGGGCAAGTTAATCCCCCTTTCGAACGTAGTGCCACGACAGAATTTGACCGGACTGTTAAATTTTACCACAGGGGTGGCTTATATTTTGCTGGGTCCACTTTATACCGAATTTCATTTTGAGTTTCTGACTCTCGTAAATGTGAACGTACTGGATATTAAGCAATTTATTATTACTTGAGCCCTTTAATAAAGAGCTATATAATATTTATGGGCCGTCAGCCGTTAATCAGTGGGAAGCCATATCTGCCAATATAAATCTTAATAAATTATCTGAAAGTAATACACATTTCGGAATCTATTTCTATTTTATCTAATCAGTCCTTATAATATTTTCTAATAGAAGAAGGAAAATGGCCCGAAAAAGTCACAAAACTTTGAAAAATTCACTAGTATTTTATTAGCTGGCACCTTTCTTAATATTTTGACAAATATTTTTTATTAGTTTGGCAAGAAGTTTCAAACTGATGTTTTAGTTATTATTTTTGTGTTCGCCAGGATTGTTTGTTAAATAAATTAAAAATCTTAAATTTAAGGTGTTAAAGCCTTGAAACTCAAATTTTGTAATTTTGAAGATGTACCTTTAAAAGCATTAATTAAACGTGCTTGGCTTTCAATTGAAAATTTTACAATTTGGAAAAATTTAAGGGTGAAAATTTTGTTATAATTTTTATTATTTCAATTAAAGTCTGATCGATTATAATTCTTTAGCTATTAGGTTTTTCTATTAAAAATGATATAATTTTACACTCTAGAAGCGTTTACGTATGCAAAATTTAAAATTACTGGTTTTCAAAGGAGTATAATTTTTAAAATTCCTCATTTTTATGTAGCTTCTGTGATAATATTGTCGACTTTTATGTTTTTATTTTGTGGACTTTTGAACTCTCTGTTTTTCATTTTTTTAAACAATTCCGATATTTTTCCCTGTTTTCAAAAAACTTTCTCATTTTTACTCTGAATACAAACTGAATTAATGAACCCCAATAAAAAATTACAACTATTTTTCGTTGAAAGTTATTTCTTTTTTATGGAAAAGTCTAGTGTCATATTTATGATCAAGAATTAGTTTTTTTGGTCTGAAATTTCACTATTTGGTTCAAAATTGTATTATTTTGTTGAAATTTCAATAATATTGTTGAAAAGAAATCCTTTCTGTTTGAAAATTTAATTTTTTTCTTTGAAATTAACCTGTTTCGGTAGGAGATTATTTTTGTTGAAAAATGTTGTTGCTATTGAAAATTCAAATTTTATCGAAATTTTTTCATTTTAATTTGAAAATTCATCAACGGTAGTAAAGTCATCGTTGGTGCGAAAGTCATTTTTTTGGTTTAATTGTTAATTCTTTTTAATTGAAAAATCTACTATTATATGTTTGGTTCTGAAGGCTTCTCTTTTAGTTGAAAATATAATTAATTTGTTAAAAATTGAACTATGATCTCCAAAAATCATCTTTTCTAGTTAAAAATTTAAATAAATTTTTTATCTTGAAAATTCAGCTATTTTATTAAAAATTGGTCTTTTTCGAAATTCCACATTTTGTTGAGATTTTATTTCTTTTTAGAGTCGAAGAATCTTTCATAGCTCCAAATTTACCTTTTTCTTTTGAATGAAACTATTTGGTTTAAAATATGTTTTTTTGTTGTTCTCGTTTAAATTAAACTCTTTTGGTTTTCAAATTAAAACCTTTTTTAGTTTAAGTAAAAATTATATTACTACATTTTTCATTAAAAATTTATTCTCATTGGTTGGAAATTGAAACTTCCTGGTTGAAATACTCTGTTAAAAAATTCGTTTTTTGTTGTTGATGATTCATCTGCCTGGTAACATTTTTTTAAATTGAAAATTAATTTTTTTACTGAAAATATAACTATTCCATTTTTGGTTGAAAAGTCATCTTCTTTAGTTGATCATTGTTTTATTTTGTAAAAAAATTCATCTTTTTAGGTTAAAAATTAATAAATTTGCTGGAAAATTAAAATATTTAATTGTAAATTTTGAAGGAACTTTTCGTTCTAGGTTTAAAAATCATTTCATTATTGGAAATTTGTTTTTTTGATTTAAACATTTTTCTTTTCAAGTAGAAAACTAATTTGCTAAAAATTCGTCTCTTTTGCTTAAAAGTTATACTATTTAAATGTAAATACTTTTTTTTTTAATTCACTTTTGTTGAAAATTCTTCTATTTTTAATTTAAAAATATCTCTTTTCTTAGAAATGTTATGATTTTTATTTGGAAAGTCAACAACTTGTTTTATAATTAATCTCCTTGGGAGGAATATTTAAGTATAACAAAAATCCAATATATTGCGACTCGAAATCTTAAAACTATGGTAACTGCAGTAGTTTTATTGTAAATCGTAAAAATGATAGATTTCTTAATTATAAAAATTATAATTTGCAAAAATTCTATTTGGTAATTGTCAAACTTGAAAATTGGTAATCTTAAACAAATAAAATTCTTAGGTTTAATTTCCAAGTAATATATGATCGACTACATAAAAAAACTTTATTTATTCCAAAATGCAAGAAATTGAAATTAGATTAAAATCCAAATTAAAAATCTTATTTAACGTGCAATAATCAAATTGTTGCAAACTCCTGTTAATAACAAGAATCCAACGACCAAATTTGGACCACAACGAATAAACAAAAACAAAAAATCCTGTTGTAATCTGAAAAAAAGAAAAAAAAATCATATACAAAAAAATAAAATAAAAAATTTCGGACAAAAATAAAATAGAGGAAAGAAAAATGAGAAGGCAGCCAACCACATCCCCTTCCTTCTCTTTTTTCGTACTTTTTATTTTCATTTTCATCCAATTACAATAAAATAACATTCAAAATGATAATTAAAAATAAATAAAATTGCATTACCAACGTTTCGGTACTCGTACAGTACCCATATAAACGCAAGAAAAATTTAAATGGTAGAAATTGACAGCCCCCACGAACAGGTGTTCTCCCTTTGATACCTCTTTTTTATTTTTTTCTAAAAATTAAAATTTTTTTTATATAATTTTTTAAAAAATTTCTCAGATTACAATAGAATGTTTTTTTAAATTTCTTTGTGGTCCAAATTTGGTCGTTGGATTCCTGTTTTTAACAGGAGTTTGCATCAATTTATTTATTCCATCAAAAATGCCTAATATGGTTATTTGTTTATAAAAATTGCTTTTAAAATAAATTTTTTATTAACTTTTGTTAATTCAACTAAAAACTCTTTTTCCCTATGCATTTTTCAAATTTAGTTCAAACTAAGTAAGGAATCGCCGCCAATCCCCACGAAACGATTTTTATTCACTTATTTGTTTATAACTATTTTAATCAATTTTTTAACATTTTCATTGTTTTTGTACATCTTTTCGGATAGTTGCTTTCAATTTTCTAGGCTTTTTTATTGAATCAAAGCATTTTTTTAACCGTGTAGTTCAAAAGTAAATTTTTTTTCATTTTTTTTCTTAAATAAACCAAAAAATAAACTAAAATTTAAAAATCTGCAATGACAGTTAGATGCGACATTTAATTAGACTTCATTCAAAAAAAGTCAAAATCGGATAACAATTATCTTCTGAAAATCAATTTCTCCACGATAATGTTTTTTATTTGAGTTGACATCAGTTATAATATCTTGATTCTTAAAATCATAAAAAACTATTTTTTCAGATATCTGACTTTTGGCACGACATCTACCTTAATTAAAACAACTTTAGGTGGAAGCAGTATTTTCGAAGATTTCAAGCTAACCTACAGTAATAAACCAACAAACTAGGTGGAAGTATAAAAAAAATCAAGGCACAAAAGTTTAAATGTGGACAAAGTGAATTAATTATTATTATTATAAAAAACATTTCTGTGTTGAAATGTTGTCAAAGGCTTATACTGCCCAACATGTCGAAGGCACTTTTGGTTAGAGTTGGATTTTTATTTGATCATTTTGCACGGGGCTGTCCCGGCATATATCATCAGTCACGGACGCATTTTTATAATGCAATCAAGTGATCTGATGAGAGCAGTCTGCCCAGACATATTGGACAAAGCCTGCTTTTTACCCCGTCATTGACGGACTGGGTTGCAGTCAAGTACACGATGGGGGACCTACAGCTTAAGGTGGGTTCCGAACCACCAGAACCTCAGTAAAGGTACATTGAAAAATTTCTAGAAGTACCGGCTCAGGGATCGAACCCCGGACTTCTGAGGTGAAGTCCGAGTGTCTAACCAACTGAGCCAATGAGGCTCTTTTATTATAATTATCATTATTAATATCGTCTTTAAAAAGAAATGTATAGAAGATGTGACTTAAGCTTTTTGATTTATCAAAATACTTTAAGAAAGCTTCTACAGTAGAAAGAGCTTACAATTTTTCTGTGGAAGATTTGTGAAGGTAAAGGATTGGAGAAAGCTGACTGATAACTTTGAACCACGTTCGACCACGTTCAATCACGATAGTCAGCCTTGCGATTTTTCCTTTTCAGGGGTCCATGGTTCACCATGTCCGGAGGATAGCATTGCTTCAGAAGATGGAGGATGTAAATGTGTGATACCCTGTCCTACTGATAAATGTCGACCGGATCAGCGACCTTTCCCAGTAAGAGCTGCTGATCCTGATACTCCTGGCAGCTGCTGTCCTCTCTATAAATGTCTTCCTTCAGGTAATTAGAGCAAATTCTAAACAGTACGAGACTAAATCTATCATGCAAACTAACGAGCTCTTTCAACACAGAATACCAGCGCAAGCTGCCCTAAATCAATATCAAACTTCACATTCGAGCTTGCAACCGACTAGAATGAGAGAGTACTTACAGCTGCTGCAATTAGTTTAACCGCTTATTCGTATATGACTATTATGATTATTACACGAAGGGCATTAGCCACCTCAGAACCGCTAAGTAATTACTGAAGTAAGAACTAAATTCATTTTTTCTTGTCATTTGTTGTTGTCTCTCCTATAATGTAGGAAAAATAAATGAAAGTGACAACTAAAACCTAGGGCAGCTTCTAGACAATTTTCTTAATATTTTTGAGTTTTATTAACATTAAGATTTCACTTATAATGTCTAAAAACCTCTATTAGTTTCTTCAACTTATTAAATTTTTTCTTGAAAAAAATCTTTCTCTTTACGCTCCACTAGGAATCAAACCACAGAACTTCCGACTTCTGGTCAGGTGCTTTTCCATTCAGCTATTAGAGATCAGAATAAGAACCTTAATTTAAAAAAATGACACTGATTTTTAGGTACGTGTTAATGGTGCAAATAATTATTTAAAATCAATCTGTTATATCTTCAGCAAATGTTGCATTACCGATAGTAGATAACCCTCCAAAACCATGGCGGAAGAAAATCCACAATATCGATCAAGTTAAGAATATTCAATAACATAATTTTTTCAAACTTAGATTAGCTAGTAATCCAAAAAACGCGTAATTTTGAATTCTCAGACATTTTTTTCTAGTTATTTATATCATAATTAGACAGGGTGTTTGAGAACCAGCATTTTAATGTTGTAAAACTTTTCACATCGAATCTTTTACAAATCGGAATAAAACATGGAGTGAAAAGTACTCTTTATCCCCTAGGGAGTAAAAAGTGACGTCAAAGATGAGTATTGAAAATTCTACATCTATGATCTCGCATTTTACGACAATCAGCCTACTCACCATACGAACTGTAAGAAAATTTTGTTTGCAGGTAATAGAATTTCTTGGTAATCTATGGAAAGTTTCCATACATAATTGATCAAATTGCCGTAAACTATCAAAAATTTATTAAAATTTCTAAATTGAACTTTGGTTCATTTTTTTGTTTACTTTTGATGAATGACATGTTATATTACCATAAATTGCCGAAAAATGTTATCAATTTTTGGAAAATTATAAAAAATTTTAAAATTGAATTTTGGTTAATTTATGGTGAGTTACCATATTTACCTGTAAAATTGTCATAAATTACCAAAAATTTAGAAAATTTTTCATTGAATTTTGGACAACTTATGGTAAGTTAGCACAAGTTGCCTATAATATTGCCATTAAATACCAAAAAATTACATGAGTATCCAGAAATTTATAAAAACGTTTAAAATTGAATTTTGGACAGTTCATGGTAGATTACCATAGATTAACTTTAATATAAAAATAGATTGCCAAAAATTTCCATAAATTCCCGGAAATTTATAAAAATGTTTAAAATTGAATTTCAGTCAATGCATGATAAGTTACCATAAATTACCTTAATATTGCCATAAATTACCGAAGAATTCCATAAATTTCTTGAAATCTATCAAAATGTTTAAAATTGAATTTTTGATAATTTATGGCAATTCAGCACAAATTACCTATCATATTGCTATAAATTACCAAAAAATTGCCAAAATTTCCAGCAATTTATAAAAATGTTTAAAATTGAATTTTGTGCAGTTTATGGTTAGTTACCACCAATTACCAAAAAGTTGCCTAGATTTACAGAAATGTATAAAAATGTTTAAAATTGAATTTTGGGTAGTTTATGATAAGTTATCATAAATTACCTGTAATATTGCTATAAATTACATAAAAACTTCATAAATTTTCAGACATTTATAAAAATGTTTAAAATTGAATTTTGGATCATTTATGGTAAGTCGCCACGTTTACCTGTGAAATTACCATAAATGACTGAAAATTTCCAGAAAATTTGTAAAATTGATTAGTTTTTTAGTTCTAAATACTAAGTAGCACAATTATTTAAATTGGTAAGTCTGAAAATGTAAATTTCTCCATTTATAGCTCCAAGGCCTTAAAAGTGTAAAATTTTAAGTATTCCTCATTTACAGGTCATTTAATATCAAAGCCTTTAAATTGGCATTTATTCAATTATTTAAAGTTTTTAATTTAAAATCACTGAATTTCAAATCTTTATTCAAGTAATTTTAATTATTTACATTTTTTATTTAAAATTATTAAATTTCAAATCTTTATTTAAGTAATTAAAGAATTTTTAGGTTTAAGTTAATTAATTAAATAATCATTGATTTTAATTTCTTTCAACTATGAAATATAATTATTTTCAAATGATACCATTTTAAAGGATTTAAAAATGAAACTGATCCGTTTTCAAAGTTCCGATATATGCTTTAAATTCAAGATTGTTTAATTTTAAGGGGAGATTCTGGTCATCCATGTCTTTATTTTTTATTTTTGAAAGAATTTGATTCAATAGTAAAAATAATGTGCTCCTTCCCAATTTTTTACAGTGTAAATTATAGAGGTTGAACTAATAAAAAAAATTTTTTCTTTGTTTTTTATTTTTTTTTACAAAATGGCAGCCTCAAAAATGTCCTCATTTCCAGCTTTCGCTTAAGTAATTCGGGAACGGTTGACCCGAAATAAAAAAATTCAAAAGATTTATAATTTGTACAGTTTTGGCTATCATGTGATTTACAATCGGAATTTAAAAAACAAAAAATGGCGGACTTTTGAATTTTTTTGACTTCATTGTTGCAAGTTAAATTATTCATAACTTTATTAAATAACAATATTTGTCTTCTTTCGTGAAAGGCAGCTCGAGCGCTGTAGCTTGTTAGCCTTGTAGATCTTTAAAATTAATTCTACACTATTTCTAAAAGTATTTACTTCTAAAATATGAAGAAAAAAATTTCGATTTTTTGAAAAATTATGACCAGAATCTTCCCTTAAACGATTCCAGTCTTAAATAATATAATGTTGAAAGTTTGAAGCTGAGAGCTCGTGAATCAGAATATTTTTTTTAATGTTCGGCTTTAAAAGATTTGAAAAGTGGGAAAGTCGTCAAACTTGTACACTATTTGAAATGATTCTAAATTTTTTATACAACAGGCTAAGAAGGCAAAAGAGTTCACTTATGCTTGAAATTAAAAAATTGCAATTGTAATAGATTTTAAGAATTTAATTATTTTTACTGAAACTAATATTGGAATATTAGGCTTCATCTTTATTCCAAGTATTTAAGTTCATAAAAAAACATTATTTTATATTTCAATTATGTAATTCTAAACTTCAAATCCTTTAAATAATAAAACAAACCATTTTTTTTACTTACATAAAACAACAAAATTATCTCTGCGAACCAACTTATATTATTATTATAGTAAAAACATTTCTGTGTTGAAATGTTGTCACAGGCTTATACTGCCCAACATGTCGAAGGCATTTTCGGTTAGAGATGGATTTTTATTTGATCGTTTTTGCACGGGGCTGTCCCGGTATATATCATCAGTCACGGACGCATTTTTATAATGCAATCAAGTGATCTGATGAGAGCAGTCTGCCCAGACATATTGGACGAAGCCTGGTTTTACCCCATCTTTGACGGACTGGGTTGCAGTCAAGTACACGATGGGGGGACCTACAGCTTAAGGTGGGTTCCGAACCACCAGAACCTCGGTAAAGGTACATTGAAAAACTTCCAGAGGTACCTTCTCAGGGATCGAACCCCGGACCTCTGATGTGAAGTCCGAGTGTCTAACCAACTAAGCCACCGAGGCTCTTTTATTATTATTATTATTTATTATTATTATTATTATTATTATTAATTGTACAAAATAATCGAGTTTTAATTTATATAATTTAAAACTCACTAAATTTCTAAAGCTGGATCTCAATGAGACAGAATTCTCTTTTGCGAAGCAAAAGTCAATAATCACATTCTTTGAGTCCTAAAAATGCCATCTTTTTCTTTCTATAAAATGGTTTGTCATGTTTTGTTCGCCTGCTTCTCACTCTTAGGTGCGAATTACAGTGTCAGGACGATTTTTCGAGAAAAATACTGGTGAAAAATAAAAGGTAAGAGAACTTGAAACTCTTCATTTCTAGACCTGTCAGCTGTAGTATAAATTTTAGAATTTCTTTAAAGGTAGTTTCCCATATAACAATTTAGAGATGATGCGCACGGCTTACGAGCTAACCATATCACAGTGTCAGTGTCGTAATTTAATCATATATACTGGAAGGGTTTGTTCTTGTCGTGCTACTCCATCCTCCAAATCCGGGAATATGTATGTCTCCATATTTAAGATCTTGAGACTGTCTTATTCTATGAATAATTTATTCTACGTTGCACTTTCAAGAAACGCTTGGTTTCTTCAAGTAATTGTTTATGCAAGTCTTGCTGAATCCAACTCATCACTGAATACCATGGTTTCAAGATTTCCCTCTAATCCTATTAACTACATTTAAACGCTTCTCAGTACAAATCTCAAGTTCTTATCATGGAAAAATATGGATTGTCAAAATAGAGAGTTACTGCGTTCTAGAGGGTTTCAGATGGTCCAAAAAGCCTTCTATAATTTTTTGTAAATAGAGAGACACTTATTTTATTGTCAGAATCTATGATGATCTGTTCGGTTTTCAGCAACGATCAGTTCGGCCCTCTATGATGATCAGTGCGGCTTTCTATGAGGATTAGTGCGACACTCTGTGATTTTCAGTTTGGCTCTCTGAAATGGCCAAGTCGACTTGCCGGGAAGATGAAGTCGACTATCTGAGTTGAACAAACCTTCCCTCTTTCATTATCAGTTCAAGTCGAATCTCTGAGATGATCGATCTGAACCTCTTGTTTTAACCTTCTAGAGATATTTGCTTTGGCCTTCTAAAAGGCTCAAGTATAGTCAAATATAAGTCAAATATAGTTATTTTTAGAGATTTGTAGCCCCGAATAAAAATAAATAAATTTTCGGTTGAATAGATTTGTCTAAAAGTTTTATTATATATAAGTCATATATAGTCCTCAAATATAGTCAGTCTTTACAGCTAGATAGTCAGACTGGCCTTCCATTTTTCTCTATGCAGAGATATCAATATTTTGAAAAGGTGATTTAATTTTTTTAATTTCCTCTCTGATTGTAAGGATTCGTACAATTTTTAGTATCCTCACACCCTCCACCCTTCTTACGTTAGATTTCATAATTTTCACTCAATTTTTCAAAAATATATAAATTATTTTCACTGTAAACGAGGTTTCGAGGGATTTCAAAATATTTAAAAGATTTCCAATGATTTTATAATATTTCAACATATTGTAAGAAATGTTAACTTATTTTAAAAAGACTACAAAATATTTCAAATAATTATAACATCTTTATGAAATTTCAAGAGGTTTCCAAAATTTTCAAAAGATTCTAGTGGAACATAAGATGTTTAGATATTAAACACGATTTCAAAAGGTTCCAAAAAGTTTCACATATTTGGATGATTTTAAAAGATTTCACGAGTTTGAAGAAATAACATAGTACAAGTTTAGGGAAAATATGAATTTTTCATAAAATAATTTTTTAAAATAAACAACAGAAAACAGATAGATAAAAGTTGTTTACTAAATAAGGATCGACAAATTTTTTTGAAAATTATTTTCTGATAAGAAGCGTAGTTTTTGTTTTAATTTAAAAAAATAACATTAAAAAAATTATTGAAAAAATACTAGACAAAATTTGTGAAACAAAAAGTATAGAAAAATTTTTTATAAATTATTCTTAGATAGAAAGCGTAGTTTTTGTTTTAATTTTGAAAAATTTCATTTAAGAAACATGCAAAGTTTTAAAAAAGTTACACGAAAAAACAATGAATTGACCAAAATTATTACCCAAAACAAGGTCGACAAATATGTTATTAATTATTTTTTTTATTGGACGCGTAGCTTTTATTTTAATCGTAAACAATAAAAATATATACACTTGGAAAAAAGACACTATTTACGAAAAATTTAGTAGACAAAAGTTGATCAACAAAAAAGGATCGACATATTTCGTGTAAATTATTTAATGGGAAGCGTAGTTTTGGTTTTATTCTTAAAAAATTAAATTAAAGAAACAAGCACATTTTTATAAAAACGGCACGAAAGATCGATAAATCGTTACAATTAGTTTTTGATTTGGTGCGGAGCTTTTACTTTAATCGTAAAAAATAATAATAAAAGAAATTGAAAAAGACACAAGTTACGTACAAAAATGAATAGACAAAAACTGTTCACCAAAAAAAAAAAAAACAAATTTGTTATACACTTTTTTTTAAGGACGCGTAATTTTTGTCTTAATTGTAAAAAATAAATTTAAAGAAACATTACAAATTTTGGGAAAACGACAAAAGATTTTATTTATTGTAATTGTGAGAAGTAAAATTTAAAAAAACACTGTTAAAAATTAATATTTTGTTTTGATAGGATGCGTAGTTTTTATTTTAATTGTGAAAAGAACGTTAAAGAAAAAATTAGAATTTTTGGAAAAACGATGTAAGATGAGAAAAGCAAATTGATTGAAAAAAATGGTTCGCTAAAAAAAGATCGACAAATTTATCACAAATTATTTTTTTATAGGAAGCGTATTTTTTATTTTAATCATAAAAAATAACATTAAAAGCAATTAAAATTTTTTGAAAAAGGCACAAGTAAGAAAAAAAATTCATATGCAAAATTTTTTCAGCAAAAGAATAAAATTGCTCACCTAAATTATATTTGCAAATTTGCTTTAAGCTATTTCTTTGTAGTCTAGTTTAGTAGTCTAAGAATAAATGAAATTTCTATATATGCACCCACGCGTCTTGCAGATTTTTTTCTTTGTTCTTGACTAATTTGATTATGATCTTTTCATCCACGCAAAAAAAATGGTTTTAAAATGGTTATTATTTATAGAAAATGCAGTTAATAAGATTTCAATAATGTCTTAACTCAACGCCTATATATTTATTAGACCGATGCAATATGAACTATTACATACTAAAAAATTAGAGTCGACGACATCTGCACACGAGAAACTATTTCTTCACGATACTCAAATCTCATCTCGTCTCAAATCTCATCTTGAATCTTTTCTTGAATTTCGTCTTCAATAGCATCTTTATTTTGGCCTTAAATCTTATCTCGAATCTCGTGTCTAATTTCAAAGCTCAAATTCGGCCTCTATTATTTTCTCGAATCAAGTCTCGAGTATTGTCCCGAATCTTGTATCGAATGTTGGCTCGAACCTCTTCTCGAATCTCGTCTCAAATTTTATATCTTGTCTCGAACCTCCTCTCAAATCTACGACTTGAGTGTTATGAAAAAAGTACGACAGACGGACATCCGACTGGGAAACGTTCCATTTTCAAAATGACCAACTATAAATTTTTAATAAATTCTATTAACCAAATTATTTTAAACTTTTTTTATATTGATTACTAGCTGTTTTTTATTTCTATTTTTTGTAGGGGACAGTTAAAATAAAATTTTTTAAAATAGTTTTAAAATGATAATTTCTAAAATATATACAAAAAAGTACTTTTATTTCAAAAATACTAAACAAGTCTTTTTTTAATCGAATGGCAAAGGCCCTTACCGTGATTTACTGACATTTCACAGCACCATGCGTAAAGGTTACTTTAAGGCTCATTTAACGTGTGGGAGAGAAAACCTTGTAATTTAGTAGAAATTCCACAACTGCTGCTGTTTACATTTACGGTGTCGGTTTGCAGCTTCAGTTTAGGCAACACGAATAACGTAGTTGTAACTTGAGTTGCCTTACGAAATAATCCTAAAGCCAAATTTAATTTAGAAATATTTGTCAAATTCTTATAATTATAAAATTTTATTTCTAAAAAACAAATAAAAAATTTAATCTATGAACATGGAAAGCTGTAGAACGAAGTGTAAAAAAAATATTGATTGAAAATGACAATTTTAAATCAAAAGCCAGGTTTTTTCACTTATAAAAACTGATAGACTGAACAATTTCGTAAAATCAAATTCTAAAAAATAGAAAATTCCTAAAAATAGAAAAATCACGAAATAGAACATTTCCGAACAGTTTAAAAATCATTAAATTTAAAAATTCCCGAAAAGTTAAAATATGACCCATTCTGCTACACTGTGAAATTCGCAAATTAAAAAAATTAATTTTTTTTATTAAACATTATTTATGTATTAATAATACAAATAGCAAATTCAATCAATTAACATTCAAAAATCAGAAAAATATTTATGGCTCAAAATATTCCATTAGTGTAGTTTTCACAAAAAATAGTATTTGTACAAAAAAATCAATTGTTTAAATTCGGGAATTTTTTATAAAATCAGCGAATTTATGAGATGAGGTATAATAATATTCCTGAAAAAAATTTCCGAATTATAAAATATCCTTCAACGTCGAATACCCAAATTAAAACAATTAAAAAATCTTTTTTAATAAAAATGATTAATTCATTAAAAATACAACAATGAAATTTTCAAAGTATAATTTAAAAAAAGAACATTTTGAAAATTTTGATTTCAATCTTTTTATATTGCATTTTCAATAAATAAATAATATTTGATATAATAAAAATTTCATTTAATAAATTCGGCAATTTTCTAGTACCGTGTATTCTATAGTTCGGAAATTATTTTTCTGGTGGTAATATTCTTATTAGGATTATTTTATTATTCAAAAAGTTAAGAGTTGGATAATATTACAAAACTGTTTGAGAATTTTATTATTATGGAATTTTCTGATTCAGGATTTTTTTATTTGAAATTTTCTATTTCGAATATTTTCTTTTTGGGAAATTTTACTTTGTAGGGAAATTTAATTTTTCGGCATTTTTCAATAGTCTCATACAAAATTCATAAATAATAGTGATAAATAAAAATGAACGACTGAGAAATCCCGAAAAGTAAAAATAAATATCCTGTGAAAATTGCCGTTTTATAAAATGTCCTCTACAGCAAAATGCAGACAATAGAAAATTACAAACTCTAAAGAATTAAAATGATTGCGTTTTAATCAATCATATTTATTATTTAAAAGTAAAATAATGAAATGCTTGGATCAAGTTTTTTTACGTTCAATGAATGACAATAATTAAAAATATATATATATATTTCTCAATGCAAAAGAGCAATAGAAGAAAAATATTTTTGTTACGAGAGCAATCATTTAAAAAAATACTATGCGTATTTTCAATAAAAAATTGCATATAAGTTTTGTTTAAATTTTTGTTATATTTAATTGATTTCATTATTTTACAGTAACGGTTATTTTAAAATAAACTTGTAAATTCTAGAAAAATATTTAAATTATTCATTTAACATTCATTATATACGTGGAAAACTATTACTATTCTCTCGTGAGAAGCCGGGAATGTTTTAGTCAAATATAACCATTTCTGTCTAAATTTATTTCAGTCTCAGTTTAATGAAAATTACATTTTCAGCAAATTAAGGAAACCTTTGTTATTAAGTTTCTGTCTCACGCTAAATATTACAAGAGAGAATTTATTTCTGGAGTGTATCAAAGTAATTCACTCAAATTTTTAATAAAATTTATTTCCAAATATATAGCTCAACAAAATAACTAAAGATCTTTCTTATTATTTATTTTGTAACAGTAAATGAGCTCGCGCTTCCAAGTCCCTGTTTTTTTTTTGTATTTGCAAGCATTAATAAATATTGGCACTTTAAAAATCTATAACTAAACTAATTTTCAAATATTAATTTTTAAACAATATGTATTGTACGATTTTGAATTTTATCATTTCTGAATAAAAGCGTTTATAAAATTAATTATTTCAAATTGAACATTTTAAATCAGAAGATCTCAAAATAGAAAAGTTTCAGCGTTCAATTTTAAAAATTTGACAATTTTATTAGAAAGGAGTCGAAATTGTATTGTTTCTAATCCAAATCAGTCAAAATTGAAAAATTTATTTTCATTTGAAAGGTCTCGAAATTAAATAATATCAGATTGAAATTTCCAAAATAGGACAATTTCGAAAGATGAAAAATTCTTTAATTTAAATTAGGATTTTTAAAATTAAATCATTAAAAATTTATAAAAAATTTTAATTATGTTATTTGTAATTAAAATCGTTCAAAATTAAATAATGTAAAATAGCATAGTTTCGAATTAGAATAATTTTCAATTCGACGCAATTAAAATTTTTAAATTTGAAGTTGAAAACTAAATTGAATGTTACAAAGTCAAAGCTTCTGAAATTCCTGAATTTCAAATTTTTACTACACAAAAAATTATCACTTAACATCAACATTCATTGAAGAAATGTTTTTTTTTTATTGAGTTAAATCAAAATAAAACATTTTTCAGGACTTTCAATTTGAAATTTAATTTAATTCAAAGTATAATTGCAAATACTTTTAACTAAAAAATATGCAACTAACAAGTCGTTTTCACTTTTAACTGTTAAAATTTATCCATTTTAGTTGCAAATTCCACGATTTTGTTGAAATTTCCTTTTTTTCGGTTATAAATTTTTTTTTATAACTGAATATTTAACTATTTACTTTTTAGTTGATAATCTATATTTTTGTCATAGTAAAATTTAAATATTCATCTCTTTGATTGAAAATTGAACTATTTGTGGAAAATTTGTTCTATTTTGTTTTAAATTTCATTTTGCAATTAAAAATTTAACCATTCAATTTTGTTTGAAACATTGATCTTCTTCATGTGAAGCTTAAACTATTTTGTTGAAAATTCTCTGTTTCTTGATTGATAATTCGTGTTTTTTTCCAGCCTTAATTATTTCGGTAAAAAATCAACAATTTTGTGCAAAAGTTATTTTTTTGTTAAGGAATTCATCTACTTCGATGAAAAACTCGACAATTTGGCTAACTAAATTTATTGTTTGAAATAATTCTGTTTTTTTTTTAATATTCGTCTTTTTGGTAGAAAATGAATCTTCTTAGTGATATATTATTTTTTCTTTAAAAATTCACCTTCTTGTTTGAAATTTAACCTACATTGTTAAAAATTAAACAATTCTATTAAGCCGTTATTTCTGTTGTTCAAACTTGATCATTTTAGTTGATAATTCATGGCTTTGTTTGAAAATTTAACTATTTGTTTAAATATTCAAATATTTGGTTGAAAATTTAACGAGTCTTTAAAAGAAGAATCATCTTCTGTTTAAAGTTCGTCTCAGTCTTGGGTGGAGTAGTTCAACATAATTTAAGAAATAACAGAAGAAAAAGTCGCGATAAGAAAAAAATGCGAAAAGTGAGCAGAATTCAAAATTTTAATATTATTATTAATAATTTGAAGAAATTGAGAAAATGAATTTTTTTCATCAAATAGTTGTTCATATTTTTTCGGGTATTTTTGTATTTTTCGATTTAGACATTGATCTCCTTCACTGTTAGAAATGTTCGGAAAATTCCGACAGATTCAGGAGACTGAAGTTACTGAAATTTAAGAAATTGTCTTGTTGCAAAGGAAATTGAGTAAATTTCATTGTAAATTAACTAGAGTTTTATTATCATTCTGAACCGGTATCTGCAAATTATAAATGGTTGCTTAAAATTCCTAAATGTTAACAGAAATGTAAGTTATTGTGATCAAATAAAGTGTGCTGTTGATAACCGCGCACTCCTCGATCGCATTCGAATCGGACAAAGCATGGCGGTTGTCGTCATGGGTGGCCAATGCACTGAAAATTTGTGCTTCATTATAACGATGAAGTAAATCTATTTATTCGGATATTGGCGGATCTCAAGCCTGAAATGGATTAAAAATTTAATCAAGAAGAAACTGAAAAAATTATTGAAATCGCGAGTAAAGGAAACGACCTACAAGCTCGTTTGATAAGCGAACAGGAACATCAGGACCTCAGAACAGGTACATCGGAACCTCAGAACAGATACATTGGAACATTAGAACAGATGCATCAGAAATTCATAACAGGTGCATCGGAACTTCAGAACGGGTACACCGAAACATTAGAACAGGTACATCAGAACCTCAGAACGGGTACATCAGAACCTCAGAAAAAGGTGCATCGGAACCTCAGAACAGGTATATCAGAACATTAGAACAGGTACATCAGGACCTCAGAATAGGTACATCGGAACCTCAGAACAGGTACATTCGAACCTCAGAACAGGTGCATCGGAACTTCAGAATGGGTACACCGAAACATTAGAACAGGTACAACAGAACCTCAGAAAAAGATGCATCGGAACCTCAGAACAGGTATATCAGAACATTAGAACAGATACATCAGGATCTCAGAACAGGTACATTGTGATCTAAGAACAGGTACATCAGCACCTCAGAAGAGGTACATCAGGACCTTGCAACAGGTACGTTAGAATCTCAGGACAGGTACATCAGGACCAAAAAATGGGTACATAAGGACCTCAGAACAGGTACAACAGATCCCCAGAACAGATACGTCAGGATCTCAGAACAGGTACACCAGAACCTGAGAACAGGCACATCAGAAGCATCAGATGTATCAGAAACTGAGAACACGTAAATCAGAACCTCAGAACAGGTACATCGGAAACTTAGAACAGGTACTTAGGAACCTCAGAACAGGTACATCGGAACCTCAGAACAGGTACATCAGGGTCTCAGAACAGGTACATCAGAACCTCAGAACAGGTACATCAGGATTTAGAACAGGTACATCAGAAACTGAGAACAGGTACATAGGAACCTCAGAACAGGTACATCAAAGCTTGAGAACCCGTCGATCAGAACCTCAGAAAAGGTACACCAGAACCTCAGAATAGGTACATCAGAGCCTCAGAATAGGTACATCAGAACCTCGGGACAGGCACATCGGGACCTCAAGTGACTAGCAGTTTCTGCTTGAATCAATAATTAATCCAGGGGTTAATTTCTTCGAATTTTTAGTTTCAGAAACTGAAAATTACTCATTTTTAACAGAATTTTCTAAAATATATGACCCTTACCTTTTCTGAAATTTCTATTCCATTTTAAAAAAATTTAGAAACGGTTTCTGCATATAACTGCAGTGTCGCCTCTGGAAATTCCTACAAAAATTCCCAACATGTTGAAAGGGAAGAAGAAAGGAAAATGAGGAAAATGGGATAAAAGTAATGTGCAGGTAATTAAAAGAAAAGGGCTGTTTTTATTTTTTATGTTGAGAGGAATACAGCTACAATAATCTCGTCTCGGAAGAAGCACTTACATTACATATTCATCGCATAACATTTGCACCCGACACCATTTTCTTGAGAGGAAAAACGGTCAGAAAATTCGTTTCACAGACGTTAGTACACATGTATGTTTCTATCATTCAGCTTACTTGGCTATTCACATTCATACATATAAACTTGTGACATTTCCATTTCAAGATGTCAGCTGAGATCTGAATGTCACAATGTAAATCGTGACAAATTAGAGTCACGTTTGTGGAAAATGGAAAGATAATACTTCGCAGCTTTTTATTCAAACGAGCCTTTTTTTAAATGTCACGTAAGTATTCATATCTTCAAGTGAACACTCTTTTATAATACTTATTATAAAAATTTCAATCCTGCAACCTAAAAAATCAAAACAAGTTGAAAGTACATTGACAAAACAATAATATAAGGGTGATTGCCAAAAAGTTGTCCATTTTATGTTCCTTTCATTTATCAATTTTTCTTTGAAAAATCACATTTTTCTAAATTTATTTCAGACTTTTATAATCATCTCTGATTTATTTAACTTCTTATCGGTATATATTAAAGACCAATTTTATTGACACAAGAAATGTATTGGTGAAGTTTCTACCAAATAGTTGAGTTTTCAAGCCAAAAATATCAAATTTCGTTCCAGTAGATAGAATTTTCAACGAGAAAATATGAATTTAATAATACATTTAAATTTTCAAAAAAATAAATATACTTCCAAAAAATAGTTTAATTTTTAACAAAAAGGCAAATTTTCAAAAAGGAATATTAAATTTCTACGAAAGACGAATTTTCTACAAAATACATCAATTTTTAATCAAATAGTTGAATTAAAAAAAATCTGTTTCCATTATCTGTTCATTTTATCGTTTAAAACTTCATTTTTCAACAAAAAAAATTATTAACTAAAATAGTGGAATTTTCAACCGATAAGATGAGTTATCTAAGAAAAGGGAAATTTTCAGCAAAAAACATGAATTTTCGTCAAAAATATGAATTAAAAAAAATACTTGAATTTTCAACAAAATCATGAAACTTTCAACAAAATAGTTGAATTTTTGTACCAGAAATCTGAATAATCAACAGACAATATCAGTTTTTTTTCACAAAAAAAGAATTTGCTGCAAAATACATAAATTTTAACTCAAATAGTTCAATTAAAAAGAAATGTGTTTTCAACCAACAGCGGACTAGTTCATTTTTCCGTTGAAAACATTATTTTTCGGCGAAAAAAAAACAAACCAATTATCAACTAAAATAATGGAATTTTGAACAAATAAGATAAGTTTTCTAAGAAAAGATGAATTTTGAACAAAATACATGAATTTTCTTTTTAAAAAATGTGCAATTAACAAAATAGATGAATCTTCAACAAAATCACAAAACTTTCAACAAAATCATTGAATTTTTTTACCAGAAATGTGAATTGCCAAAAAATCATGTTAGTTTTTTTAAACAAACGAATTTTGAACCAAATAGATTAATTTTAAACTAAAAAAGATAAGCATTCAAACAAAAATGGAATGGTTAAATTTTCAGTTTAAGAAATTACCCTTAAAAAAATGAGCAATCAGTTGAATTTTCAATTAGAAAAAAAGTTTTAAACCAAAATTACAACGTTTGAAGCGAATTTTTAGAAAACAGAGAGAGTGAGATGACTTTTTTGTCATACAAAATTAATATTCAATCCAAAAGGACGTATTTGTAACAAAATAATTGAATTTTCGAACAAAAAATATGACTTAAACAAAATAATTGAATTTTCAACAAAATAATTATACTTCCAACAAAATAATTGGATTTTTCACAAAATAGATGAATTTTTAATCGAGGAGATTAATTTTAATTTGCAAAATATGAATTTTGAACAAAATACATACACTAAATTAAAAAAAATACACACTAAAAGAAGGTAAGTTTTCAAATAATAGTGGAGTAGTGAAATTTTCAGTTTAAAAATAATTTGTCAACAAAAATGAATAAATAAATAATTAACCAATTTACCGAAAATAGACAAATCTTCAAAAAAATGATTAGAATTTTCACCAAAATATTAATTATTCGCCAAAAGATGAATTTTCAACAAAATGCAAAGCTTTCCAATCAAATAGTGAGATTTTTAACTGTAAAAGATAAATTTTAAACCAAAAATAGAATAGGTAGATTTTCAGTTCAAAAAATTACCTTTAAGTTGAAAACTTATAACTTTGCTTGCACATTAATATTTTTTAACTACAAATTCAATTATTTAGTGTTTAGTTCAAAAAGATTCATCGTTTTAGTTAAATATTTTATTTTTTTGTTTTATAATTATACTATTTTAGTTGCATATTCATCATTTCAGTTAAAAATTTATCACCTTATTGGAAAATCTAACTTTTTTTATTTAGATTTTTTTCTTGAAAGTTATTTTTTTAATTGAAATGCACATATTCGAATACAATATTCTATCATTTTATGAATTTAAAAATTCATCGCTTTACTGTAACATTAATTTTTGTAACTAAAAAATTAACTTTCAAATTCTTGATTGAAAATGATATTTTTTAGAAGGAAATTCTTTTTTGGTAGAAATTAAACTTCTGGGTTAAGAATTGATCTTTCTAGTTGAAAATTCAATTATTTCATTTGAAGATCCATCATTTTAGTTAAAATACATTATTTTTTCAACTGAATATGAAACGATTCCAATTAAATATTCCATCAAGTTTGTTAAGAATTTACCTCTATGGTTTGACATCAATTTTTAAACGAAAAATTTAACTATTACAGTTTTTGTTGAAAAATGATCTTTTTCACTTGAAAATTTGTCTTTTTCGTAGAAATTAATCTTCTGAGTTACAAAATTGCTTCTTTCTTCGATTAACTTTTTTTTAGCTGAAAATAACACTTCCAATTGAATATTTCCTCATTTTACATAGTTGAGCATCCATCTGACTCGTTGGAAATTATCTTTTTAAACTAAATTTCAACTATGCAACTATTAAATGAAAAATTATCATTTTTAATTAAATTAGTCTTTTTAAAAAATTCAACTATGCTACTTGAAGGTTTATAATTTTATTTAAAAATTTTTCTATTTTTTATTTGAAATTCAACTATCCCAGTTAAACATTCATCATTTTGATGGAAAATTCATCACTTTTATTGATAATATGACTATTTATTGTAAAAACAATTTTTTAAAACTATTGTCTTCAACTTAAAATGTAACTATTAATGTTTTCGGTTGAAAATACAATTTTTTTAAACTGAAAATCTAAATAATTCAATTTTGTAAGTTTCCTCTTAGACCTTGAAATTTTTGAAATCTGTCCAAATCCCTCGAAATAATTTGAAATCCTGCATGAAATTTTAACATTATTTATTTTTATATTTAGTTTTTTATTATAATTTTCCATACTGATTTTTCCTAAATCGCAAAAAATTGTAAGCAATTCATTAAAGGATAATTATTGTAGTTTTAACAATTTGAAATTATGAAAAATGACGAATATTATAAATAAAATACGAAATTTTTTAGTGAACTTGAAACGAGTCGAATTTGTAAGCAACCATAATAAAAAAAATAGATAATAATTTTTCAACATCTGTTGGTGGAATCTGCATTGAGTGAATTTTTGTCTTATCAATCATCACTGTAGTCTTAAACTTAAAAATGAATTATTTTCTAAATACAGACCTATTTCAGGATTTTTTGCTATTTAAGAAATTATTTATTTTGTTATTCCAGCCTTTTCCCCATGCATTTGAAAGATTCTGATTGGCAATTGGGCACTAATATTTCTCCCTTTTCATCAACAAGCTCATCACGTAATTTTTCGCATAAAATCGTAAATCCTGCTTGATCTGCTATCTTGGCTGATATCGGCGAGGTAAATACTGTGATCGTTATCACAAGACCATTTTTTCTTCCAATTTCGTTTCTGAAACGGAAATCAAGCATTTATATGCATGATAAAACTGACAAAAATGTAAGATTTTTTTAATAACTTTAGGGATTGTACTTAAATTACGTCACAGTTCGGGGGGGGGGGATTTTTTTACGTTTGTACAAAAGTGGGGGAGGTTCTTTATTCATGTAATAGCAAAATCAATTTTGAACATTTCAATTTTAAATTGAAATTTTATTATTTTGTTTTTTAAAAGGTTATTGATTAAATATCTCACAAGTGTAAGATTCTAATTTTTGAAAATTAATGGCCAGGAAAAATGGAAAATTGGTCAGGGAAAAATTAGGGATTTTTTAAAATTACGTTTTGCATAATACCTGATTTAATTTTTTTTTGTTAGTAATTAACTTGCCTTATATTTACTATTATAAGAGCAAAATGTTATTGAAGAATATTCGGCAATTACTTAAACAATTCTAAAAAATGTTTTCCTCGGAAAAGCGGAAAAAATTTTTAATTTCTGAAATTAATTTCACAATTATCGGATTATCGGAAACAGAATAGGGAAGTAATTTTAAGGAAAAAAGGACTATACTCTTCCAACAGCAATTATATTTAATTATTTAAAGAATATAAGGTATATATTCTAAGATATGAAAATACTGAATAATGAGCAAAATAGTGTAAAAAGTTCGAAAAAACGATACTTTTCTCCACCTTCTCTAGGAAAAGGCGCAAGTGAGTGATTATTAATTATTGAAACAATTGCAAAATAGCTTAACCAGAGAAATATTACGATTCAAATTCCTCTAATGTGTTATTTGTTTAAAAAAATACATTGTCTTTATTTGCAGAGAAGAAATTATTTAAACAAATGAAAAGTATGTCATTTATCGATTACAAATAATTCACGTTGGAAAAATTCCGTCTTTAGCATACATTTGATAGAAAACTCCTATTTTTTATTTTATGGGACAATTTCCGGGCACAATAAAATGGGATTGGGAGTGTTTTAATTAAAATTTATTAGGTGTAAATTAATCCTTAAATACTGCTCAAGAGATCATTGTACTTAAATCGACCAAAATGTTATAAAATGTACTTTTTTATTTTATTTTTTAAATCAAGCTTTTTCAATTTAAAACCAAATTTTTATTTTAAAAGCCTATTTTAACGTTAATAAATACGGAATTTCTTTTTCCGGAAAACGAACAAATTGGGAAAGATTTATCACCAAAAATTAAAAATTAAAACTAGTTCTCACCGTGCAAGAAGAAGGTGATAGCCAATTCCATTTCCGCGAAAAGAAGGATCAACACTGAGACCCAAACCTCCTAAATAATTTTCAGTTCCATATATTTTTTCGGCATCTACTTCGGCAGCCGTATCACTTACAACTTTCAGAATTCTCTTGGCCTTTTCAGATTTAAAATTATTCTGAAAATAACATTAATGAATATAATTTTCTTTAAAAGATTACTTTTAGACCCTACCGTAAATTCTTGAAACTCAAGGTCTTTTTCTTTTCCACCGCGATATAAAATATTAAGTCCCGCAATTGTAGATTTTCCATCCTCAGGATTTTCAACAAATGCTGCCACACTTAGACCACCTTCTAAGACATACAGGAATAAACTTCGAAAATCCTTCACTGCCACTGGATCGTCTTTTACGTCTGTACATAAAAACGATTTATTACTTTATGAATTAAATTCTGATGTTAGATATTGCCAATTACTGGTCAAATAATTTTCTGGAGAAACGAGAAAAAAATCTTACTTGGCACGGGTTTGAACCCCGAACGCCACTATTCTTGAGTGGAGCATTACTTCTAATACATTAATTTAATTTTTAACTAAGCAGTGGCTGAATTTCGAACATACAAATATAAAGTTTGATCCAAGAAGGTTAATTTTCTACCAAAAGACGAGCCTTAAACAAAATAGATAAATTTTCAATCCGTTTAGTTTTACGAAAAAAGTCGAAATTCTTACTTAATTATTGACAAAATTATTCGAATTTCCTACCACAAATACGATTTTTCAAGAAAAATACATGAATTTTTAACCAAATATTTTTATTTTCAACCAAAAAGATGAATTCTCTCACAAGAAAATACCAGAAAAAAACAATATTCAACAACGAAAAATTAATTTTTAACAACATTGTTGGTTTTTGAAGAAAAAAAGAAAATTTATATACA
>NC_046663.1:40046274-40048128 GCF_010883055.1 Belonocnema kinseyi
TTCTTCGCTTGGGGTGATTGCTAGAGAGATTGATCAGCAACCTGGGTCGGAGCAGTGTTGCGGAACGAACGTGTTATTTACTTAAATAGCACGAGCATTCTGAATCAATATGAAAAATATCTATCCCTTCCATACACTACTCCTTTCCCCTACCGAGTGAGTCACGCCTACCCCGAAAGGGAAATGGCTTAATGGTGTAATAATAATATTTGCAGATTTGGAAATAAATTTTTTTTTTAAATTGTTTAATTTTTTGTTCCAAATTATTTTTTTAACTGAAAATTCAAATATTTTATTCTTGTTTCAAAATGTGTCTTTTCTAGTTAAGAATTCAACTATTTGCATAAAAATTTATCTTTTTTAGTTGAAAATTAATCTCTTTCTTTTAAAATTCACTTCTTTTTTTTCAAATGAGTTTTCGTTTATTTGAGAATTAATTCTTGGAACTGAAAATGTAACTATTTTATTTTTTGTTTAAAATTCATCGGTTTTGGTTAAAGATTAAATGGATTGCAAAATTATATTCTTTCTGTTTCCTTAATGAAAATTGAAATACTTTTTGGGTCAGAATTCACCTATTTGGTTATAAATTAAATAGTTGATTAGAAGTGTAACTGCTATGTAGAAAGTTCAACTTTTTCCCGCAAGAATTCAACAATTTTATAGAAAAATAAACTATTTGGTTGAAAATGAACTTTTTTGTTGGTAATTCATTTTCGGTTGTTGAAAACTCCAATATTTAGGTAAAAATCAAATTATTTATTATAAAATTTTACTATTTTATAGAAAATGACCTTTTCTGTTGAAAAATCATATTTTCGGATTGAAAATTCAACTATTTTGGAGATAATTCTGCCTTTTGGATTCAGAATTCAACAATTTTGTTCAAGATTAATTTTTGCTGAAAATCCGTCATTCGTGGTAAAAAAAGTTAATATTTTTTGCGGGAAATTCATCTTTTTGCTTGAGAATTTAACAGGTTTGTTGAAAAAAATTCGTTATGTTAATATATTTTTTTAAATCTGAAAATATAACTATTCCATGTTTGGTTAAAGCTTTATCCTGTGTATTGGAAACGTTGTAAATTTGCCTTTTCCGAAAGAAAATTAAACTGTTTGATGGAAAATTAAGCTTCTTTGTTGAAAATTTAACAATTTTGTTAAATTTTTTTTTCTTTGGTTGAAAATTTACTTTTTAACTCAAAATTGAACTTGTCCAATTTTGGTTAAAAATCTTTCTTTTCATTTAAAAATGCAATCATTTGGTCGAAAATTTATCTTTTTTAGTTAAAAATTCATATATTGATGCGAAAATTAATGTAGTTCCTTGAAAAACTTTGTCTTTCTTTTTAGAAAAATTAGCTTCTTGTAACACATTTAATTTTTTTTTTGTTGAGAATTAATTTTTGTAACTAAAAATGTAACTGTTTAATTTTCGGGAAAAAATTCACCGGTTTTGGATTTTTTGGTGAAAATGTACCTTCTTTGGTAAAAAATTCAACAATTTGGTATAAAATTAAGCTATTTGGTTGAAAATAAACATTTTTGATAAAAATTTATGTTTGATTACAAACTCATCTATTTTGTTAAAAAATTTATGTATTTCCTTGAGCAATCGACTTTTTAGTAGGAATTAGTATTGATTTTGAATAATTATTTTTTGATGAAAATTTATTTTTTTGTTGAAAAATAACTTTTAAATTGAAGATGGAATTATTTCATTTTTTGGTTCAAAATTTAATTTTTATAATTAAAAATTCAACAATATGATTCAAAATTCATATATTTTTTTAAATGTTCATCGTTTGGTAGAAAATATTTTTTTTACATTAACTTCTTTGTTGAAATTTTAACT
>NC_046663.1:40048228-40079194 GCF_010883055.1 Belonocnema kinseyi
ATGCTTGCATCTAGTTTATTCAACATTCTTTGTAGGTCTTCGATAGACTCTGCCATAACAACCTTATCATCTGCGAACACTAACCCACGTACCCTTACTGTTCGGAGATCCACACCCTCTTTGTCGAAGAGGGCCATTCTTAAACACTTGTCCATAAATAATATAGATAACCATGAAGACATAACGCATCCTTGTCTAATTCCTTGAATAATATCGAAACAGTCACTCAGTTTCCCATTCACTCTTACACTCGCTTTGCTACCTGTATATATTGTTTTTATAGCTTGTAGGATCCATCAATTGACTCCATACTTCTATCTACCTTGTCAAAAGCTTTTTCTAGGTCAACAAATGCACTGAAATCTTTTTTTTTCTACTCTCAAACTTTTTTCTGTTATTTGCCTTAAGCTAAATATTTGATCCGTACATGACCTTGCTTTCATACACCAACTTTGGACTTCCCAAATCTTTGCTTCTGTTATTTTCATTACCCTACGAAATTTTTGATAAAGTGGTTCAACTTTTAACCAAAGAGTTCCATTTTTGACAAAAAATATGAATTTCCAATCAAGTATTTGCGTGTTCAACACAATAGTTAAATTTTTATCCGAATAGTAGAATTTGTAACCAAGCGATTTTAAAAATAGAGAAAAACGAGCAATTCTTTCAAATAAGGAAAATCGGGGAATTTGGGTAGAGTGTAGTTTATGTAAGGCCCATAATCTAAAATATAAAACAAAATGAAGAAGAGCAGGAAGGGGATTTGGTTGCTTGCCTTCTCAGTTTTCGTTTCTCTTTTTTATTTTTGTCCAAAAAACTAATTGTCTTCTTTAATTGGAAATTCAAGAATTTCGTGAAGAATTAATTTATTTTGTTGACAATTTTTATTTTTTTGGTGCAAAATTAATCTTTCTAGTTTAAAATTTAACTACTACAGTTAAACGTAATTTCAAAATTTGTGTTTTTCGGCAAGTTTGAATATGTTACCTTTGAAATCGCCGAATCACCGAATCGCCTAATCGTGTTTGAAGCAATTTTATTTACTCAAAGTTTGTACTTACTGGTACTCTTGCATATAGCCTCGTCTGCAAGAAAATATGTACACATATGATCTGCTGCATCCTCGTATCTATTTTTCGGAATTTCTTTAATGAAAAATTTTACAGGTTTTCTATTCTCCGATCCTTCCACAATTTTCAAAATTTTCGTAGAACTTGAAGAAGATTGCATATCGGAAGCCGTTTTGAAACTGGCTTAATATTGCTTTCACACTTGTTTCACTGAAGAGCTTAGATAATATAACTGACAGTTAATGTGACCTGGCGCTTAGTACATAATTGCGATATCAACTATACCCCAAGGCGTCTGTTATTGCTCTCCAGATAGCTATCAATATGAGTCACTGAATCGCCTATATTGCGGACACTGTGACGAGATAAGCCAAATAATCATTCTCATGGAAATATGTACAATTTATAGAATTTTTGTAATCCAAGTATTTTTATACTAGGGTGGATAGAAAAAAAATTATTGATAGAAAACGCCTTAGCACTGAAAAGATTCTTTTTGGGTCTCTTATTACTAGTATACAAATTCAAAAATTTTCTTTTAGTTTATATAGGAGGAATTAATATATGTATGGAAACCTGAAAGTAAAACGAAAATGTAAAAACTCTAAAAATTATAAATAATTTTTTTTTCAGGTTAGAAAAACTTTCTTATGTTAAAAGTATGCTGCAAAAAAAATTGAGAAGATCAGAACATTAAACATGACGAGTTAATTTAAAAAATTCAGCAACTGCCCTAATTCATTTTGAATCATTTTTTCGATTTGCAACAAAAAAAATTCTAAAAATTTACGCGTATTTGAATGACTTGCTTTGTTTTTCAAAAAATCTGATTTTTTCATTATCATTATCTGTATAACTTTTGGCCTAATTTAGATATTTATTATTTTCTTTTTAATTCTAATAAATTAAAAATCGAAGCTCTCCACCTTTAAATTTGTTGCAATTTTTTTAACTTGTGCCTTGATAATGAATATATTTTGTAAGTTTGGTGCTTGTTAAATAACTTTTGTTGCTGGGAGAATTCTTTTTTTTTGGGTACAACCGAATTTTTCCATTTTTGAACAATGACAGATACGAAAAAATGTTAAGATAAAAGTTTGCATGTCTGAAAAAGTTATATGAAAAATGGTACTTTGTACTGAGTTAAATTTGTATATTCGCGCCGCTGGCCAAATACACATGAATGGCGCCAGTTTGAATGCGGTGATCGGGGTCAATCTCGTAAAGTCATGGACTCGTTCATTTCGCTCTTATACTTCGCTGAGTAACATTATATAACCAGCGAAAGAGTGAAAATTTGTTATTATGAGAAAAATCTGTTGGTATTGAATTTACAGAGTGTGTGTGCGTGTGCGTGTGCGCGCGCGCGCGCGCGCGCGCGCGCGCGTGTGTGTGTGTGTGTGTGTGTGTGTGAAGATTTTACATGTAGATGTGCGTTACGATTTATGTGAATAAGTAATTTTAAATTTTGGAACGTTCTTTTATTACTGGTGCCGTGTTAACTAGTTTTAAACTGAAAAAATATAATTTTCTCTTACTGTCCTAAAAATATCATTTAAATGGAAAAACATTAATTATCTCATTTTATTCCTTAACTCCTCTATTCTCGCTATCTAAAGTAAACATTTTGATGGATCTGCTTACTTTCAGATAAGTTTATAATTATTAGAGATCTAATAGACTTTTGGGAACGTAGTTAAAAAATGTTGATGTGAGATGAATTCTCGTAAAGTAATGATTTAAAAATAAAAAAATTAATATAAACCTGTAATTTAAATAATGTAAGAATAAATCCGTTACAACTTGTTCTTTTGAAATATTTTTCAGTTTACGAGAAAAATTATAAATGGTTTAGCTCACATGATGATGATAAGATGCCTTTCTGTTATTAGTAGAAAATTTTCAGAAATACTTAGAACAATAAAAAAGATGTGACTGTAAAGAAAATATTTTTTTCCCTTTCTTTAAATTTTCAAAATATAAAAAAAAAATTTTCTGAAACCCCACTTTTTTACTTTTATAAATATTTTTAAAAAGTTTCTTTTGATTAGTTTTGATATCTTTTGTCGTAACACTTTTTCGTATCTACCATTGTTCCCAAGAAAAAGTAGAAAATTCGATTGTAAGAAAAAAAAATTCTCTTGGCTACAACAGGTGTTCAGCAAGCATCAAACTTACAAGATATCTTTATTATCAAAATACAAGTTCAAAAAAATTGGCAAAAAAATTTAATTTTGGGTTTTTGAGAAAATGGATTAAAAATTTTTTCGAAAAAAATCCTGCCATTCTGTTAATTTGAAATTTTTAATTTACGGTGGATTTTGAAAAAATGCGGTGAACGCTATTTGAATCTAAAAGAAAATAATTATTATTTTGACTAGGCCAAAAGGTTTAATGGGAAATTTTAATGGAAAATTTATAATTTTTAGAGCTTCTAGAATTGTTTAAATTTCCGATCTCCGTAAAAAATAAGATTTTTCCTATATAAATTTAAATAAAAGAATCTGAAAAAATTGTGAAAATTAGGTATATTATGCAGATTAGGAAACAAAAATGACATTCAAGATTTTTTTAAACTATGTGATTAAACACATTTTTTATTCGATATCCCATTCTTCTAACCGCAAGATATTAATTGATTCATTTAAAATTTTATACACGTTTTAAGAGACCCAATAGGACATTTGTCAATGCTTGGGCGTTTTCGATTCATAATTTTTTTTTTTTTAATCAGACGATTGACACTATATTTGACACTTTTTTCAATCATAGCACTATTTTTCTACTATCAAAAAAATGACACTAAAGCATAGAAAAATAAATGATTTTTTTTGCATTAAAAAAATATTAAGAGGTTTTCAACTAAAAAATACGATTTTTCAACAGAATAATTTTTTTATTACAATTTTTTTTCGAATAATAACTTTCTCTTTGAATAATGTTAGAAGCTTACGATTTTTTCCGAAATTTTTTAACTTTCGTGATTTTTTTTTGATGACGTAATAATTAGTGTAACTGAAGACATGATTGTTTTAGAAATTTACTATTGTTTATAGCTATCTTATCTGAGATAATTGTTACAAACTTGTAGTTTCTTCTAAAGTAATTTTATTTTATTTTTATTTATTTACGAATATTAAATAAACATCAGAGAGAATCATTTTAAAAAAATCTCTTTCTTTTTTATTTACTGAGTGCCGATCTGTTTAAATTAATATTAATATTTATCATCTATTCCTAACTAAATCTCTTTTTTCCTAACTTCGAAGAGAATAAAGTCATACACCATAATATCGTGTTTCATAATAATTTTTGTTGCGAAAAGTGGAAAAAAACATTATTTAAACATTTATTTATCAATATAATGTAATACTTCATGCATTAGAAAAAATTGTATTTAAAAAACTACGAAAAGATCATAATTAGTGCCAAAAACTCATGAAACAAAATTTTTCACTCATAGGGCTTTTAAACAAAAAAATCAAATACCAACTAGTAAGAGCAAGAAAAAAGAATTAAAACTTTGAGTTCCAAACAGTAAGTCCCAAAATATAAGACCCAAAAATAAGGTCTCGAACGCTATGTTCAAAACAGTAAGTCCCAAGCCGTAAAGTCCAAATCGTAGGGCCCAAATAATAAGTACCCAAACTTTCAGTTCTAAACATTAAGTCTTAAAACATAAGACAGAAGAATAAGATATCGAACAATACATTACAAGCTCTAAGTTCTAAACCGTAAGGCCTTAATGGTAAGGCCCAAGCAACAAGGACCTAACCAATCAGTTCAAAACAGTAAGTCCCAAAATATAGGACCCATAAATAGGTTCTGGAATTCTATGTTCCAAACTGTAATTCCCAGAAGCATGTTCCAACAATCATAACGCTCAAATAATTAATAAAATAAAACGTTCATGCGAAAGTTTAACTTTATATTACACTACACGTTTGTCATTAAAAAAATATATAAATTAACATTCAAGACATCTGAAAGTATGATGAGGAATACTATGTTCCAAACTGTAAGTCCCAAACCGTAAAGACCAAATCTTAAGGCCCAAATAATAAGGACTAAAACTTTAAGTTCTAACTAGTAAGTCCCAAAACACAAGACACAAGAATGTGGTCCCGAATAGTATGTTCCAAACTGTAACTCCTGAGTCGTATACCCCGAATCTTAAGGCCCAAACAATAGAAATTCAATTTTCAGTTCAAAACAGTATAACCCAAATTATAAGACCCAAAAAATAAAGACCCGAAGACAATGTTCTAAACTGTAAGTCCCAAACCGTAAAGCTAAAATGGTAGGGCCCAAATAATAAGAACCCAAACTTTGAGTTCAAAACAGTAAGTCTCAAAACAAAAGACACAATAATAAGGTATCGAAGACTCCGTAGCAAGCTCTAAATTCTAAACTGTAAAACCTTAATCGCAAGGCCGAAACAACAAGGACCTAAACTATGAGTTCAAAACAGTAAGTCCCAAAATATAGGAACCATAAATAAGGTCTTGAGTGTTATGTTCAAAACTTTAAGTCCCAAACCGTAAAGCCCAATTCCTAAGACCAAAATAATAAGAACCCAAACCTTAAGTTACAAACAGCAAGTCTCAAAACATAAGACCCAAGAATAAGGTCTCGAACACTAAGTTGCACGCTGTAAGTTTTAATCCGTAAAACTCAAATCGTAAGGCCAAACAACAAGGTCCCAAACTTTCATTTCAAAACAGTAATTCCCAAAATTTGAGATCATAACGCTCAAAGTGTTGATGAAATAAAATGTTCATGCGAAAGTCCATTTATATATTACACTACAAATTTGTCCTAAATAAATAAATATAAATTAACATTCAAGAGATCCAAAAATAAGGGTACGAATACTATATTTTAAACTGTAAGTTCCACAGCATAAACCTAAAATAATAAGTTTAAAAACTCTGAGTTCTAAATAGTAAGTCTCAAAATATAGCACCTAAAAATAAGTTCTCGAATACAATGTTCCCAAATGTCTGTCCGAAAATTAAGTAAAAAAATATATATTAAAATTAACATTCAAGACATTCGGAAATAAGGTGAGGAATACTATGTTCGAAACTGTAAGTCCCAAATCGTCAAGCCCAAATGATGAGGACCAAACCTTTGACTTCTAAAGTATAAGTCTTAAAACACAAGACTCAAGAGTAAGGTCCCGAATGATATGTTTAAATTTGTAAGTCCTAAACCGTAAATTACAATTCGTAGGGCCCAGAAATTAAGGATCCAAACTTTGAGTTCAAAACCGTAAGTCCCGGAAATAGGGGCCAAAAATAAAAAAGCCCAAATAGTTGATCAAATAAAATGCTAGAGAAGATGAATTGTCTCTGTTGCAGAACCTGTATCATGGATGGGTAGAGAGGAGGAGGACGATGAAGGACGTGGAAGTTGCACGGACTATTCAGGTGTTCCGCGCTCGGAAGGTGAACGATGGCAGGAAGGGTCGTGCGTGAACTGCATTTGTGAGGAGGGCAACGTTTCCTGCCAGGCGACCATGTGCAAAAGCTGCGAAAAACCCGAGCCAGCAGCACCTGGAGAATGTTGTCCTCACTGTCCTACGCATCATAATGCCACCATCAAATGCAAACCCCTCACCGACTGCAAATTACGATGCGACAACGGTTACGTCAACGACGATCACGATTGTCTCACTTGTCAATGTGTAAACACAAAGGTAACTCTAAAATTATTAATTTATAATGCATGTCATTATGATGATTTATAATAACAGGATGTCCAGCTACCTTAAAACCCTGGAATTTGCATTGAGTTTTTTTAAACCTTGTAAACCTTTAAATATCCTCGAATTTCTCATGAGAACTTCGAATCTGAATTTTTGTTTTGCTTTTAAAACAGTTTTTGGGGGATTGACCGATGGGTGTTTTAATGTTCACCAAATTTCAAAAGGTTACAAAATAATTGTAAAGATTTTGAAAAATTTTGAAGTATTTCAAAATATTTCAAAGCTTTTATAATATTTAAAAGGATTTTGAACATTTCAAAAAGAGTTCAGAGATTTCGAAGACTTGAGAAGGATTCAAGGATTTGAAAAAGGTGTGTAGACAAGATCTCTAGGATTTCAAACGGATTTCGAATTTTTCACAAAGATTTTAATTATACTTTCAAAAGATTTCTAGGATTTTTAATATTTTAACAAGGTTACAGTATACCTGATGTCAAAAATGTCATAAAATTTTAAAGATTTTAATCAATTTCAAAATGTTTTAGAAGATTTCGAAATTTTAACAAAGTTTTAAATCATTTTAATGATCTTACATAAATACACAAGTGTCTTGCACTAAATTTCAAAGATTTTAAACAATTTCAGAAGGTTTCAAGAGATTTGCAATTACAAAAGATTTAAATGATTTCAAACGAACAAAAAGATTTAACAAATATTTTAAAGATCTCATAAAGATTTCCCAATATTTTACAACTTTTCACAAAGATTTCAAGGATTTTAATTAATTCACCAAATTTTTTAATGATTTCAAAATAATCCACACAAATTTCAAATATTTTAATGATTTTAAATAAATATGAAAGATTGTATAAAAATTTCACAAGGGTTTTAAATTCAGAGATTTCAAAAATGGTTTAGTACACCAGATTTCAAAGATTTTAAAATATTTCAAAACATTTCACAAAGACTTCAAGGATTTCAATTAATTTACTTAAAATTTTAAAAGATTTTACTATGATTTTATAACAATTTCACAAGGACTTCAAATTTAGAGATTTCAAAAAGGAGTACTACAAGATCTCAAAGATTTTAAAACATGTTGAAGATTTTAGGCGATTTCAAAAATTTTACATAGATGTCGAACATTTCACAAAGATTTTAAAACTTTCAGAAGATTGCAATGATTTTAAAGATTTTTTTAATATTATATATTTTAAAAAGGGTGTACACCAGATTTCAAAGATTTTAAACAAATTCGAAAGGATTTAAAAGGTTTGAAAATATTTCACAAACATTTAAAATTTTTTTAAAAATTTTAATGAAGACTACAGATTTCAGAAAGATTTTACAAATATTTTAAAGAATTCATAATTGTTTCAAAAGATTTCAAGAATTCTAAAAGTTTCAAAAAGTGTATATGACACCAGATTTGAAAGTTTTTAAACAATTTCAAAAGTTTTCAAAAAGTTTGAGATATCAAAAGATTTCAATTTCACAAAAAAAAAAGATTAAAGTAAGTTTTCCCAAAGATTTCAAAGATTTCATAAATATTTCATAATTCTTCAAAACGTTTCACAAACATTTGAAGGAATTAAAATAATTACCAAACTTTTTAAAAGATATTAACGGATTTCAAATATTTTAGTGATTTCAAACTAATACAAAAGATTTTACAAAGATTTCTTATAAATTTCGTACGGATTTCAAATTCAAAGGTTTCAAAATATTTCAAAACATTTCACGAGGATGTCAAGGATTTCAAATATTTTACTAAAAATTTAAAAAGATTTCACAAACATTAAAAAAATGTTAATACTTTCAAATTAATGAAAAAACTATCACAAAAATTTCATAAAAATTTCATAGCGTTTTTATATTCAAAGTTTTCCAAAGGGTTATATTACAACAGATTTCATAAAGACTTTAAACAAATTGTAAAGGTTTTAGAAGATTTCAAAATATTTCACAAAGATTTAAATTATTGTAATGATTTTTAATTAATAAAAAAGATTTCAAAAAGATTTCAGAAGATTTCAAAAATTTCAAAAATTTCAAAAAGGGTATGTTACACCAGATTTTAAAGATTTTAAACAATCTCCAAGACTTTCAAAAAATTTGAGGTTTAAAAAGATTTTAATTGCACCAAAAAAAGTTGAAAAAAGCTTTAAAAAATAGTTCAAGGAGTTCATACAGATTTCAAAATGTTTTAAAACTTTTTACAAAGATTTAAAGGGTTTCAAATATTTCACTAACATTTTAAAAGATTTCAAAATTTTTCATTAAAATTTCATAAGGATGTCAGAAGCAAAGATTTCAAGGATTTCAAATATTTTGAAAGATATGACAAAGATTTATAATTTTTTAATCATTTTAAATGAACACAAAAATTTCATAAAAATTGCATAGGGATTTCAAATTCAAAAATTGCAAGAAGGGTACACCAGATTTCAAAAATATGTTAAAACATGTTAAAGATCTTAAACGATTTCAAATTTATTTATAAGATTTCAAAAGATTTCATAAAGATTTAAAAGATTGTATATAGATTTCGAGATTTTCACAAAGATTTTAAAACTTTCACAAATATTTTAAACATTTTATCAAAATTTCATAAAGCTGTCAAAAGAATTTCAAAGATTTCAAAAAGGGTGTACACCAGATTTTCAAGACTTTTAATGATTTCAAAATTTTTAGAATATTAAAAAATATTTCACAAGGATTTCAAACATTTCAGTGATCTCAAGCGAACAAAAAAGTTTTTACACACAAAGATTAAATGAAGATTTCGAATATACTTCAAAAATTTCATAAAGATTTCAAAAAAATTTACAAATATTTTAAAGGATTTCAAAGAGTTTACAAAAATTTCACAGAAATTTCAAGATTTAACAAATATTTTGAATACTTCAAAAGATCTCAACGGATTCACAAAAATTTCAAGGATTTTTTTATGGAAAATAGCGTTATTTCATAAAAAATTCGTTTAGTACCGTTCATTCGTGCATTTAGTCTGCATTTCAAATATCATCAATTTTCGAGGGAAAAAAACTCTGGTAATCCGCTGGACTGCTTGGGTGTGCGAACTGGTGATCCGAGTTATCCACTATAAATATCTAAAATCCACTTGTGATCCTAGGCAATCTATTTGTGATTCAAATTCACCCACTTGTAATCTTAGGCAATTCAGTTGTAATACTGATTAATCCACTTACAATTCTCAGCAACCCAGTCGTAATCCTGGGTAATCCATTCATCATACTAGGTACCCTAGTTGTAATCCTCGGTAATCTAAATTCCTAATTTAGTGATACAAGTAATCCAGCGTTCTCTTATGGAATACAATTTTCATTTCAGACAATCCACTTGTCATTTTACGTAATATATTTTTTAGCCTAGGTTCTCCATTTGTAATCTGGATTAAATACTAGTAATCCACTTTAATGATAGAAAATCCACTTGTAATCTCCAGTAATCCCCTTGTAATAGTATGTAATCCACTTTTTGTTAGAGAAATCCATGTTAATCCTAGACAATACACTATATTCTGGGATAATTCACTTGTAGTACTAGATAATCCACTTATAATACTAGACCATCTAGTTGTAATCCTAGAAAATACACTTGCTGTCTTCAATAATAAAATTAATCCAGAGTGATCATATGCAATATAGTTGTAATTCTAGGTAATGGATTTAAAAACATATGCAACCAATTTTTGATCCTTTGTAACCTACTTTTTAGCCCAGACACTCTACTTGTAATCTGGATGAATACAAGGTGTCTAGTGTAATAATAGGCAAACCCCTTTTAATCCTAGTAATCCATTTGATGTCTTAATAATCCATAGTAATCCTGTGTAATTCATGTAAAGTCGGAAATAATTTACTTGTAATCCTGAATAATCCGGATGAAATCTGTCATAATCCAATTTTAATCATATTTACTTCCCTTGTAATAACAAGTAATCCAGTTATAATTCTAAATAATCTACTTGTGGTCTGGAGTTATAAAAGTAATGCAGCGTAATCCTTGGAAATACAGTTATAATCCGCTTTCAATTTTATGTAATCTGTTTGTAATCATATGGAATCTACTTGCTATCCTAGGTAATCCACTTTTTTATGAGTAATCCATGGTAGTACTAGATAACTCATGTGTTAGTCCGGAATAATCCTCTTTATATACTAGCTAATACACTTGTGATCCAGTGTAATCAATTTTTTATCCGGCATGATCCACTTGTAATCCGAGTAATCCATTTGTAACCTTATAGAATCCACTGGCGCTTCTAGACAATCCATTTGTAATTCTAGGCATTCCAGTTGTAATCTGAAGTAATCCAATTGTCCCAGCGTAATCATAGGCAATCTCCTTCTATCCCAATTAATCCAGTGCTATACTATAAAACCCACTTGAAATTCTAGCTAATTCCTTTGTCAACCTGTGAAATCCACGAATAATCCTGTACAATCCCCTCATAATTCTGTGCAATCCACTTGTAATCCTTTTTCATCTATTTTTAATGCTCGCTGAATTACTTGTTATGCGAGGTGATCCATTTGTTTTATGTATTAACACAAGTAATCCATCGCTTTCCCAGAAACTGCTTGTAATCATTGGTAATCCACTTCTTATCCAGACAATCCACTTGTACTCTGAAGCAATAGAAGTGATGTAAATTCATCATTACCAATCTACTTACTTACTTACTTGTAATCCACTTAAAATATAATGTAATCCACTTGTAGCCTTAGTGAATTTACTTGCAATCTTAGGTAGTATACTTGTATTCATATTTAATCCACTTGGAATTCTCGGTAATCTAATTATAAGTCTGGGAAATCCACTTGTAATCTTAGGGTAATCTACTTGTGACTTAGAAAATTCACTTGTAATGCTATGTAACCCAATATTAGTTCTAGATAATCCACTTATAATAGTAATTAATCCACTTGTGGTCCTAAAAAATCCACTTATGATCTTAGGTATTCCACTTGTGAGTTAGGAAATTCACTTAGAATGCTATGTAGCCCACTTGTAATTCTGGGCATTCCATTTGTAATCTCAATTAATTCACTTGTAATCTAAGGTAATCCACTTGAAATCTGGAGTATTACAGGTATTTAATGTAATACTAGGCAATTCACTTTAACCGTAAATAAATCCCATTTAATCCACTGCAATTTCCTTTTAATCCGGCGTAATCCGCTTGTAATCCTAGACAATCCAGTTAAATGATCATACTCACGAGTCTAACTTAGGCGAAATAAAGTACCTTATATTTATGTAATCAATGCCATTTCTATATACTCGGTAGTAATCCTAAGTAATCCAAGGTAAGTATTTTTGTAGATTTAATCCAGGGTACTCTAATTAATCCAAAACTAATCCCCATTCTCTGGACCGCATTTTAGGAGTTTTTTCCTCCTCGTAAATATTTTAACTTGAACCGAAGACTTTGATTCAAACCCTTAATGATCAACAATCACGAATTAAACATTTTTTATCCATTGAACTTTGAAGAAGACTTTCAAAACACCTGCGGCTTTGACGTTTACATTCTAATTGCGACACTCGCGATTTATGCTCAACAGTCAGCTTTTACAAACGATTCTGTTTGGTAAGTGAAACGATGTAGACAAAATAAATTAAAATAAAACAAGATGGCTTCGAAATAAAGAATAGTCAGAGAAAATACTTTATTTTAATCTTAGGAATTTCATGCATTAATTAAAAATTGTAAGGAATACTTAACGAAAATATATTTTTAAATATCCTTCTAAAACTAATTTTTCATCATAGAGAATCATATTTCGTTTTCCTACGAAGCTTTAAGAAAAAATTGGGTTCTCTTGAAACTGATCAAAATGTTTAAAAAGCTTGTAACTTTTCTGTTCGAAATCTTCAAAATCTAAATTTTCTTTTAAATTTCATCTTATAGATTATTTTCGGAAATTTTAGAAAGCGTTTGAAATGCTTAGAGATGGGTTTTTAATTTTCGCTTAAAGATCATTTTTTCATTCTCTTGAAACCTTGCGAAATATTTTAAAAGTTGATAAATGTTGTGGTTAAATTCTTTAAAATTTTACACTTCATTACAAAGTTTTTTTTTTATGAAATGAAGGTTTAAAGTCGCATCAACTGCAGTGTTCATTAGCGACTACAATAGGTTTCATACATTATTTGCTTGCAGAAAAAACATTATTCGCAGTTCTCAGATGCGTAGCGTATGATGCTGAGTATTGAATATAGATATTAATACAGTTAATATATTTAAAAAAATTCACAAAAAAACATATTGTCACATATACACTGTATGAATTTTCTCTAGATGAGATGCCGGATATCGATAGCTTGAAGATAATTGAGTACATTATTGAATGTAATTGGGTCGGATAGCATTTTCTTGAAGTCAATCCCGATTTTGTGCTGAATCCGTTTATCGTTGTATTTGTTGCAATCGACCAATATATGACGTATGGAGACAGGAACTTCACAAAGATCACACTGTTCTGGTCCAGTTTTGGCAATTAGGTGGGAATGGGTTAAGTTAGAGTGTCCAATTCTCATCCTAGTTAACGTCACTTGGTATCTGTGGTTTTCTAAGATGATTTGATTATTTTGGAAAAAAATCGTCTCTGACCTGGTGCAGCTTGGTGATGTTAGAGGATTTCCATTTATCATTCCAGAAGTTTTTGACAGCTTGACATACATAGTTCTTCAAGTCTTTATAATGTGTAGGAACCGGCATGGCAGGTACAATGAGTAGACATGCTGATTTTGCTAGAGCGTCTGCTATCTCATTTCCTTCGATTTCCAGATGAGATGGTATCCAGATTAAGATTATTTCCTTTCCCCGCTTTCTAATAATCCAATATGATTCTTGAATTTCTTGCACTATGTGATCAAATCTATTGGTGTTGTTGATGGCCTCAATTGTGGACAGGGAATCAGTGAGAATAGCAAAGCAGGGGTCATTTGAAATTTCTATATATTTTATTGTTTGCAAAATAGAGTCAATCTCGCATCTGAAAATACTAAAGCAGTCCGGTAATTTGTACTGGAATTGGTTTCTAGGTGTAACCATAGCGAATCCACATCCGTTGTTTGCTTTTGATCCATCAGTATTGATAGGGATGTGATTTGGGAACCTGGCCAGTATTTCTGGGAGCGCAGTTTTGTATTCAAATGGATCGGTTTGACTTCGGCGTAGTTCTCTCAATTCAGTGATTGCAGTGGGACCTACAAATTCCCAGTAGGGAATATTGTACAATCTTCTTGAAGCAATTGTTGCCATTTCGATGCTTAGTTCTTGTAGATAAGTTTTCATTCTGACGTAAAGAGGTACGTATAAGTTAGGATGTTTCTTGTATTCATCGTGGTATTTCCCCAAAAAGATGTTCTCATATGTAGGATTACTTGGCGTGGAGGCTATTGCAATGGCGTAAGTCAATCTAAGCTGCTTTTTTCTGATAGCTCGTGGTGGTTCTTGAGTTTCTGCGAGAATTCTACTTGTTGGGCTGGACAAAAATGCTTCCAAAGCGATTTTCAGGCCTGTATTACGTATGGGAGAGATCTTTTGTAGATCACTAGATTTGGCAGAATTATAAATTGAGGATCCATAATCCAGTTTAGATCTGACAACAGCCTTGTAGGTTTTAGTTAGCAGTTTTTGGTCTGCTCCCCAATTCCTTTTTGCAAAAACAATTTTTCTGACAGGTCGAGGAATATAGAGCGTTACATCATTGAATGTAATTAGAAATAGCGTAACACGCAAAACAGATCCCTGGGGAACTCCATTTTCGAGTTCAGTTTCTTTTGAAAGGTAGTTATTTACTCTGGCTTGTATGAGTCGTTTAAGAAGGAAATTTTTAATAAAATTTATCTTTGAGCCATCTACACCCTTGTGAAGTAAGATTTTTACGATGCGATGTTTCCAGACTATTTCGTAGCATTTTTCAATATCTAAGGAAACAGCAAAGAGATGTTGATCACTGATGAATGCGTTACGTATGTTTGTTTCCAGTTGTACAAGGGAATCAAGTGTAGATCGATGTTGTCGGAAAGCACTCTGATTCACATTGAAGAATTTTTCTTTCTCCAAAAACCATCTGAGTCTTTTGTTTATAATTTTTTCCATTAATTTACACATATTACATGTAAACGCGATGGGTCGATAACTGCTAGCTTTTAGTTTATCCTTACCTGGTTTAAAAATGGGAACGATCAAGGATTCTCTCCATTTATTGGGAAAAAATTGTAGATCCATGTGAAGTTGGATAGAGTGAGAAGATAAACTAGTGCCTTGGAAGCAAGGTTCTTGAGGAGTATATTCGGACTCTTGTCGGGTCCAGGGCTAGTATTTTTGCATTGATTGAGTGTAGATTTGAGTTCAGATAGTAGAAGTGGAGTATTAATAGTTAAGTTTTTGTTTTCATCTAATCTTGGGTCTTTAAGGCTCTCGATGTCGATCTTGAAGGCAAGGAAATTTGGGTCGTAGTTTGCATTACTGGAATTTGAGGCATAGTTATTCACTAGCTCGTCAGCAATTTCTTTGGAATCTGTTGCGATATTACCATCAGATTTGATTAAGGTTGTGATGCGAACAGTGGATGACGGTCCCTCGATCATGTTGATCTTTTTCCATACTTCTGAGCTTGGATTATTGCATTTAAGATAAGAAGTTTAGTCGATCCAAGAACTTCTATTACTTTTCTTATTTATCCTTCGTGAGCAGGCTCGAAGTTTCTTAAATTCAATTTTATTTGCGAGTGTCTAATGATTTTTATATACATTAAAAGCGTGCTTCTTTTTCTTAAGTGCTTCCTTCACTACTGGATTCCTCCGGGGTACTTGGTTTTTGAATGATTGAAGGGATGTTTTAGGTATAGATTCACCCGCTGCCTCTCTAATATCATTGACTAAGGCATTCACGATATCATCAATTTCGTGTTTATTGACTTCTGAAGGTGGTTTTAAGCTGGCTATTTTGGCATCCAACTCTGTATGGAATCTCCTCCAATCGGCTGATTTAAATTTCCGTTTAGGTGTATAATTATACAGGGTTGGGTGAGGATTTTGTATTTCTATTTTTAATGGAAAGTGATCGCTGTTGTAAAGATCCCCGGAGGATTCCCAATTTATATTTTAAGCTATACTTGCACTGCATATTGATAAATCAATCGAACTGAATGTAGCATTTGAGATATTAAACCGTGTAGGTTGCTTTTTGTTCAGAAGGACAACGTCAGGTTCATCCAAAAACTGTTCAATTATCCTGCCTCTAACGTCAGTATGGTTTGAGCCCCAGAGAGAATTGTGGCTATTATAATCACCCAGTAGAATAAATGGTTTGGGAAATTGATCAGTAAGTTGTTTAAGCTCAGGAAGACTTATTTCGTATCGATTGGGAATGTATACATTGCGAATGCACATTTTATATGGGGCAAGAATAGACAACGCGATAACTTCGAAATTGCTATTGAGTTGTACCTCTTCATAATATATATCATTTTTAATGTAAATTGCTACACCCCCACTGGCAAAATTTGTATTCGCGCGATTTTTAAAAAAGGACGTAAAATTTCTGATTGGTGCGCAAAATAAATCCTTGAAATTAGTTTCCTGGAAACACATAATAGATGGAAGTTGATCTTTGATAAGTAATTTTAGAAATTCGAGTCGAGGGTAGAACCCATTTAGGTTCTACTGAATAATCTTTAAAGCCATTAATAGAAATTAAGTGTTATTGTTTTCTTTATCTTCCGCAATTGACAGAGACTCTTCATCAGAACTGATGTTTTCATCCCCTATCAACGATTTTTGAAATTTTTTAACAATTTTTGTGCATCCTGTTTCTGCTGCGCACTCTATTAAACTCGGATGCAATTCTTTTATCATCGTTATCGAAGCTCGGGTGTTGTCAGTATATTCTTTGGCAATAGAAGCTGTGTTTGATGTTCCTCTTACCTTGTCGAAGAAACTTTTAAATTGTAAGTAATTAAGAGTGCACTTATCTTGTGAATCTTCAATAATTGATTTATTTGGACCTAGAAGTTCATCATTCGTTTTACTTTTCGTATTTGTAGAAGAATGATTTATTCTCTTTTTCTTTTTTGACTTAACTTTTTTGAAGGGTTCTTCGCTATTTGTGTCAGTTCTTATTTTTGAGATTTTGTTCCAAGTTGTTTGTTCCTGCATTTAAGGAGTCCACGCCTTCCATGACTTCAGGACCTGGGGTGGGAATAGAGGAATCTTGCATGGTTCGAGGTATCAGGAGTTATTTTTGAGTTGGCCTCAGATGTCTGTAGCTGAAGTTTTATTAGACTTGATAACATTATCTTGTGGAACTGAAGGGCCGATTTTACAGTTCTTTGAAATGTGTCCTGATTGTTTACATAAAAAGCACGTTACATTATCAGTATCAGTATCAATATCTTCCAGTGATGTGTTCACCTATGTTTATAGTTGTATCCTTTTCTGTGAGAGCATCGGCAGTTTGTTTAATGTCCTAGAACATAAATACCCTTCCACTAGAGATTCTAGAAGAAAATCTAATGCTGCTGGGGTTGACGAAGTGTCCCACAGCATTCGCATATTCATATATAGAGAATCCTTGAATTGAGTCAATGACAATAGCCTGGTCTTTCTTAGGGAATGAATCACGTTCTGCAGCGTTGGCATAGCTGTTTATTGTAGATTTGTTCGAGCTTTTGTCATTAATGATTGATAATTTTTTTAAACTATGGGGATCACTACTGTTTGGGTACTAATGTAAACACTAATAATAACAACAACACTGGGCGCTCTCGTAAACACGTCCGCACTCGATGGTGGTCGAGTCGAAACTGCATTAAAAATTTGTTGATACCTTTTCAAGTTTTAAATTATTTTAAAATCTTTTTAAAACTTCTTATTTATCTTCTGAAATAATTCAAATTTTTCCGACAATTTTTTTAAATAGTATAAAGTTGAAAGAATTTCCTTGAAATCTTTCAGATAATTTTGAATATAAAACTAAAAACACATTTTACATTTTCCTCGCAGTCGAAGGGAATGTGAAAGTTTAAAATGATAAGAAATTGAATTAAGAAGTTCTTCATATACAAAATTTCATAAAATTATCAAAAAATATCGGAATGTCCCTTTTATAACTTAGAATTAGAATTTGGATATTAAAATATTTTTTTCCGAAATTAAAAATATTCAACGAAATAAATTAATTTTCAACCATATACTTCAGTTTTCAACTAAAATTATGATTTTTCCACAAACAAAAATGAAACCTCACTGAAATATGCACTAGTTAATATTTTGACCAAAAATTCTTTAAATTTGATATTTAAACAGTAGAATTTGACTGAAAGAGACGAATTTGCAACCAAAAAGATTAATATTGACCAAAAAGGAAGAATTTTCATTAAAATGCATGAATTTCCAATCAGGAAAGACCAAGTTGAAATTTAAAAGATCACTTTTCAACAAACAAAAGAAGAATGTTTACATTTTCTGTCAAGAAAGTCAATTCTCAACAACAACAAAAAACGAATTTCCAGAAAAACAGTAAAATTTTCTACCAAGAAGGTAAATTTTCAACTAAAATGATGAATTAATAATTTTGATGTTATTTTTTTTTTGTCTACATGGCCTATAATCAATATTTATTTGAATATTGATTTAAAATTGTGAAATATATTGATCAAAGACCATGCAGACAAAAAAATAAACATTGAAATTATGAATACATTCCCCTGGTCAAAAAACCCTGTCAAGAAAAACCACTAAGACTAAGTTTTTACGTGAAGATCGAAAACTTCAATTTTTAACGAAAAATTTGAATTTTCAACCAAATAGTTGAATTTTTAATTAAGAGCATCAATTTTCCCAATTCAATTTAACGACAAAATACGCCTTTTTAACGAAATAGTTGAATCATGAACCAAGTACGAAAAAGTTTATATTTTGAGAATATAATATAGAAATTTAAATTTTCTATTAACTTAATAATTATATTATTTTAATAATTTTATAAAAACCTTAAATCGCAAATTTTTTACTTTAAATATATTATTTCAATTAACATAAATTTTTATTTTTATATTTAATGCAAATTTAAGTTTTTACCTAAACAAGATTAATTTTTGTAAAAAAAAGAATCTCTAAATTTTCAGTTTCAAAAATTAATTTTAAAAAATAAATTTCGACTAGTATAATTCCACTAAATGAGACGACTTCTTAATATTATAGTTGAATCTTTAACGAGAATAACTGACCTTTGAAAAAACAAGATTAGTTTTATACATGAAAAGACAAATTTTCAACAAAATACATTAATTTTCTACCAAGCAGTTACATTTTCAACTTTTGTCCCGAAAATAATAATTTTTAAGGACCAAATTAATTTGCGACCAATTATTTGAATTTTCAGGTGAAATGATGATTCTTGAATACATTTTTTTTACTGAGTTGCTCAATTTTAAGTTAGGTTGTTGATTTTTTACAAAAAAAATATTCCTAATGAAAATAGTGAATATTCTAAAAAAAAGTTTAAACAAAAAACATAAACTTATAAGCCAGAATTTAAGTTTTCGTTAAAAAAAAATCGAATTAAAAAAATTAATTTTCAAACCAAAAAATTTTTTTAACAAAATATTAAATTTCCTAACCAGAGAGATAAATTATCAACTGAAATTATTTTCAACCAAAAAGTATCAGCAAGTGTTGGTTCGTTTCAGTTCTCTACCTTACCGACTGAATAACGGACTGTGGATAACTTACCGATGACTCTCTTACCAGGTGATTATCGCTAGAACCCGCCTAACTATACTACTACCAAAGAGAAAATGTATTTATAACAAGATAATTAAATACTTGAGTCTTCAACTAAAATTATGATTTTTCACAAAAAAAAATAATTCTTACTGAAATATGCACAATATTTTACAACAAAATTCTTCAAATTTAATATTATAAGCTGTATAATTTAAACGAAAGAGACGAATTTGCAAAAAAAATAATATTTACCAAAAAATAACAATTTTCATTAAAATGCATAAATTTTCATCAAAAAGTATGAATTTTCTATCAGGAAAGACCAAATTTAAATTTAAAACATCACTTTCAAAACAAAAAGAAGAAATTATCAACAAAGTGCAGGAAGTTTGTAATAAAGAATTTAAATTTTCGATTAAAAAAAGTAATTTTTAACCAAGAGTAGTATAGCAAGGCGATTTATTTTAATTTCTGTCAGTCCTCTACCTTACCGACTGAATAACCGACTGTCGATAACTTACGGATAACTGTTTTACCAGGTGAAGATCGCCCGAACCTACGTGGCTATACTACTACCAAAGATAAAATGAATTTTCAACGAGATTATTAAATTGTTAAACAACAAGATGAATCTTTTAAAAAAAGATGAATTTTTAAGAAAGCAGTTCAACTTTCAAGCAAGTTGTTAATTTTTTAACCAAAATAGATTATTTTTTAACAAAATAGTTGCATTTTCAACAAAATAATTGAATTTTTAACCAAATGGTAAAATTTTCAACCAAGTGAGAAGAATTCCGATTCAAAATGGTAATGGTACATTTTTCAACGAAAAAAATTAAATTCTGCCAAGAACATTTGGCTTTTCTTATTGGGTTTTATTAATTCAGTTCACACTCAAGTGAAAGAATAAAAAAAGGGAAGTTTCTTGAGAAAAATATTCTTGAAAAAAAGCGAAAAATAGTTCTTTTGCAACATTTTTTTAAACTTGAAATTTATCATCAGGAAACAGGGAAGGGGGATTAATAAAAGATTATTCAAAATAGTTTCAAATAATATCTAGATACTTCGTTAATCTATATTTTCTGTTATACCCTCATATAAAAATATATTTATTTATTCATCAATAATTGTTCAAATATTTGCTTCTTTTTCAAAATAAAGAAACTATAGATACACTTCGTCATGTGTGATGTGGAATGAAGAAACCAGTCTTAACACCGAAAAATCGAAGATTTGGTTTTTATTGATTCTAAATCATGAACATTTCCACCACCAATAAAAAAACCCTGTTGTTCCATTATCAAAATTTAATTTTCTGCAGGTCAAAATTAGGAGGTAATTTTATTCGTATCGCGCTTATCTTTTGAACAGTTTATCCTAATATTTTGTCTAAAGATTTTTTAACTCTGTTTTGTAATATGCAAAAAACATGAAAATAACATGAAAAGAACACATTCTTATTATTTAATTATTATTGTTATTGTTTATTTTTATCTTAGCCTCTTTGCTAACTTTTCATCTTTATTTCACTTTGATCCGATTTTTGTCGTAAATTACTTTTTGGTCCTAATGCTCGTTTTTTCATTCTATGGCATATTATAATTAAGGCCGGTCCACTCAGGCCGCAACCAAGGTAAATTATAAAATGGAATACGCTATATTTTTTGGCTTTTTTTTGCTAATTTTATGCTAAAAGAACATTTTTGCTCTTTAAACTTCGGAGAAAAGGCTGGCGGCGCTAGCAGGACGTCCAATTAATACCGCCACCTACGAAAACTCACTAAAACTTATTATAATGCGATAAACGATAAGTGGAGATTTTTTTGCTTTTTTTGCTACATGGTGACATATATTACGATTCCCAAAAAACTACCCCTAAGTCTTACACAACTACCCCCCGTAATCAAAAACGTTTTCAAAATGGGAAAACTAACTTCAACAATGTAAACATGATTTAGATCTTTACATTAATTACATGAAACTTGAAAATTTTGCCCTTTTCATAATTTCCCCCAATGACTACCCTTCCATGTGAAGGTATACAGCGGAACATATATGTATGAAAAAAGGATAAAAAATAATAAAACTTAGAAGAAACTGTTAGGTGATATTTTTTTGCTCTTTTTTTCTCTCCGATAATATATATAATACGTTAAACAAAAACTACCCCTAAGTCATACATAACCTCCCCTCGTCATCAAAAACGTTTTAAAATTTTGAAAACCACCTTGAACAATTTAAAAATTATTTAGAACTCCAAATTAATTACATGACACTTGAAAATTTCCCTCTCATTATTTCACGTGGAAGGGTAGTTTTTCAGGAAAATTATAAAGAGGGGGAAATTTTCAAGTGTCATCTAATTAATTTGGAATCCTAAATAATTTTCGCATTGTTCAAGGTGGTTTTCCAACTTTTTACACGTTTTTGATGACGAGGAGAGGTTACGTATGACTTAGGGGTAGCTTTTGGGTAACGTATTATATATTATCGGACAGCAAAAAAAGAGGAAACAAATATCACCTAACAGTTTCTTCTAAGTTTTATTATTTTTTATCCTTTTTGCATACATATATATTCCGCTGCATACCTTCACGTGGAAGGGTAGTTATTTGGGGAAATTATTAAGAGGGGAAAATTTTCAATTGTCATGTAATTAGTTTGAAGCCCTAAATAATGTTTACATTGTTTAATGTAGTTTTCCCATTTTGAAAACGTTTTTGATCACGAGGGGTTTTTGTGTGTTTTTTCGGAAATGTAATATATGTCATCAAAGAGCAAAAAAAGGAAAAAAATATCCATTTATCTTTTATCACATTATAATCATTTTTAGTGAGTTTTCGTAGTTGGCGGCGCTGAGTGGACGTCCGGCTACGGCCCGCCACCCTTTTCTCCGAAGTTTAAAGAGCAAAAAAAAATTTTTTAGCACAAAATTAGCAAAAAAAAAAAAAAATTATGGCGTATTCCATTTTATAAGTTTCCTTGGTGGCAGCGCTGAGTGGACGGGCCTTTATAATTACTATTATTTTATTATCACCAATGCGGAAACAATATGCTAAACACAATTTCCTTATAACAATGTCTGTGTGAATTTACTAATTGGCTTGGCGGTAGTTTAATCATCAAATTGCATTTAACGAAGTGCGAATTTTCATGGAAAACTTTTCCATTGTCGTCCGAGTTTCCGAAACAGCAACCGGAAACCAGGAAGGACGAAGACGAATGGAATACTAGCGGAAATTCGCCTTGGACTAAAAACGTGAGAAAACTCGAACGGCTTCAGTGGAGAAAATACGAGCAAAAAGCTCTTTGCACTCGATGATATTGAGCTCTATTGCAGTTCGAAAACGTATAAGTTCACTCTTACTTCTTAAGAGATCACGAGAACCGGTACCTGAGAGATAAAACATATAATTCAACTGTAAAAACCTTAAAAGCTAAACTGAATTAAATAAATAAATAAGAGACCGTTCCTAAATTGATTTTCCTTCCTAAGGTAGCTTTAAAGGACGAAACTTCGAAACACAGTCCCATAAATGTAGAGTTCTTAGATTCTCGAGAATTTAAGTTCAGGTTATATAACCGACAATATGATAGATTTCAGGTGAATTTAGAAGAATTCAAGAGAATTTGAGAATTCATGATTTTGAACTATATTTTTATTGTTCAGGTTATATCAACGGTTGAATATAAATTATTTTCTGAGACATATTCAGGAATTTAAAATATGCAAACCAGTAGCTTATTAAGTATTTAACACTGTGAGACTGAAACACTACACTCAAAATTCAATAGCCTCACATCACTTAATAAATACCGCGAAATTTTTCTTTAACTAATTTTTTATTTCAAATCATTAATATTCAAATGCTAGCATTTTTATCTTCTAAAATTTTTAACGTAGAATATTTTATAAGCGGAATAAAACAGTATTTCATATACAAATTTAAAATTTTGCAAATGTATTCACTTATTTCAAACAAAAAAAAGTCTTTTTATACTTCACAAGATGGCTCTTTAAAAAAATACTGGAATTTTCAACAAAATAATTAAATTTCTAACATAATAGTTGAATAATCAACTTGAAACGACAAATCGCCAACGAAAAAATGTCACAGTTTATATTTTAATTACAAAATAATGAAATTTATACAAATCTTCAAACAAAAAGACAAATTTTCTTTACAAAAATTGAATTTTGAAGGAATTAACATGGCTGTTCAACAAAAAATTAATTTTCCATGAAACTGATGTATTTTCACGAAAAAAAATAAAATTTCAAACTAAAAATTATTTTTTTTTACAAAAAACGCGAATTTTTAACTAAAAAATATCAATCCTAAAAAAATGGAAAAGTTACTTTTCTGGTAAAAAAGGACTTCTAAATAAAAAAAAGAAGTATTTTTCACTAAAGAGTTAAATTTTCAACCAGACATAAGCCTTCAATAAATCATAAAATTTCACAATGTAGTATAACTTTGACCCAAGTAGTTGAATTTTCAATTAAAAAAGATTTATTTTCAACAAGATAATTAAACTTTTAACCACCAAGATAACTTTTCAATTTAAAATATACAGCTTTACCAAAAAAAGTGATTTATTAACAAAGCTATTCAATCAAATGTTTTAAACGAATTATTTGAATTATCAAGCAAATAAGAACGATTTTTAACCAAAAAATTGCATTTTCATACAAAAAATGAAATTCCTTCTATAAAACAGATGAAGTTTTAAATCAAAAAGATAAATTTGCAAAATATAGTTCAATTTTCTGTTGAAAAAGATTTTATTCGAGTTTACACTATCAAACAATGAATTTTTTAACAAGAAATAATTTTCTACCAAAAAAATTGAATTTTCAATCCAAAAAGACGAATTTTTAATCGAAAAGGATGACTTTTTAATAAAACTGTTGAATTCTCTACCAAATAGTTGCATTTTTATCAACAAATATGAAATTTATCTTAAAGCAGAAGAATTTTTTATTACAAATAACGTTGAGTTTTCATCCAAAAGAGATTCCAGTTAACTCAGTATAACATGAAAAATCGAATTTTTGTAACTAAAAGAAATAAATTTCTAACAAAAAATTGAATTTTCAATAAAAAAATACGAATTATTTCAACCAAAAAGGATGATTTTTTAACAGAATAGTTGAATTCTCTATAAAATAGTTGCAGTTTTATGCCAAAAAGATCAATTTCATACTAAAACAGATGAATTTGTAAAAAAAAAAGAAATTCCTTTTAAATGAAACTCTCAACCAGACAGTATTTCAATTCATTTTTCAACACCCAAATATAAATTTTAAACAAAAAGTTAATTTTCTACAAAATAGTTAAGTTTTCAAGAAAATAGTATAATAGCTTATACTATAATGTAATAGCTTAACGAAAAAGTGCAGTTTTCTATTAATTAAAATAAATCCTGAAATTCTGAGATAATTTATTTCTCGGTTATATTCTCGCTAATATTCTCATTCTCGTTACCGTTCTCTAAGTAATATAACCGGCTCAGAACTCTAATAGTGAAAGTCTATACTGAATTATTTCCCAACTTTTTAACTTAATATTAATACAAAAGTGTACTGCAGTTGTTATAACAAAAATTTTTAAACTTTCAAAGTCAATACAAATGTTTTTAAAGATTGAAATTTTTTTCACTCAAAAGAATTGACAAAAAATTGTTGCACTATGAGAAAAATTTAAACAAGATGAGTAAAAATATGCAATTAAACGATTTTTTTTAATGCAAATTATTAGTGACATAAATTTGTCTAATGTGAATTAAATAAATCATTAAAGTTTTTATCAAAACATTGGAAAATATTTTTAATTCGTTACAATTGTTTTTAAAGATTGCAATCTTTTTTGTTCACACTAAAAATGATGAGCAAAAAAGCGTTACACTATGAAAAAATTAATTCAAACGAGAGATAATGAGTAAACTTTAATTTAAACTAAATTAAACTGTTTTTTAAACAAGAATGATCGGTAACATGAATTTTCAATTCATATTAGTTAAATAATTTTTTTAATTTGTCGTAAAAAATGTTGAAAAAATTTGTAATTGATTACAATTCTTTTTAAAGATCGCTATATATTTTGTTGACTCTGAAAATAATTGACAAAATATTTTTGCACTAAAAGAAAAATTTCAGGGAAATAATGAGTAAAAACGTGAAATTAAACGAATTTTTAAAACCAAATTATTGTTAACTGCAAAAAAATTTGATTTGTTACAATTGTTATTAAAGATTGAAATCTTTTTTATTTCCTTTGCAAATGATTAACAATTCAGTTGTTTTTAAATGCCAATTATTGGTAACATGAATTAGCAATAATTTTAATAAAACAATTTATTAAAGTTTTTATTAAAAATTTTGAAAACAGTTTAAATTCATTTTAATTGTGATTAGAAATTGCAATCCATTTTGTTCAGTTTGAAAAAAATTGAAAACAAGTGTTGCACTAAAAGAAAATTTTTATATTTCAATGAGATCTATAGAGTGAATGAATGATCGAAAATATGCAATTAAACATCTTTGAACGCAAATTATTACTAACATGAATTTTCACTTGATATTAATAAAATAAGTAATTAAAGTCATTATCAAAAAATTAGAAAAACTGTTTCATTTATTACAATTCTTTTTGAAGAACGCAATCTTCTTGGTTCGCTTTGAGAATAATTATAATAAATAAGTGTTGCACTATGAAAATAGTTCAGATTTAAGCGAGAAAGAATGAGTAAATTATGTAATTAAACTACTTTTAAACCCAAATTATTGGTAACTTGAATTTCCAATAATATTAACAAAATTGTTTATTAAATTTGTCATCAAAAAATTAAAAAACAGTATTGTTTTTAAAGTTATGGTTAATCCTTTATGAAAAACTCTAGAAATTTTGGGAAATCCTGCAAAATTAAAAAAATTGTCTTATAGGAAAAATAGTTTTTAAATAAAACTCGTATTGGGATGCTAAAAAGTAAAACTGAAATCTTTTTTTGATAAGAATTCAAAAATTGTTACGGGAAATTCGTGTTTTTAATAAAAAATTGATCCATTTTAGTAAATTGCATCTTTTTTGGATAAAAATAAAACTGTTTGGTTGAAAATTCGACTATTTCATGAGAAAATTACTTTTTGTTAAAAATCATATTGTGATGTTAAAAAATCAACCTGAAATCTTTTTGAATGAAAAATCAACTTTTTCTTTAATTCGTCTTTTTGATTAAAAAATTTATCTATTTTAGTAAAATTTGCATCTTTTTTTGGCTAAAAATGGAATTTTTTGTCAAAAAATTTAACAATTTTTTTAAACAGTCGTCCTTTCGGGTTGAAAATTCAACTGTTCTGTTAAAAAATCGTGTTTTTGGGTTCTAAGTCAAGTATCGTCGTAAAAAATTGGCTTTATGTTTAAAATTCATATTTAAATATTAAAAAGTTAACTGAAATCTTTTTTGGGTGAACATTCAACAATTTTTTTAAATATTCTATTTCAGTAAGAATTGCATCTTTCTTTTATAAAGAATAAATTGCTTGCTTTAAAATTGAACAATTTTCTTTAAAAATTTTCCTTTTTAGATGGAAATTCAACTGTTTTGTTGAAAATTTGTTTTGTTCGGTTAAAAATTCCACTATTTTGGTCGGAAACTTACTTTTTGTTCGAAATTTATATTTTCGTGCGGAGCAGTTAACTAAAATTTGGAACAAAACACTTACATTTTCAACAAAAAAGATGCATTTTGAAATAAAATGATGAATTCGTAACGAAACAATGAATTTTCAACAAAACAGTTCAACATTTAAGAAAAAAGATAATTTATTTGTCAAAGAGATTAATTTTCTAACAATGGAATAGTTAAATTTTCAACGAAAGAGATCAATTTTCAATAAAAAAATTATACAAAGTAGTTGAACTTTCATCTAAGCATTTGAATATTTGACCAAAACCATTTTCAACAAAATAATTAAATTTTTAACTTAATAGCATAATTTTTACTCCAAATGTTATCTAAGTTCTCAGCGTTTCTTACAGCGACCCCCCCCCCTCCCCGCCTTAACAGTTGGGGAAAGATATCTCAAGTGTGCCACTTTTAAATCGAGAGTTCTATTTTCAATTAATTTATAAAGTTTTCGATTCGTTTTCACATAAAAGGAACTCCCCTGAAATATTTTGGCAAAATTTTTTTTATGTTATTAACAATCAAAGTTCTTAATCATTTTTTTGTTTAAAAATGGATTACACGCGAACGGTTCATCGAAATTCAATAATTAAATTATGAAAATTTTTGTTACGAAGTATACTTTACGCTATAAAATTGTTCGGTAATGGAAAACATTTTGTTGTTGTTCAAATAATCTTTGTTTTAAACAATTCAAAATTAATTAAACTTTTACGTCTGCCAAAGAGTTCTTCCACTTTTCAACCAAAAAGATTAATTTTCTACTAAAAAAGATACATTTTCGACAAAATAGGTCCATTATTAACTAAAAAAATCGATTTTCAACGAAAAGTTGAATGGTTAAGTTTTCAGTCAAAAAGCTTAATTTAAAAAAATAATAATATCAAAATATTTCACTTTGTCACAAAATAGATGAATTTGAATAAAAAGAATAAAGCATCATTTAAAAAAATGAATTTTTTAATAAAGTGGATCAACTGTAAGCCAACAAATATGGGAAAAATTGGGTAATAAATTATTTTGCGCATCATATTAAGTACAATATGAAACGAAATTTAAACTAAAATAATAAATGTTCATAAAAAATGCATTTTTAATCAAGCCATTCAACTTTCTACAATGCATAGTTATTTTTTTTATCAAAAAGGTGAATTTTCAGCTAAGAAGATTAATTTTATACTAAAAACAAATAAGGTGGTTTAATTTGCAATTAAGTGTAGATAAATTTTCAACCAAAGAAACGAATGTTCAACCAAAAATATTGTTTGTTAAGAGAGTGGTTAAGTATTTAATCAAGTAGTTCAATTTCCAATCAAAACATGTGAATTGCCAAAAAACATTGAATAGTCAAATTATGATTAAAAAGATTAGTTTTTAATTTTTTTAAATTGTTTTCAACGAAAAAATTAATTTTACCAACAAAAAGATGGATTTTATACCAAAAATGTATCTTTTAATCAATCGTTTCAAACATTCAACCTAGTAGTTGAATTTTAAACCAAAAAAGATGAATTTTCAATTTAAAAATTTAGATACCAACTACTAAATTTTTGTATTGAAAATTCATCGCGTCCGAACGTGCTCGACCAGCACTGGAGGTCGGAGCGCGGTCACAAAAAAATCAATAACTTTTGAACTACTGCTAAATACAAACTTTTTTTTCACCAAAATTTTCGGAAGGGATTGTAGGATCTGTTAGCAGCTTGAAGAATTCTTTCACAGGCGTAGAAGTTTAATTAATTTTTAATTGCTTGAAACAAAATATTTTTTAAACAATAAAAAAATGTTTTTTACTACCGAACAATTTTTTAGCGTAAAGTATACTTCGTAACCCAAACTTAACTTAAAAATTAATTTGTTGCAAGAATATTTTAGGGGAGTTATTTTGATATATAAACGAATCGAAAACTGTATACATTGATTGAAAATAAAACTATCGATTTAAAAGTGGCACACTTGAGATATTTTGACCCAGTTACCAACTGTCAATTTTATCACATTTTTGATAGATTTTCAAAAAGGGTTAATTTGAAGAAAAATTTGTTTAAATACACATGTCTTTACAACTAGTTTCTCAGTGATTATACTAAGTCTCTGAATACTAATGAACTTTTTAAAAAGTCTTTCGTCCTATAAGAATCGAACTCGATTACCTTAATGTCTCTAAGCGCCAATAAAACGATCCAGTGGTAATTCTGAGAAGAATTTTTGTTGAAGCAGATTGTCCCCTTGCATATCAATAATGGCCTATTTCCTTATGAGTTTGTTAGTTAGTGTGGCCACAGGTTAAGAAAAATCCGGAAATCAGGGAAAATTCAGGGAATTTTGTGGGATTGAAAATATCTCAAGGTATATTAAAAAAATTCCAAGACATTTATAAGCGACTAAAAAAGTTTAAATAAATTTTAAAAGATTAACATTTTTACAGGGATTTACTATAATCTTGATGGGGGTTTCAGGAATTTGCTACAATTTTTGAAGATATGGAACGACTTTAGAGAATCTTTCAGGTTTTAGTATATTTAAAAACATTTAAAAAGATTTTGCGGGATTTGAAAGGGTATTTTAATAGATTTGAATCACTTGACTTCAAAGAATTTTCAATTGCCTTCATTAATTTAATGGAATTTCAGAATATTTAAAATATTTTAGGGCATTTTAAAAGATTCCAAGGAATTTTGAAGATTTAAAAAAAAATGAAGAATTTGTAAAGGTTCCAAGAAAATTTCAATTTACAAAATTTTCAAGGAATTTTGGAGGATTTTAATGATTTTAAGGTATTTAAAAGTATGTAATAATGTTGTAAAGAATTTACTGAAACATTAGAAGATATGGGACGATTTTACAGGAACTATAAGGTTTTAAAATACTTCAGAAGATTCCAAGACATTTTATAATATTTCCGAGGATTTCAATCATTTTAGGGGGAAGAAGTTTTAAATTCACTAAATTTACTTTTATAGAATTCATAAGGATCATAGTCACTTTTTCAAGCGAAAAGATCACTTAAGTTTGTCGTCATTATTGAATTCAGGTTCATATCTATTTCTGATTTTTTTCATTATACTATAATATTTTTTTACAAAGGATTTTAAAGATTCAAGATTTTAAGATTTAAAAAGTGTAAAGGAATTTCACAATTTTTAAAATGATTTTAAATACATTTTAGAAGATTTAAAAAGATTTCCAGGAATTTGTAATACGTCTATATAATTTTAGTTGATATCAAATCATTTAAAAGATTTGAGGGTATTTTCGGAGAATCCGAAGAATTTTTAATAGTTTTTACTGATCTTTAGGAATTGTTTAGGATTTTTAAATGTTTCTAGTATTTAAAAAATCCAAGAAATTTTTTTAACTTTTAAAATTTTGCAAGGGATTTAAAAGGATTTGAAATATTTAGGGTATTTTAAAGGATTCCAATGAATATCAGGGAGAATGAAAGCTTATTCAGGAAAAATTAGGGAATTAAAAGATGTTATTTTTTTTATCTACGATAAACTATTTATTTTTATTCCAAAAAGATGAGTTTCTAACAAAGCAGGTAAATTTTCGAGAAAGAAATGTCTTTGTAAGAAAATAGTTGAATCTTTTGTAAAGAATTAAATTTTTCACAAATACGAAGGTAGTTCAATAAGTCCTTAGAATGACCAACAGATGGCGCGCGAATCGCTCCAAATCATCTGTTTTCAGTCAGCACCACTCCCGAATAGATATATGGTGCAG
>NC_046663.1:40079294-40101745 GCF_010883055.1 Belonocnema kinseyi
AGAGCTCCAAGGAGATTATGTTGAAAAATAAAAAAAAATTTACCCAAAAAAAATTGTTTTTATACTTCATTCTAAGGACTTATTGAACTACCCTCGTAAATGGAATTTCAAACGAAATGGTGGAATTTTCAAACAAAAAAGATTAAAATTTAACCGAAACAGTTCCGTCCACTCAGCGCCGCCACCAAGGTAAATTATATCATGGAATACGCCATATTTTTTGCTTTTTTTTTACTAATTTTATCCTAAAAAAAAAATTTTATGCTTTTGAAACTTCAGAGAAAAGGGTGGCGGCGCACTCAGCGCCGCTACCTACGAAAGCTCACTAAAAATGATTATAATGCGATAAATAATGAGTGGAGATTTTTTTGCTTTTTTTTGCTCTATGATGACATAAATTACGTTTTCCAAAAAACTACCCCTAAGTCTTACACAACTACACCCGGGATCAAAAAAGTTCTCAGAATGGGAAAACGACCTTCAACAATGTAAACATGATTTAGGGCATCAAATTAATTACATGACACTTGAAAATTTCTCCCTCTTTATAATTTCCCCAAAACTACCCTTCCACGTGAACGTATGCAGCAGAACATTTATATGTATGAAAAAAGCATTAAAAATAATCAAACTTAGAAGAAACTGTTAGTTGATATTTTTTTGCTCTTTTTTTGCTCTGCGATAATATATAATGCGTTCCCCAAAAACTACCCCTAAGTCATACAAACATACCCCTCGTCATCAAAAACGTTTTAAAAGTTGGAAAACCACCTTGAACAATGCAAAAATGATTTAGAACTCTAAATTGATTACATTTTTTTTTTATTTACGTTTTTCAGGAAAATTATAAAAAGGGGGAAATCTTAAAGTGCCATGTAATCAATTTGGAATTCTGAATCATTTTTGCATTCATCAAAAAAGAGCAAAAAAATATCGACGAGCAGTGTTTTCTAAGTTTTATTATTTTGTATGCTTTTTTCATACATATATGTGTTCCGCTGCATAGGTTCACGTGTAAGGGTAGTTTCGGGGAAAATTATAATAAGAGAGAAATTTTCATGTTTTATGTTATTGATTTTGAGTCCTAAATAATTTGTATATTGTTCAAGGTGGTTTTTTTAACTTTTAAAACGTTTTTGATCACAAGGGGTGAGTATGTATGACTTAGGGGTAGTTTTTCGGGAGCGTACTATATATTATCAGAGAGCAAAAAAAGAGAAAAAAATATCAGATAACAGTGTTTCCTAAGTTTTATTATTTTTATCCCTTTTTCATACACATATATGTTTCGCTGCATAGGTTCACGTGTAAGAGTAGTTCCGGGGAAATTATAACGGAAGGGAAATTTTCAAGTACCATGTTATTAATTTGGAGTTCTAAATTATTTTTAGATTGCTCAAGGTGGTTTTACAACATGAAAAACGTTTTTGATGCTGAGGGGAGGGTATGTATGACTTAGGGGTAGTTTTTGGGTAACATATTATATATTATCAAAGAGCAAAAAAAGAGCGAAAAAATATCAACTAACAGTTTCTTCTAAGTTTGATTGTTTTCAATGCTTTTTTCATACATATAAATGTGCTGCTGCGTACGTTAACGTGGAAGGGTAGTTTTTCAGGAAAATTATAGAAAGGGGAAATTTTAAAGTTCCATGTAATTAATTTGGAGTTTTAAATCATTTTTACATTGTTAAAGGTGGTTTTACAACATGCAAAACGTTTTTGATGCCGAGGGGAGGGTATGTATGACTTAGGGGTAGTTTTTCGGGAGCGTATTATATATTATCAGAGAGCAAGAAAAGAGCAAAAAAATATCAGATAACAGTGTTTTCTAAGTTTTATTATTTTGTATGCTTTTTCATACATATATATGTTTCGCTGCATAGGTTCACGTGTAAGATTAGTTTCGGGTAAATTATAATGGAAGGGAAATTTTGCAGTGCCATGTAATCAATTTAGAGTTCTAAATCATTTTTGCATTGTTCAAGGTGGTTTTCCAACTTTTAAAACGTTTTTGGATGACGAGGGGTATGAATGTGTGATTTAGGGGTAGTTTTTGGGGAACGAATTATATATTATCGCAGAGCAAAAAAAGAGCAAAAAATATCAACTAACAGTTTCTTCTAAGTTTGATTATTTTTAATGCTTTTTTCATGCATATAAATATTCTGCTGCATACTTTCACGTGGAAAGGTAGTTTTGGGGAAATTATAAAGACGGCGCTGAGTGGCCGTTCTGCTAGCGCTGCCACCCTTTTCTCCGAAGTTTAAAGAGCAAAAAAAATTTTTTTTAGCATAAAATTAGCAAAAAAAAAGAAAAAAAATATGGAGTATTCCATTTTATAATTTACCTTGGTGGCGGCGCTAAGTAGGCGAACCTAACCAAAACCCATTACATTTTCAACCAAGTAAGTGGGGTTTTAAGAAGACAATTAAATTTCTTTACAAATAGAACTTTAAAAAAAGATGACTTTTTATAACTAATTTTAAGTTTAGGTTTTCTTTTTTAACGTACTTGAATTTTAAAAATACTAATATAATATTTATCCAATTACTTGAATTTAAAAAAAAATTTCAGCAGACAGTTGAAATTGCAACAGTAAAGATGAATTTATTATCTAAATTAAAGATTTTTTTCTCCAAATTGACGAATTTCCAACAAAACAGTAAAATTTTCAACAAAAAATATGGCTTCAAAAAAGATTAATCTTTAACCGAAAGACATTTTTAAGCTGACAAGTTGAATTTTAAACAAAGAAACTAATACCCGATATTCCAACTAAAAATAAAAAACTAATTTCCAACAAAATAGTTCAAGTTTTAGCCAACGAGTTAAAGTTTAAACAACATAAATTTATTTTTAATAAAATACTTAAATTTTTAACTAAGAGTACAAATTTTAAACCACGTAGATTAATTTATTACTGAAAAAGCGAATTTTCAAGCAAATACATGAATTTGTAAGCAAATAGTTAAATTTTTATCTGAAAAAGATAAATTTACAACCAATTTATCGAATTTTCAAAACCAAAATAGATGAATTTTTAATGCAAAGGAACAAATTTTCTCTACAAATAGTAGAATTTTTGTCAAAAACTATGACTTTCTGAGCACGAGATACGTGATGAGAATGTGTTCGTTAAAGTCGAAGGAGCTTTAACAAAAGAGAATTCACAATCAATAAATTACTGTTGTCGATACTTTTACCTTTAGTTTTAAATAGTCTGTGCAGAAAAGTCGAGCGCATAGCGCGAGGTAAATATATTATCGAGCGTGAAGCGCGAGATAAATATACTGTCGAGCGCGAGGACCAACATTCGCGCGCCCCAGGCGCGCTCGAACTTACGAGCGCAGATTTTTAAAATAAAGTTTTATTCAAGCATTCCAAATAAACAGAATAAATATCCGAGTGCGAAGCGCGAGGTAACCCATTATCGAGCGCAAAGTGCGAGATTCAACAGACGCGCGCAGAGCGTGATGAGAATGTGACCGCGAAGGGGACAGATTTTTTCAATTAGTTACACAAGTTTCAAATCCATTTCTATATCAAACTCCAAGGTCGTAAGATTTGAACGATCTCGACGATAAATATCTTATTTTGCGTAACCAAAAACTGATAGGATTCGTCTTCCTCAATTTGGAGACAAATCTCCCTGATGTCGTTTTTTCCTTCTATTTGCAGTCTCCAGGCATCACTAATGCAGCGGACAAGATTTGCCCAGAGCTGTCTCACTGTGGACTGAATTGTGAGCTTGTTGAAGATGAGGGTGGTTGTCCTGTGTGTGCCTGCCAGGATAATACCTATTCCACCACTGTTATTTCAACCAATTCCAGAGAAGATCACGAGAGGAAGGAAATAGAAGAGGACAAAACGGTTTGTCCAGAGCTGAAGTGTGATCTTCACTGCGAGAATGGACTCTTCATGGATGAAAACGATTGTACTCTCTGCCAGTGTAAGCCCCATCCAGGATGTCCGCCCATGAGCGGCTGCAAGAAGAAGTGCTCTTTTGGATACAAGGTCAACAAACGCGGATGCTCGGTAAGAAAAGCTCGAATTTATCCCTTTTTAAAGCTCAAATTTCAATTGGCTTTCGATTTTAATAAATGTTTGACTCAAAATGACTTATACTACTTTTTTGCATTCTCATCAGAGAAAGTGTTAGGTTTGTGTAAAATTTGACCCTGCCCCCTAGGTTTTGGTCAAATGTCCACGTTTTGAAACCCCTGAATCTGAAAAACAGGTTTTTACGAATGCGTCTGTCTGTTCGTTATTTAATGTATCTGTAGATTTTTAGTTTGTTATCACGATAACTTTCGAAAGAATTGACAGATTAGATTGTCCTTTGGTACACTCTTTTACTATCTTAAAATGAAGCTCAAGTTCGTTAGTCAGCCATTTTGGATACAAATTTAAAAAGTGAGCGAATGTTGAATAATTTTGAGACCACTTTTTTATGAATGAAAAATTTCTCTGTTCGGATATTCATGTTATTCAAAAAGACGCAAAATGTATTCGAATGACTTTTTTCGATGAAGTCAAAAATTAACAGAGTTATAGCATTTACAAAGTTCCAACAAACACACGGGTCAAGATATCTGAAGTGTGCCACTTTTAAATGGATAGTTCTATTTTCAATCAATTTATACAATTTTCGATACTTTTGATATCAAAATAACTACCCTAAAATATTGTTGCAAAAAATTTGTTTTTTCAAAAGTTATTAACAATCAAATTTCTCGATCATTTTTTTTTCAAAAATGGATAACTTCCGGACGATACATCGAAATTCAATAATTGAGTTATTAAAATTTTTGTTACGAAGTATACTTTACGCTAAAAAATTGTTCGGTAGTAAAAAACATTTTTTTATTATTTAAATAATCGTTTGTTTTAAACAATTCAAAATTAATTAAACTTTTCTCCTGTGAAAGAATTCTTCCACGTTCCAATAGATTCTACAATCTCTTGCGAAAATTTTGGCAAAAAAAAAGTTTGTCTTTGCATTAGTTCAAAAGTTATCGATTTTTTTGTGACCACACTCAGACTACCAGCGCTGGTCGAGCGCGTTCGGAGACGCGCTAGTATCATATTGAATACATCAAAAAAAGAATTTTCAACTAAAGTAATAAATATTCATGAAAAAATAAATTTTTAATCAAGTGTTTAAACTTGCTACCGGGTATAGTAAATTTTTTTATTAAAAAATGAATTTTTAACCAAGAAGATTAATTTTCTATTAAAATAGATGAATTTTAAACACAATAGATCCATTATCAACTCAAAAAATCGATTTTCAAACAAAAGTTGAATGGCTAAGTTTTCAGTAAAAATATTAATCTAAGAAAATAATAATATTACCAAAGTAGTTCACTTTTCCACATAGTAAATGAATTTTTACCAAAAAGAATAAATCTACATTTAAAAAATGATTTTTTAAAATAATGTGTATCAACTTTCAGCCAAGAAATAGAGGAATAATTGAAGAATACATTATTTTGAATAAAATTATTGCGTGTATCGTATTGAATTTAATATGAAACGAATTTTAAACTAAAATGATAAATTTCATGAAAAATGAATTTTTAATCAAGTGTTCCAACTTTTTACCAGGTATAGTTAATTTTTTAATGAAAAAGATGAATTTTCAAGAAAATATATCCATTATCAACTTGGAAAAATCGATTTTCAACCAAAAGTTGAATGGTTAAGTTTTCAGTTAAGTGATTAATTTAAAAAATAATTATATTATGAAAATAGTTCACTTTTCCACAAAATTGATGAATTTTCAATTAAAAGAATGAAGAACCAAAAATATTGTTTTTTAAGGGAGTGGTTAAGTATTCAATCAAGTAGTTGAATTTTCAATCAAAGCATGTGTATTTCCCAAAAAAATTAAATAGTCACATCATCATTGAAAAGATTAGTTTTTAATTTAAAAAAAATTTTCACCGAATAAACTAATTTTACCAACAAAAAGATAAATTTTTAACTGAACTAATGAAGCTTCAACACAGAAACTGAATTTTTAATAAAATAGTTTAATGTTCAACAAATTATAGTGCAATTTTATACCAAAAAATATTTTTTAACAAATCGATTCAAACATTGAATTTTAAACCAAAAATATGAAATTTCAATTTAAAAAATTTAGTAATTGGTATTTAAAATAACGAAGATTTTTAATTTAAATACCAAGTACTAAATTTTTTTCTTCAAAATTCATCTTTTTTGGTTTAAAATTCAACTAGTAGGTTGAATTTTTGAACCGATTTGTTAAAAAAATCCTTTTTTTGTAGAAAATTAATCTTCTTCTTTAAAAATATCACTATACTGTGTTGATGATTAAACTATCGCGTCCGAGCGTGCTTGACCAGCGCTGGAGGTTGGAGCGCGGTCATTAAAAAATCAATAACTTTTGAACTGCTGCAAAATACAAACTTTTTTTGACCAAAAATAATCGGAAGGGATTGCAGGATCTATTGGCAGCTTGAAGAATTCTTTTACAGGCAGAGAAGTTTAATTAATTTTTAATTGCTTGAAACAAAATATTTTTTAAACAATAAAAAAGTATCTTTTATTACCGAACAATTGTTTAGCGTAAAGTATACTTCGTAACCAATAATTGTCATAACTCAATTATTGAATTTCGATGAATCGTTCGCGAGTAATTCATTTTCTTTAATGATTAAGAACTTTGATTGTTAATAACTTAAAAAAAAATTATTTGAAAAAATATGTCAGGGGAGTTATTTTGATATAAAAACTAATCAAAAACTGTATAAATTGATTAAAAATAGAACTATCGATTGTAAAGTGGCACCCTTGAGATATTTTGACCCACACAATAATTAACATTTTGAGCCAAATAACAACAACAAACCGAGTTGTCCAATTTTCAAACCAATAAAACAACAAATTTCAAACAAAAACAACTTTATTTTCAATAGAAACAATGAGATTTTTCAGAAGACAGTTCAATTTTCAAAAACAAAAAATAGGATTATTTTATTTAAAGGAAAAAATTTTCTCTACAAATAGTAGATTTTTCAACCAAAAAAAGATGTTTTTTTATCACTAATTTCAAGTATAGTTTTAGTTTTTTCTTAAAACGTACTTGAATTTTCAAAAAAATAATTGAATATTAATAAAAAATATGGCCTCATAATAAATCACGTCAATTTGCATTAAAAAAATAAAATTTCCAATTAAATAATTTAATTTTGTACCTAGAAAGATAAATTGTCATCTAAATCTTCAAAAAAAGGAAAATATTAATTTTCAACCAGAAAATATTTTCAAGCTGAAAATTTGAATTTTCAATTACAAATGTAATACTTCATATTTCAACAAAAAAACGAATTTTCAACAAAATAGTTCAAGTTTCAGCGAACGCGTTAAAGTTAAAAAAATTTTTCAATAAAATAGTGGAGTTTTGAACTAAACGTACATATTTTCAATAAAGTAGATTCATTTTTTACTGAAAAAAGCGAAATTTCAACCAACTACATGAATTTTTTATCAAATCTTTGACTTTTAATCTAAAAAAGATAAAGTTTCAACCAAGTTCAAAGCAACGAATTTCCTCTACAAATAGTAGAATTTTCGACTAAAACTATGACTTCCTGATAAAATACTTAAATATTTTTAAAAATAATTGAAGTTTTAACCAACTACTTGAACTTTATACCTAAAAATAATAATTTGTAACCAAATGTTCAACAACAAAATAATTAAGCTTGAAACAAAAAAAGTTTTAACTTAAACCAAACATTTGAATATCTAAGCAAAAAATACGAATTTCAACTAAAAGAAAGAAAAAGAAATTGTTTAAAATAGTGCATTTTTTAAACATAAATAAGAATTTTCAAAGATGAAGGCTAATTTGCTATAGTTTTTTCGTTAGTTCGTGTGTCTGTAAATTTTTAGTTTGTTATCACGATTTCTTTCGAAAGAATTGACATATTGGATTTTTCTTTGGTACACTCTTTCAATGTCTTGAAATGAAGGTGAAGTTCTTTACCAAGCCATTTATTTTGGATGAAAATTTAAAAAAGTTCGCGCATTTTGAATATTTTTTATATTACTTTTTTTTAAGATTCAAAGATTCTCTGTACGGTCGTTCGTAGTACTCCAAAAGAAAAACAATTTCTCCTGATGACTTTTTCTGACAAAGAAAAAAATTAGTCGGGTTATAGCACTTACAGAATTGAAAAAAATTTTGAAATTTCATGCCAAATGAGGAATAATATGAAAAAAAATCAAAAGAACAAAAATGTTGCTTATTGAATGCCCTACAAGATTATTATAACAGTTTTTTAATTTTCTTGAAAAACTAAAATTTTAAAAGCTTAAAAAATAATTAAAAATTCCATTTTGCGGTCAAACTATGCAAGATACGACAAATGATGATTAACAAAAATTGTGCACTCAAAAAAAATTTTTAAATTTATTATTATTCACTATTTAAAAGGACGCCTAATTTTTTGTGTTTTATTAGTAAGAGGCAACATAAAAATAAAAAATAAACATTTTTGTACAAACGACATAAGTTATTAACAAAATTAATGTACAAAATTCCAAAATTCCTTCCAAAATTCCACAAAATTTAACCAAAAAGGATCCGAAAGTTCTTTATTTATAATTCTTAGACACAGGAGACGAAAAAAAATGAAAAGATAGAAGTTACACAAAATTTTACGCCTGTATTATATAATTTTTTTTGCTTACAATCGCTTCACGCTACGATGCATATTTTTAGTTTAAATCGAAAAAATAGCATTGAAAATAAATTAAATAAATTTATGGAAAAAACGACACAGGTTGCAATAAAATGTTTAATAACCAAAATTTTTTTAAAGGATGCGCACTTTCTTGAATTATCGAAACAAGATAATGAAAATACGTATATTTCAAAAGTTATATATGCTTTAAATGGTTATAGTATAAATTTATTGAAATGATAAATTTTTAATGCTAGCCGAGAATAAAAATTAGTGCAAAATAAGGAGAAAACTTGTAAGTAATCACAAGAAATAAAATTTGTACAGTATTTTGCAACATCTGAATGGGAATATGTTCGTCAAAGCTGAAAGAGCTTCAACAAAAATGAATTCACATTGACGAAAATACATTTTTCAATCTATGGACTTTTAATTTTAAAATGTCTGCCGGCAGTTTTTTTTTAAATCAAATTTTTCTGAAAAAGTAGAGCGAAGTGCGAAGATCTTTTTTCAGAAGAAATTTAACATAAAAAAATTTTAAATTTATTTTTCATCTTTACAACAATGACGTTAAGTATTTTCTGTTATTTGAATAGTTAACTTGATCGATAGTTTTTATTTCTATTTTCACAGATTGTGTAATGATATCCACACTGGTCGATAGTAACTAGTTCTGATGATAAGACAGATTCCTTTAAAGTATTCGTATCATAAATGTGATACCTGGCTTGAGATAGTATGTATTTCTGAAAAAATATTCTTTTTTCGAATTCTCTAATATCTTAACGGGAAAATCCCCACCGGCAATAGAATTTTCTGTGGTTCGATTCCCAGTGAAGCAAAATGAGAACATCTTTTTTAGAAAAATTTACCATACAAATTTTTCTTTAAATTTATTACTTATCTTGTCAGAAATGATGTTAAGTATTTTCTGTTATTTGGTGAGTTAACTTGATCGATAGTTTTGATTTCCATTTTTCACAAATTGTGGAATGACAACTACACTGATCGATTGTAACTAGTTCCGATGATAATACAGATTCCCTTAAATCATACTACTTAACAACCATGATGTCAGACTTTTACCTTCATATACTACTTGATATACTTTGTCTGACTTCAAACGACTTGCACCACTTTCCAGTGGTATAAGTCATATTATAATGCTTATCTAATAACAATTTACGAATATTAGGGTATTGAAAAACAATTATTAATTCGGAATCTGGACAGTAGGGTGATCCGAAAATTTATTGGATATTTTTTTTTAATTTGTATGCATATCGAAATCGTCAATATGAAGTTAATTGAATTGACGCTATTAGCGCTAGTTATGAATATTTTGCGGATTTTTAAATGAAAATTGATTGTCATGTTTAAATCACTACTTTTTACTGATAAATAGATGTTTAAATACATTTTTTTAACAATTTATTATTCCTTGTCGCAATTTTATCTTAGAAGATAGTTAGAAGGTCGCGGTTTACTAGATTTTTCAAATTATTTTTAACTTTTTAGTTAGAGCGAAGAAATAATAAATTAAATTTAACATAAAGAATTGTTTCAATCATTTATTATAATATTCTTTCAGAATAAAGCTGGAAAGTTGCAGCTTTTTCTAAAGTCTTTCACTTTTTCTCAACTTCTTAATTATAGTGAGGAAATAATTAATTAAGGATAACAAAAATAACTTTTTAAACAATTTACTATTATTTTTAATAATATTCTCTTCGGATATTGTCATAAGGTTGCGGTTTTTTATGAAATTTTCAACTTTGTTTCAATTTCGAAATTACAGTGTTGTAATAGTAAATACAGTTTAGCAGACATAATTGCCACAATAAATTATTATTGTTTATAACTATCTTCTTTCAGATCTTTTCCTAAAAGTTGCATTTTTTCTAAAAATTTAAACTTCGATTTGGCTTTCTATTAATGAACAAATAATAAAGAAACATCAAAGAAAATTATTTTTCAAATCAACAATTTCTTTTTTAAATATATTTTTCTAAATCAAAACAGATGTTTGTAATATTTTTCAAATTTGATGCTGGATGATATTAAATGTTAATGTTTTTTAAACATTTTTTACTGAGACCCTTTTTGTTTAAATCAATATTAATAATAGTATTTATTATTTTTTCCTATTGACAAAGGCACAGAAAAGATAAGTTTCTTTTGAAAAACCCATGACTTTCTAGCATTATTTACATACAATATTATTAAAATAATAATACATTTTTTACACAGTCACTTTTAATAAACTTAATCGATTATTTCTTCGCTCTAATATATAAGTTAAATACAAGTTTTAAAATGTAGAGGAAACGGCGAATTTATAAATATATTCTGATAGAAAACTCCTATCAACAATAATAAATTGTTTAAACAATTAATTAAAACACCTAATTGTAATTAGAGACTAATACTAGAAACAATTTATTTTCAAAAAACCCTTCAAAATCATAATTAACCCTGAATGAAATTGACAAAAAACGTGTATTTTTCTTTTGGGAAATGCGTTTTAAAATTCATGGAGCTTGCATAACCTCTAAATATATTTCTTATAAAAAAAGAGGCATTAATTTTTTGGTAGATTTTAGCGAATTCGGCGATATCAAAAAAAATTTAAGGGAAAAAACTGAATTTTTATAGATATAAAATTATTCCCTTTTTAATGATGGAAAATTTGTAAACTGGCATTTAAAAAAATGGTTTTCTTACTTTTTTCAAATTTTTTATAAAAAGTAACTTTTTTAATTTACTTAATCTATTTTGAAATTGACTTGGGCAGCAACAAAAAATGAATTTTTAAGAAATTAGTTCAGTTTCAACAACAACAGAAATGACTTTTCAACAAAAATGTTGAATCTTTAACCAAAAAAATTAGTTTTTGCAAGAGTTGTTCATTTTCAATCAAGTGGTCTGTATTTAATTGGATTCGATTAAATTTAAATATTAAAATAATTATGTATATATCTATGAAAAGCTTCCGTTTTTTCTATCAATTAATTATTATTTAAACCTGACAAATATGAATATATTTCTATCACATCATTTCCTTAGCGAGTTGTATACTTTAAATTATAATTTTAACATCATTATTTAACATGGTAATCCTTAAACTGACCTTCGAATCCATAAAAAAATTATGATTTTAATTCATTGCAAATTAATTAACTGGAAAGTTGTTTTATCTTTCCTATAAAATTTGGGTCAATGGAGTTAAGCGGCCTTCGCTTTGCGTATCTCAAATACTTACAGTTTTAACAACAACGTTAAATTTTCAACTAAGAATATTTATTTTCTACCAAAAAATTCGAATTGAAAAAAGTCAAATCAAAAAAACAAAATACACGAATTTTCAATCAAATAGTTAAATTTTTAATAAAAAAAGTTAATTTTAAATCAAGAAAAATGAATCTTCACCCAAAAGGATAACTTTTTTAGCATTAATGGTGTATTTTCATACTAAGAAGACAAATTTTTAACCCAAAAAGACTTTTTTTTTTAATTTTAAGTAAAGCATAAAATTTTTTACTAAAAGTGAATGGATTCAAAACGAGAAATATAATAGTAGACTTTTCAAACACAAAGAATTCTTTTCGGGCCAGAAGAATTGATGAAAGTGTTCTTTTGTAAGGCTGAATACTGTTTTTTAATAAATTCACATTTCTAAAACTAATTTAATGAAGGTTTATTTACGAGTAATTAACATAATTTAATTGAATTCCGTGCCACTAACACTCACTCTCGGACTATAATATACTAAATTACTTAATATACGTTACATGGCTTTAAAATACACATGGACCATTACGTACGAGATTTACAATCAAATTTTTATTCTTACGGAATATTTTTTTCGCGGTTTGCGTTCGAAAATATTCGACACGTATTTTTTTATTTCAATGTGATACTCGAAAATCTCGAGATTTGATTTTTCAAAATTTGGTAATCGGGAAAAATCATTTGTTTTCAATCGCTCACTGTAAAAGAAGTTTTGAATGGAAAAAATTATTCTTATACTCAAAATACGCATTCACCGGCAAGCTTTACAAAACAGTATAACATACCTCCTGTTTTTTTATAAAAAAATATATAGAGTATTTTTATAAACAATTTTATTTATTTTCAACTTGGAACATTTTTTGTCCGTTTTTTTTTGTTAAAAATTTTTATTTTAGATTCTTAAATGTACAGGAAAAATGTGAGAATGGGGAAATGAAAACTCCAAGTGTTACGAATTTTTATAATCCGTAGCGCACGTTGCAGCAAACACTAACACAAAGTCGCGTTACGCATCTTGAACATGAATTTTTAGGTAAAAAAAAAACAAAAAATGTTCTAAGTTCAAAATAAATAAAATTGTTTATATAAATGCACTATATTGTTATGAAAAACCAGGAGTCATGTTATACTATTTTGCAAAAAAATACGTGTCAATTATTTTCGAACACAAAACGCGAAAAAAATTTTCAGTCACAAAAAAATCTTCGATTGTAAATATTCCATCTAATGACCCATACACACAACTTGATATACATGGACTGACTGTAAATGATTTATACTACTTGATATACATTATTTCTATCTTAAAACGATTTTTACTACTTGATATTTATTATATCTATCGTAAAACAATTTATACTATTGGAGATTTTTGTATTTATCGAACAAGTGTAAAAACAACTTCTGATATAAAATAAAGATTTCGAGTAGGTACTTAATTTTTTAATTTACTTGATCTGAAGTAGGATTTCAGATATGTAAAATTAAAGTTTAAACAAAAAAGTTTATTTTCAACTAAATAGTTCTATTTTTAACAACAGGTGATGAATTCTCAACTCAAAATGTAATACAAAATTGATCAATCAATCAAGAAATATTCTAATTTTTAATTAAAAATAGTTAAGCTCATCGGAAATAGATACTTAGTCAACAAAATAGTTCACTTTAAACCATATAGTTGAATTTTCAACCAAATAGGTGAATTTAGTACCAAGAAGATTAGTTTTTTACCAAGAAGGCGAATTTGCAACCAAAGAGATGAATTGTCCACGAAATAATTTATTCTTACGCGAAAATATGAATTTTGAACAAAAAAGCTAATTTTAAACCAAATAGTGAAATCTTCAACCAAATTAATTAATCTTCTGCTAAAAAGATTCTTTTCTCCGTAAAAAGACAAAATTTCCATAAATTAGTTACATTTACAACCAAAGAGATGATTTTTTAAATGAAATAATTAATCTTCAACCAAGAAATTAATTTTTTAAGAAAGTTACTCACCTGTTAACCAAGTATTTGCATTTTCAACCAAAAATTTAAAATTTTGACGTAATATGTAATAGTTGATATTTCAAAAAAATATATTCTAATTTCAAATGAAAAACAGTTCAATTTATCCAAAAACATGGAATTTTAATCAAAAAGATAAATTTTCTGTCGAGAAAGACTAATTTTTAACAAAATAGTTACATTTTTAATTTAAAAAAATGAGTTTTCGACTAAAATGAATATTTGTAATCCGAAAAATTAGTTTCATAGTCCAATTAAAAAAGATTCAATTTTAAACCAAATAGTTGCATTTTTACTAAAAAAAATTAGGAACAAGTATTTTAAAATTTGAAGAACTGGCTTAGAGTCTTCCAGATTTTTTTTCTATGTTTAGACATCTTTGTTAGTTTTTAAAAATTTTCGTTCAAAATTAATTGTTCAATGTCAAAAATCATTTCAGATTTCCCAGGAATCTCAAGAAAAGTTTTTTATTTCCTTAAACCTTTCAAAATCTTCTGGTATCTTTTTTTATAATGATAAAAATCTGTTGAAATGTTCAAAAATCTTTTTCAATGTTTTCTTAAAATTAATTTTTTAAAATAAAAAAACCATTAAAAATTTTCCCCGGAATGTAAAGAATTTTTTTTATAATCTTCAAAACCTTAAAAATTCTTAAAAAGCTTCAAGCCTTTATTTCGAAACCTTCAAAATCAACATTTTAAATATTTAAAAATCTTCACAAGTTTAATACAAATAGTTTAATTATACAAAATACAGAATTATTGAAATTTTTTTATAACTTTTGAAAAATCTTTAAAAAAGAAATTGATCTTTTTAAAGGAATCTGCTATATCATTAGAGATTTTAATCTTACCGACAGTAGATCAACCCTTCAAACCATAAAGGCAGAAAATCTATACAATATCGATCAAGTTAAAAATCTTCAATAATAGAAAATGCTTAACGTCTTAATCAGACCAGATCGAAAATAATATTTTCAAATTAAAATTATTTCCTGAAAAAATAAGTGTTGTGGTTCGATTCCCAATGGAGTGAAGATGAAGTAGGATCTTTTTTTCAAAAAATAATTTTAATTTCTTATAATCTTCCAGATTTATTTCAAAACTCTAGATTGTCTAGAATTAGTTTCTAAATTTTTAAAAACTTCTAAATATCGTTTGAAATAATTAGGTTTCCCTCAAGTTTGCTTAAGTATTGATAAATTAAAATAATGATCTTAAAAGCTTTCAGGTTGACAATTTTATAAATCTCATGAAATGCTTTAAAATCTTGTTCTATATTATCCTAAAATTAATTTTTCAAAATAAAAAATAATTTATAATTTTTAGAGGAATATTAAGAAAAGTTTTTCATTTTCTTGAAACCTTTAAAAATTGTTTCAAATACTCTATCATTTTTTTCGAAATCTTCAAAAATCTACAGTTAATAAAATTTGTAAATCTACTCAAGATCTAAACCATGACGTTTCCTACTGAACTACTTAATGCACATTGTCGAACATTGATTAGTTAGTATAACATGCCTGACTTTAAATGGAGTATACTGCTTTATGTGTTATGCATATACCTTAAAACGATTTATACTATTTTGACACTCATTTTCTGAGTTTAACATACTGAACTACTTATTATACATTTTCTAAATTTTAAATACATATACTACTTAGTATAATATGTCTGCCTTTAAACGGGGTATACTACTTGAAATATATTATACCTGTACCCTAAAAATATTTAAACTATTTGACACTCATTGTCTGGCTTTAACATACTGAAATACCTAATGTACATTTTCTGACTTAAAAATACATATACCACTTCGTATGAAATTTCTAACTTTGAGTGTGGTAAACGTTTGCTATGTTTATATCTTGAAAAGACTTATACAATTTGACACCCTTTGTCTGACTTTAACCTACTAAAATACTTTATTTACATTGACTTTAAAATACATGTACTACTTGATGCACCGTGCTTGGCTTTAAATTATTTATGCTACTTGACATCACTGGTTTGATGTTATACTACTTAAACGTCCCTTGTATGACTGTGAAATAGTATCTATCTTTAATCATATCTTTCTAATAACATCTGATATAATATTATCCCTCATCTGTCGAAATTTTAATTTAAATTTAGACTCTAGAATCTTCTATAAAAGTTTTAATATTGAAGCTTCCGTAGTTATCATATCCGGGAAGTAATAAATACACAGTAAATGCCAGTTCATTTATAGCCTAATATAAGAAATTTCGATTGTTTGAAATAACTTTGCAAAAAAAAACATGTTTTCAATTTTGAAAATACATCGTGTATGTTGAAAATTCGTCTTTTCATTTTAAAAATTAAACCAGTCTGTGGAAAATTTGTTTATTTTTTATTGAAAAATATCTTTTCGCGGCAAATTCAATTTTTCTAGTTGAAAATTCATAATGAATATGATATATGAAAATGCATGTATTTTTTTAAAAACTCGATTTTTCGGTAGGAGATCAATCTTTTTGGCCAAAAATCGGTTGGAAGTTGAAATTGATTGTTTAGGTTAATGATTCATCATTTTGGTTGAAAATTATTCGCTTTCTTTGAAAATTTAACCGTCTTGTTGAAAAATCTTTTTTTTTTTAATAATATTTTTATCTAAAAATGAACTATTTTAGTTGAAAATTCATATTTCTCATCTAAAACTTAATTATTTTATTAAAAACTTACTTCTCAATTGAAAATCCAAGTGCTCTAGTTGGGTATTCGTCATTTTAGTTGAAAATTCATAATTTTATTAAGAAATGAATATTTTTATAAATTTAAACCAAATAATTAGAAGTAAATAATTTAATACTTAATTGTTTGGCATAGAAAGCCTTGAATTTTTAAAATTTAGAAGAGCTTTTAAACATTGAACCTTACAATTTTTATTTTTGTATTTAAAAAATGTCTATTTTGTAAGTTAAGTTATTGAATTTTGAGGTATAAATAACAATTTAACACTTATTGTTTGTTGAAAAAATTTAAAATAATTTATACTAATTTAAACGAAGTGTGTGTATCGACAAAATTCGGCTATTCGTACCGAAATCTCGGTTCAAATAGCCCCATCCTTAATTAAAATAAAATGTAGATTCTTGAAAACTGTAAATAAAAAATTTATAAGCTTTTTAAGAATTTTGAAAGGCTTGAAACGAATAAAAAATCTTCTCTAAAGATTGTTAGGCAAAATGAAAGTGATTTTCATTTTAAATATATATTTAAAGAAAATATTAGAAAAGCTTTTAAAAAACTTCCAAATTTGTCAAAAGTGAATCTGGAATATTTTAAGGAATTTGTTTTCAATTTATAGGATTTTCTAAAAATTGTAGGAAACCTTTTAAAATGTGTGAACAGATTCTCTTAAAATAATTTTTCACCATGAAAAATCATTTGTAATTTTCCTAGGAATCTTAAGAAAATGCTTTTATTCTTTTGAAGCCTTTCACATTTCTTGAAAAGCTTTTACATTTTTTTATTTTGAATCTCTAAAATTTTTCATTTTATTTTAAAGTAGGATATGGCTATTTGTACCAAATTTCTGGTACCTAGTTTCAATTATTTGAAGTCGTTTCAAATTTATAATTAATTTCGAATGTTTTAAAAAATTTTAATTACTCTAATTTTTTCTACCAATAAGAAGCAGGATTTCATAAAAATTGTAGGAAAATTCTATTTATTTAAAGAGACGTTTAGAGTTTCTTTAAAAAAATTAAAAAATAATTGTAAATTTGAACAAAATTAAAACAACTTCTAGATTTTTCAGGATTTTGAAATAAAATGTAGCAGCTTTTCAGTGATGTTCAAAATATTTAAAATGAAAATAATTTTTCTTCTTAGTGAAGAAGTGGTCAGTTAAAATAACTTTAATTTTTAAATTTTTAATTATTATAGCTTAAAATTGCTTAATATACTATAATTGTGAAAATTTTGAATTTCATTGATTGATAGTTTAATTTAGAACATTGAAAATGATAACCTGGCTTTATATTTGCGGTACTGAATTTAAATCTTTAAACTCTAGAATTGATAAAAGTAAAAAATTCTAAATTTTGCTATTTATCTGCATTTAATTAAAAAAATTTCAATTGAAAAGTATTAGTACCGAACTTCCATTTTATAGTGTAAATTATTGAGCTCTAAAATAAAACATTTTTAAATTTAAAAGCTTTGAAACTTCAATTTTATATCATTTAAAATTCAAGAATTCCACTTTAAATGCTTTAAATTGTATGTGTTACTTCGAGTGGAAAAATCTTTAACTTTAGAGTTCAATTTTTTTATTTTATTGACCGTTGAAAATGTTTGCGAACCTTGAACAAACCCGAGAAATGACCAGGAATGTTATTCTTCAAATAAAACTCTGAATAACTAGAAAAACATTTCTGGAAACTAAAAAATACGTACAGTAATTGGAGAGGGGAATATTTTGTTAAGGTTTGGTAAAGGGGAATGCGGCGTCTTAGAGAGGCCCTATAATTTGTTGCGTAATTTAAGTTCAGCCCCTTACAAATGCTGAATGTTTAATTTTTATTTTGTTAATTTGAACAGGTGTGTCGATGCCGAGCATCTTGTGTTGATCATTACAATGAGACACATCCTGAGGGATCAATTTGGAATCCAAATTCTTGCACAACGTGCAGTTGCGATACCATTGGAAGACTTAACTGCAAAGAGACTATTTGCTCGATAGCCTGCAGTAATCCCGAGCCCCCGAAGCCTGGCAATTGCTGTCCCATTTGTCCAATCACGGTGAGTAATGTGTCCGGTACCTTGTTCAATGTACACGTTCTGAAATGCTTGACCAACAGCGTCAGTCCTATTTCCTCAGTTTGTTCACCTTCCAACATCACATTTCTCCCTCAAGTCCTATAACCTTGTTTGTCACGGAATTTCCCCTATTGATCAAATATATTCCTAAATCTGAGTGACTGAAGCGGAATTTTGTATCTATAAATAATTATTTATTTAATTTTTCCCCTATTTTTCCCTCTTTCCCCTATTGATTAAATATATACCTAAATTTAAGTTAATGAAACGGAATTTCGTATCTATAAATAAGTATTTATTTCACTTTTCCCCTATTGATTTTTCCCTATTTACCCTATCGATCAAATATATACCTAAATCTGACTTATAGAAACAGAATTTTGTATCCACAAATAAGTATTTATTTATTTCTTCGCTCTTACATTTTCTCAATCTTTCCTTATTTTCCCCCTATTTTCCCGATCGATCAAATATATTCATAAAGTTGAGTTATTGAAACAGAATTTTTTATGTTTGAATAAGTATTTATTTAACTTTTGCACTATTGATTTCCCCTATTTACCCTATCGAATAAATATATACCTAAATTTGAGTTAATTAAACGGAATTTTGTATCTAAAATAAGTATTAATTTCACTTTTCTTCTATCGATATCCCCTATTTTTCCCTATTTCCTATAGCGATCAAATATATTCCTGAATTTCAGTTAATGAAATGGAATTTTGTATCTATAAATAAGTATTTATTTAACTTTTACCCTATCGAATAAATTATATACCTAAATTTGAATTAACTAAACGGAATTTTGTATCTATAAATAAGTATTTATTTAACTTTTCTCCTATTGATGTTCCTTATGTACCCTATCAATCAAATATATCCCTAATTTGGGTTAATAAAACAGAATTTTTTATCTATAAATAAGTATTTACTTAACTTTCCCCCTATTTTTTTCCTTTTTCCCCTATTGATCAAATGTATACCCAAACCTGATTTAAAGAAACGGAATTTTGTATCTATAAATAAGTATTGACTTATCTTTTCACTCTTAGATTTTCCCAATTTTTCCTTATTCATCTCTATTTTTCCGATCTATCAAATATATCCATAAATTTGAGTGATTGAAACAGAATTGTTTATGTATGAATAAGTATTTATTAAACTGTTCCACTATTGATTTCTCCTATTTACCCTATTGATCAAATATATCCCTAAACCTGAGTTAATAAAACAGAATTTTTTATCTATAAATAAGTATCAATTTCTCTTTTCCTTTATATATTTCCCCTTTTTTTCCTATATCTTATAGTGGTCAAATATATTCCTAAATTTGAGTTAATGAAACGGAATTTTGTATCTATGAAGAAGTATTTATTCAACTTTTTCCCTATTATATGCCCTTATTTATTTCCTCTATTTTTCCCTATTTACCCTATCGATCAAATATATCCCTAAATTCGAGTTACTGAAACAGAATTTTTTATTTGTAAATAAGTATTTATTTAAGTTTTCTCCAATTTACCCTTTTGATCCAATATATCCCTAAATTTGAGGTAATGAAACACAATTTTTTTATCTATAAATAAGTATTTATTTAACTTTTCCCCTATGGATTTCCCCTATTTTCCTTATGGATTTAATATATCGCTAAATCTGACATAATGAAAGGAATTTTTTATCGATAAATTTGTATTTATTTAACTTTTCCCTTTTAGATTTCTCCATTTTTCCTATTGATCAAATATATCCCTAAATCTTAGATAATGAAACGAGACTTTGTATCTATAAATTTGTATTTATTTAAATTTTTCCCTAATGATTTCCTCTAATTTTCCCTATTTACCCTATCGATTTAATGTATTCATAAATTTGAGGTAATGAAACAGATTTTTTTTATCTATAAATAAGTATTTATTTAACTTTTCCCCTATCGATTTCCCCTATTTCCTGTATCGATCAAATAGAGCCCTGAATCTGAGTTAATGAACCGGAATTTTGTAACAATCAATATTTTTTATCAAATTGTGTTTTGCTTACTTTTTAAAGATAAAGTCACTATAGTAGGTTTTTTTTACTGAGAAAATCTCTTTAGTCACTTTTCTTTCAATAAGTTAACCAAAGGGTAAATCGCTAATGAATTCAGGACTATTTTTTAGCATTTTTGAAGTACTCCGAGTTCTTTAAAAATCCTTTGAAATGCCTTGAAATAAGTTTATTTCTGAATTCTTTTTTATTGTCTTAAAATTTTTTAGGGTATTTTCAATATTCTAAGAAATTCCAAGATTTTTTCAATAGCTTTAAGAAGTTTTAAGGTATTTTAAAAGATTCCAAAGGATTTTAAATATTTTAGGGTATTTCAAAAGATTCAAAGAAATGTTTAATAAATTTCAATAATTTGAAGAGATTTCAAAGGATTTTTAAGATATGGGGGTATTTTTAAAAAATACATCGAATTTTCAAAATATTTGAGAGGATTTGAAATATTGTAAGGTATTTTAAAAGATTCCAGAGAATTTATTTAAGATTTGAAAAATTTTAAAGGATTCCAAAAGATTTGAAATATTCTATGGTATTTTTGAAAAATCAAAGGAATTTTCAAGAGCTTTAAAAAGTTTCAAGAGATTTCAAAAAACATCAAAGAATTTTAAAGAGATTTTAAAGTTTTCCAGGAATTCCAAAGGATTTAAATGATCTCAAGGGATAGCAACCATTTTCATTGGGTTCTAAGGAATTAGTTAGAATTTCAAAAAATATAAAAATTATTTTACTGGAACTACAAGAATTTTAAAGATTTTGGACTATTTTTGAAAATTCCAATGAGATTTCTGAAGCTTTAAAAAATTGTAAAATATCTCGAAAGATAAAAAATTATTTGAAATAGTTTAGAGTATTTTTAATAGAATTCATTAAGCTAAAATCTTTTACAGGAATTTTTAATGATTTTTTAGATTTTAGGGTATTTAAACAATTCTAATGAATTTTCAAAAGCTTAAAAAAAATGCAAAGTATTTGAAATGTGATAGGAAATTTCCAGGTATATCTAAAAATCCTGAAGGGTATGGAATATTTTAAGGTTTTTTAAAACATTCCAATAAATTTCAATTGATTTCAGTAATTTCATGGTATTTCAAAGAGTTCAAAATATATCTGGTTATCTTAAAAGATTCCAAGACATTTTGAGGAAATGTACACAATTTCAAGGATATTGCGAGTATAATTATTTCGAAGAATTTTAAATATGTTAGGGTATCTAAATGAAGTATCTAAGTTCATCCAATTTCATCTGAACTAGACACGTCCTATTTCAAAAACTCCCAAGAAAATTTAGGTAGATTTTAATAATTTGGAGGAATTTCAAAGAATTTTAAAGATTTTAGGGTGTTTTTTAAAATTCCAAGGAATCTTTATGATTTTTAAAAAATGTTAAGGTATTCCTAAGGAATTTAAATAATTAAAGAAAAATTTAAGGTAGTTTCAAAGATTCAAGGAAATTTTTAATGAGTTTTAATAATTTGAAGTGCAATACGAGGGTGGATTGTTAAGTTTCCGGCCTGACCAAGAAAAACAACGTTTTTAAGAATTTTTTTTTTTATTTCTCAACATAATCTCCTCCAAGGCTGATACATTTCTCATAGCGGTGT
>NC_046663.1:40101845-40105485 GCF_010883055.1 Belonocnema kinseyi
AGCTATCTAAGGATGGTACTATAGAACGCCACCTCAAGGTAGGCCTAGTGGCGCCATCTCTTGGTCAGGCCGGAAACTTATCAATCCACCCTCGTAGATTCCCGAAGATTTTAGGATAATTTTGAAAATTCCAAAAAAATTTTAAAAGATTTATTAAGGTTAAATTTTAGGATATTCCAGGAAATGTTTAATATAGTTCAATAATTTGAAGGGATATAGAAGGATTTGCGAGATATACGGATAATTTAACAAATTTAAGGGAAGTTTTAAGAGCCTTAACAAGTTTTAAGGGGTTTAAAATTATTTCTGAATATTTTCTGAAGCTTTAAAAAATCACTAGGGGCTTCATAAGATTTTTAAGTATTTGAAATACCTTAGGGTATTTTTAATACATTTGCTTTAATATACTTGCCTGTTTAAAAATATTCCAATAAATTTATTTTAGATTTAAATCATTCAAAGGAATTTCAGAAAATCGTGAAGATTTTAGAGTATTTTTGAAAATTGAACGGAATTTTCAAGATATTTAAAAATTTTCAAAGGACTTTGATAAGGTTTTTAAAGGATTTAAAATATTTTAAGGTATGTTAAAAGATTCCAAGGAATATTTAACTGATTTCAACCATTTTATTTGATTTAAAAGGATTTTATAGATTTTAGGATATTTTTTGTAAATTCCTCGAAGTTTTTAAGAGCTTTAAAAAGTTTCAAGGTATCTCGAAATATTTTAAGGATTTGACATTTTTTGAGGTATCTGAAAACATTCCAAAGCTTTTTAAATAGATTTAAAAAATGTGAAAATATTCCAAAGGATTTCAAAGATTTCAGGATTCGGAAGCTTCTGATTACGATTAATTAGAATAATATAAAAAATTGCAATTTAAAAAGTAGTGCGAATAATGACATTTATTAATGTATCGTGACGCACGTACAATTTCATGGAAATATCCACCAAATAGCTCAACTTTCTACGAAATTGTGAAATTCTGAAGCCAAAAAAGCGAGATTTCTACAGAACAGTTGAATTTTCAACCTGAGGATATAAATTTGGAAAAAAGTTCATTTTCAGCAAATAACATAAATTTTAAAATAAATAGTTTTAACAATATGGGTGATCTTAGTCCTAATTTCATTCGATTTACTTTTTTATTCTATTTTTTCTTTCCTCACATTTTTTTACTAAATACTTAAATTTAAAAAAAAATTTCATATTTAACCATATATTGAAAAGTTAAATTTTGATTTAGAAGAATTATTTTCAATTTAAAAAAACTAGTTTTTTAACAGTTCTATTTTATGCCAAATAATTTAATTTTTTATCAAATGCTTGAATTTTTAAGCCAAAAAGGCGAATTTTCTACAAAACAGTCGAACTTAAACCCGAGGAAATGAATTTTTAACGAATTAAATCAATTTTCAACTAAAGTTCTTGAATAATGGATGCGATCTCAGTCCGAATTTTGCGCCTTTAAAAATGATTAACTACATAATTTAATTATTAAATTTAAAAAGATACAATTTTAACCGAACATGAATTATTTAAATCTGTATTTAACATAATTTAATGTCAATTTAAAAAAAAATAAATAAAAATAAAACAGTTGAATTTCCAGTGAAAAAGTTAAAATTCAATCAAGCAGTTAAATTTTCAACCAAATAATTAAATTATCAGTAGAAAAAATTTAATTTAAAAAATTTTCAAGTCAAATTATATATTTTTAACAAAAAAAATGAACTTTTAAGAAGTAGTTTAACTTTCAGCCAATCACCTGAATTTTTAAACTAAAAAGATGAATTGTCAATAAAAAAAGAAATATTTCATACTCGTACTTCGACAAAAAACATTTTAATTCAAAATAGAGATGAGTTGAAATTAACCAGCAAAAACGAATTTTTAACACAATACTTGAATCCTATATAAAGATAGATTAATTTTCTACCAAACATTTGCATTTTCAGCCAAAAAAGATAAAATTTCTGCGATAACAGATAAACATTTTTAACCAGAAAGATAAATTTTTAACACAAGAATTGAATTTTTAACTAAAAAAGATTTGACAGTCAATAAAAAAGAAAACAATAATCAGATTAATTTTTATCCCTACACTAGCATTTTTAACAAGAAGTGGTGAAACTTCTACTTTAAGAGATGAATTATCAAGCCAAGAAGATGAATGTTGAAGCAAATAGTTGAATTTTAAAGCAAAAAAATGTCTTAATTAAAAAAGAAAAAAACTTTGATACATGTATAAAAGTTCGAAAAGTTTTTACTTGCTCGATTTTCATGAAGTTCCTTTATGACGATACTAAAAATTTCGCTCTGGCAAACTCAGCATCAAACCTAGTGCCGTTTAGTTTCTATACTAAAAATCCCCTGGATTACTCTTTAAAAAAATTATGGCGAAAAAAGAATTAGTGCTGGTATTCCCTTTGGGTCTCGACTGCTTTAGTAGGTATTGATAATCTTGAATTCTCTTTCAAAACAGATTCTTTTCAAGCAAACCGTGGCATTTATAACTAAAAAGATAAGCTTTTTACAAAACAGTTGAATAGCTGAAGTTTTAACGAAAAAGAATCATTTTCTAACAAAATTGTGAATTTTTAACCAATTAAATAAATTTACAACTAAATAGTTTAAACAATGGATGTAATGTTAGTTAATTGAATTTTCTAACTAAAAAAGAATTTTATAAAAATAGTTTTTGATACAGAAGATATATTTTTTACAAAAAAGATGAGTTTTCAACAAATCAAATACATTTTTGAACTAAATAGTTGAACTTTTAACAAAATACACAATTTTTGAACCAAATAGTTGAATTTCCCACCAACAAGATTAATTTTCTAACAAAACAGACAAATTTTCGATAAGCAACAAATTTCTGACTAAATAGTATAAACAACGGATGTAATGTTAGTTAGGTGTACCGATATATGTATATTTAATCTCTCCCTTTTACGGGTTTGAGGGCCTCCGCTCCCTGTACATAAAATTTACATTCCATCCTTATTCTAGGTTATCTGCTGCTTATCTTTTAATGTTTCGCCTTACTGAAAAATAAAATAACAATCACAAAAATACTACAAATAATTATAGTAATGAGCGATCTTCCAGGATTTCCGTTTCCTCTTACCATAAAACAAACATTTCCACGGTTTTGAATTTATCTTTTGCTTTTTAAAATCAAAATCCATCTTACACATTCATCCAGACTCAACTGCCCAACTTCCTCTCCTATGCACCTCTCTAAAACATGTGCCCATGACTCCAATTCGTATCCACATACCCTATATAGATTTTCCTTTCATCCATCCAATATCTACAAGCTCTTACTCCTTCTCCCATTCTGAAACGTATCACCTTACTCCATTTGTCTTCCTTTTTTATTTTTTGCAGATATTCTGGTTCCGTCAACCCTTTGACCATCTCCAGCTAACCCCTATTACCCACCTCACATGTATGCTCATATGTATGCTCTCTACTTGCCTATGTTCCTTTCATCCTCGGATCTCCACTCCACAACACAGTACCGCCCAAACCAACGCATCAAACAACCAAACCCTCATACTCCAATCGTCCTTGAACCTTCTCTTTCCTATGCCACATACTTGGCCCATTACTTTACTCGCATATTCAATT
>NC_046663.1:40105495-40107193 GCF_010883055.1 Belonocnema kinseyi
AACAGAGCTCCTCCGCCCTTTTCATTGTTTGCCTGTTCATCTTTCAAACGTTTTTCTTTTACGGTGTTTCTACTTCTGAAACACACCACCTTGGTCTTCTCTACGTTCACCGTCAGATCCTTTGCTCCCACATACTCTTCAAAAATTCTCATCATAAGGTTCATCCCCTTCTCGTGGTCTGATAACAGAACTACGTCGTCCGCATAAGCTAGAGAATATATTTTACTGTTACCCAATATCGTCCCCCCTTTTTCTTTCTTCTTTAGCTTCTCCTCTAAGTCTGCCAAAAGCATATTAAACGGTAGCGGACTCAAAGGACACTCTTTCTTTAGCCCTCTTTCTATCCAGCATACCTCTCCTCTTTCCTATCCTATCTTCACCCTAATCCTGCTTTCAGTAAAAATTTCATTTGTCCTCTCCATTAGCCTCTCTTTTCCCATTCTCTTTCTGTTTTTGTACCTATCTCATACCTTACCTTCTCAATCGACCCTTTCCATCTTTTCATTAACGAGTCTACTCCATCTTCTTCTATAAATGTGATCTCTCCTTCCTCATCTCCTTTCATATTGCCATTACATATAGACCATCCAGTTTCTTCTATTATGTCTAATAACCTCCTTCCCTCCCTGTCTATCTCCCTATGTCTGGAACTCCTTACATATGCTTCCTTTTCTCCATCCCAAGTCCCTCGACCTTGTGCGCCAGTCAATGGATTCAAATCACCTCCTATAAAAACTAACTCTTCTTTCTTTTCCTGCATCCACCTCTTAATTACTTTCCAACCTTCCTCTTTCCCTCTTCTCCTATATATACAAACCACCGCTATTTTGACTTTTGCAACTCTTATCCTTCTTACCATTGTACCATCCTTTTCTTTTCACTCCCCCTCTTTTCTCTCTTTTGCAGCCAATTCTTTTCTCACAACGGAGACCATTCCGACCATCTCTCTCCCGTTAACGTGTTCCCTTTTTGCTTCTTGTATGGTCCACACATAACCTTTCGATAATATCTTTTTTATCTCCTTCCAGTCCTGCTCATCTGCCCAAGTTGACTCCTTCTACCTTACCTGCTTTCTAATGTCTCTCAGAAGATTTTTTATTTCCACTTCTGCTGTTTCACTCTCCACTTTTAACCCCTTAACTACTAAGTTATTTTCCCACTCTGCCCTTTCTTCTCCTTCTAATCTTCTTTCAATCTCAGTCAGTATTTTCTTCAATGTTTTATTTTCGCTTTGCACGCTCTTTTTGATAAATTTCTGACTACATAGTATAAACAATGGATGTAATTTTAGGTGAATTTTTCAAATAAAAAATTATTTTATCAAAAATGATTTATGATGCAGAAGATAAATTTTCTACCAAAAACATTATTTACGAATAAATCAAATCAATTTTTAGCCAAATAGTTGAATTTTTAACAGAATACATCATTTTCAATTATAAAGTTGAATTTTCAAACAAGAAGATTCCTTTTTTACGATAAAAGACGAATTTTCTACAAAACAGTTTTATTTGGTACCAAATAGTTGAATCTTCTGCCCAATGGTTACATCTGTAACAAAAAAAAAAGAATTTTCAATACAAAAGACTAATTATTTATATATAATTAAAAATTTGTCATAAGGACAACCGCAGGATTTCGCCGGGAGCGGGTGCTAATCTGAAAAATTGCACACGCTTCCAGCGAAATCGCGGTAAA
>NC_046663.1:40107293-40151623 GCF_010883055.1 Belonocnema kinseyi
CAATTGTCCGCGACTGCCTATTTATTTTGGTAACCATATTCAGCAGAAACCCTTGGTACAGGGACCCTCTATCCGCAACCCGAGGACGCGTTCGGTGGCTTTATCATAGGCCCTTCGGTTATATATATATCAAATTCAAATAATTATTAAAAATGGCAAGACCATTCCGCTATTAAATATTTAGAATTTTCATATTAAAAGGCTTGATAGTTTTGAATTTGATTATTTTAGATGTAAGTATAAAAACAATTTTAGAATAATATTATCATATATCTTCAACTTTTCCGATGTCTAGTTAAAGAGTTCAACAAATAACTCATTTCTAGTTATAAAAAATTTCATTTTAAAATTTCAAAAGTGATTGATAGTTCTAATGGAAGTTTTGAAAAAATAAAAATTTATAAATTACATTTTAAATAAAGAAAGATAAAAATGAAACTATGTATCGGAAATTTATACAAGAATAAATGAATAATTTCAGTAATTTTAAATGGCTACAATTCTAAAGTTCTCAATTTGAATGTGGAAAACTGAATATAAAATGTTTCCCTTTCATATGTTTTAATACCGTAAATAAAATTTGAGTGATTCAATTTTAGAAAGTCTAAATAACACTTTTTTAAATGCTTAGTTTTTAAGTGATTTAAATATACTTGAAATAATTGAAATTTAAAGGCTTGTATTCTGGAAAAGTTGTAATATCCACATTTTTGGTCCACTATAAATTTTTTCTGTTAAAATGAAGTTCGCATTCGTTTAAGTTTCATGGTTCTGGAGTTGAAATTTTTTCATTTTTAATGTTTCCCAAAGCTTTTATTTGTATAATTCAATTCATTATTTGATTTTATAAAATAATTCTAATTAGCTTTAATGTCAAATCATAATTTCTTTATTTAATAAAAATTGTAAATTCTACAATTTCAGAATCATTCAATCATTCAATTTCGCGATTCTCTAATTCAAAATAAAATTGTTTAACTTTGCACGGCTTCGATTTAGAAATTAGAAAATTTAACTCTTTATTCGGAAGCCTTCAATTCGAAATTATTAATTGATAATTATTGTTAATCAGATTTAGAACATAATATTAAAACTATTTTTTATCTGCTGCAAGTCCGAAGCCTGCATTAAAAAAATAATTTTTATCTTTAATTCAAATCGATAAATGATAAACTCTTGTGTTCTGTTCCAAAAAAATCTGATCTTGTTTAGTCTGTCTGCATTTCATTTGTACATACATAAGTCAGGTGTTTTATTTAACCAAGCTCATATTTATTCATGCTGGGGCATACGATCGAGACGATTTCGAAACATTTATACATCTTTGATTCATGCATATTTCATTACTTGAATTTTAATCTTATTAATTATTCCTAATTATTTCTGAGAGAACTTTTGGTCAAGAATTATTGATTACGTGAATATATTTATAAAAATGAATTTTTTGAAGTTCACCTACGGGGTCATACAGAAATTACGTAAGATTTTTTTAATCTTTGCACCCCTCACCCACTGTGCTCCCAAACGTAAAATGAAAAGGTGTGCATTATAGGTTGGGCCAAAGATGCGTTGCAAACTTTTTTTCACTATAGAGGCCATAACATCCCCACCCAAGATTCTATTTATGGAAAAAAAAGTTCGTATTTTTTTAGAAATTCAATTACTAGTCCAATTTAATTAACATGAACAAATTTTAGATTTTCGAACAATTAAACTCATACTTCAGAGTTTGACCTATTTATCATTATTTATTAAATAACTAATTAATACATTTATTGTCATTAATAATTTAATAATGGTTGTATTCAAATTTATTAAATTTCAGATATTGTTTCGTTCTAAAACTTGAAAATTAACATTTTTCCAATTAATAAAAAGATAAATTGCTTAATATTTGAAAAATTTGACTGTTCATTTAAAAGCATTAATTAAAAAACAAATATTGAAACCCAAAAAAAAACTTTTAACATTACAATTTTAAGTGTTCTTTTTGAAAACTTTTAATTTGTATGTGAAATTTTTGAATTTTTGTGAAAGGCTTCAAAAGAATTTAAAAAAGTTTTCTTAAGATTCCTAGGACATTCGAAAATGATTTTTTTATTTTGAAATATTAATATTAAGTAAATATTTAAGAAGATTGAGAGAAATTTCTAAAATTGTCAAAATGGAATCTAGAAGATTTTAGGGAAATATTTTCAATTTTACAGGATTTAAAAAAAAGTTTTTTTTTATTTTGAAAATGTTTAGAAGTTCAAAAAAAATTTCGAAAATAATTTAAAATTTGACAAATGTAAAACAGCATGTAGGTTTTTCAAGATTTTGACGTGAAATTTTGAAGCGTTTCAATTATTTTTCAACTCTTGTACGTAATTCTGTAAATTCGAAAAAACTTTCTCCTCAAGATTTAAAAATTTGACTTAGAAGATATATTTGGTTGCCAATTCAACTGTTTTGTTAAAAGGTCGTCTTTTTGGGTTAAAAAGACTTTAGTAGAAATATGACATCTTTCTTGAATAAAAATGCAACTTTTTTGTTGAAAATTCAACTATTTCTCAGAATATGTACTTTTTGTTTAAAATTCTTATTTTTGGGTTGAAAAGTCAATTGAAATCTTTTTGGTTGAAAATTCAACTCTTTTTTTGGAAATTTGTCTTTGTGATTGACAAAATTCATCTGTTTTCGTAGAATTTAATTTTCCTTGTACAAAAATGCAAGTGTCTGGTTGAAAATTTAACAATCTTGTTAAAAAGACATACTTTTTGGTTAAAAATTCTACTATTTAGCAGAAACTAACCTATTTGTCACCATTCTTATTTTATTGCTGGAAACTGCAATCTTTTCTGGATGAAAATTTAACTATTTATTTGATTTTTTTTAAAGAAAAATGTATCAGTGATTAAAAAATTTCATCTTTCTGGGATAAAAATACAACTGTTTAGTTGAAAATTAAACTATTTTGTTTTAAAATTTATATTTTGGCGTTTAAAAATGAAATGGAATCTTTTGTGGATGAAAGTTCAACTTTCTGAAAAAAGATGTTATTTTGTATTAAAAATTCATCTGTTTTAGTACAAATTTTATATTTCTCAGATCAAAATGCAACTGTGAGTAGAGAATTTAAATTCTTTTAATTTATCATTTTTGGTTGAAAAAAATTAATCTTTTTCGATTAAAAATTCAATTTTTTTTGTAGAAACTTATGTTTCGTTAGAAAATGCATATTTTTATCTTTAACAGTCAACAGCAATCTTTTTTGGATGAAAATTCAACTCTTTTTTTGAATTTTTGTTTCTTTTCTGAAGAATAAAATACTGGTATTTCAATATTAATGATGACGGAAAATAAAGAAATAGTCCAGGAAAAATGAAGGAATTTTAAAAATGCAGTTCTCGGACACCCTGCCTAATTTTACTAGCTATAACTATTAAAGCATTTTTGAAAACTAAAAATTATGTACAGTAAGAGGATAAGCTTTTTAAATTAAATGATTTTCATTAGATTTTTTAAGAAATCTGTATTATCATCAGAGAATAACAGAAATTCGTAACGTCTTTCTAGACTAGATGGAGCTATAAAATAAAATAAATTTAAAAAAAAATTTAATTAACAAATTTTTTACTTCATAGCTTAAGGAAAATGCACCCAACCGGTAATCAGAAGTTCTATGCTTCGTTTTACAGCGAAAATTTTTTTAATTCATACCTACATCTAATCTGAAAAGACGTTATGAATTTCTGTTATTCTCTGATGGTAATACAGGTTCCTTCAAAAAATTTGACTTGTAACACCTGGAAAAATAATGCGTCTATTTCTGAAAAAGCAGTCTTCTTTCGATCTCTAATATATTTTCAGAAAAAATTTAATTTTTAAATTCATAGCTCAATCTAGTCTGAAGATACGTTATTAATTACTGTTATTCTCTCATAATAAGACAGATTTCTTGCAAAATTTAACTTGTAACACTTGGCAAAATAATGCGTATATTTCTGAAAAAGGATTCTTATTTCGATCTCTCTAGTAGCTTAAGGAAAATGCACTCGACCGGCAACCGGAAGTTCTGTGGTTCGATTCCCGTCGAAGCGAAGATTTTTTTCAAAAAAGAAAAGCTTAACATTACATTTTTCTAACATTTGATGTGATATTTTAAATTAGAAAATGATTTATATGATTTTAGATACCAAAGGAGTCTGAAAACGCACACTCAGGTGCCAAAAGCTGGGGGACAGTGCCGATAACATTAATCGTCATCTTGGCCCTACTATGTGTCATCCTTATGGTTCACATAGTCAGGAATAAATTCCGAGGTAGATTATCTCCAACCGCAACTTCCTACACACCATATCCATCTCAATATTACAAATGTGTACCAATTTATGACCCATCTGCACATCAGAATGAGAAAATGGTTCATCTGTGAGAAAAAAATCTCTCCAGAACCAAAATCGAAGCTGTCAAAACTCAGCTGTCAATTCTCAGCTTTCAAAACTCAGCTGTCAATTCCCAGCTGTCAAAACTCAGCTGTCAAAACAGAAAAAGAATCACCACTTTTGTGAGGTCAAAAATGTATAATTACTTTCTAAAACTTAATTTAATTTACCATTTCTATCTAAATATCTAACGCGTGTGTACATATCTATGCTCATATCTCTTACACGAATTTTTTTACTAATATATTATTTTTAGTATATTCTCCATATTTATTTATAATTATTTTAATGGATTTCTATTTTTCTAAATTCAGGCTCATTGCTTTTTTGGCATGCGACTAAAAAATTAGATCTCAGAATAAAATGCAATTAAGGGTGGCCACTAAACCGGGAAAACCGGAAAATTGCTGAGAATTTTTTGAGGATTGTTATTCTTAACATAAATTATTTTTCAAATCGTAAATAATATATTTGTTGTTAATTTTGACTAAGTTAGAAGAAAATTAAAGGCAAACTTCAGAAAATAATATTTCAAATTAAAATTGTTTATTTAGCAATAGTTATTTAGAGCTTTTTCTAATTTCAAACAATTTTATTCAAGAATGATACAGTTGATAATTTTATAAACAATATTTTTCCCACGTAAAATGTTTTTAATAAAAATGTGTAAAATAGAATTATGGAGAATTTGAAAGGAAAGAAAAAACATAAAACCCTAAATAACTAATGTTAAATAAAAAATTTAAATGTAATATCTTTTTTTAAGCTCACCTTCAGTTCCACCAAAATGAGTTACGATTAAGTATGAGAATGTTTTTCGCAGTTTTATAAATAATTATTATCAGTGTCTATTTTTGAGTTTAAGAAAAAAGTTTCCTATGGTTTAAAAAATTAAAATGGTTGAACTGCATGCATTTTGAAAGGAAAACTATATTTTTTATAAAAAAAATTATACCTGGCGAAAAAATTATTATTAACTATTAACTATTTTATTTATGTAATATTTTAAAATAATTTTAAATTAGTCGATTCATGATTAAACGCTACTATTTAGTTTCAAATCCCATGAGAATGTGTTTTTAGTGAAATATTTTATGAACAGAAAATTTGGAATTTTTTAATTAAAGAAGTGAATATTTGTTTAATGTTTAGCAAACATGATATGGTTCATTCTTCGATCTTAAACTATTTTAAACTATTTTTTTTATTTTTAACTAATTTCAATTTTTAAATAATTAAAAATGATTAGATTCATAATTAAACGCTTTTAATGAATCTCAAGTCCTATCAAAATTGTGTTTTAGTCTGAAATATTCCATTTTTAACTCATACAGTTTGGAATTTTTTAATTAAAAAAAGAAAATTTATTTAATATTGAGCACGATTATAAGTTTATTCGTCCACCTTTCAAACATTTATTAAACTATTCCGTTGACCTTTTTTTTTGTTTAACTATTTTAAAATTCTAAATTATTTTAGATTACGATATTTATAATTAAACGCTTTTATTTAATTTCAAATTCCATTAAAATATGGCTGAAGTCCGAAATATTCAATTTTTAACCAATACAATAAAAAATTTTCACTTAAAAAAAGAAACTTTGTTTAACATTTCACCGATCATGGTTCCATTTTTAACCATTTATTTTTTATTATTAAAATTTTTAAAATAATATTACACTTCTAGATTCATAAGTAAAGGCTTTAATTCAGTTTTAAATTCTATTAAAATATTGTTTTAGTCTAAAATATTCTTTTTTTAATATATTCGATTTGAAATTTTTCAATTAAAAAAGAAAATATTGTTTAATATATAGCAACATTTTACAGTTCATTTTTCCAATTTTAACTTTTTTTTACTTTTAATTTGTAAGTAAATGTGTTGATTTTATGGTGCATCAATAATAATGGAACAATTATAAATTTGACGTAACTAAAAATTAAAATAATTTAATTTAAAGGGATTTATTTATAAAGCGAACTTTTGAATTTCAAAATTATAATTTGAAAAGAAAAGGGAAAAATTTTCGTATTCAATTTTTCTTTGAATTGGAAGATGAAAATTTTTTCATTTTTGTTACTAAAGGGTGGAAAAATTCTCTATTTTCATAATTTTTTATTGAGTTTAAAACGAGGACATTTTTTTATAATTGTTCGAGGGATATTTTATAATTTAAAATTTTTTATCGATTTGGAAAAGAAGAAATGTTGATTTTCAGTATTTTATGAATCGGACGAATATTTCATTTTACATTTTTATCAAGTTGAAAGGGTTGAAGTTTTCTTTTTAACTGTTTTTGAATTGAAAGAGATTCTTTTTATTTTTATCATTTTTATTGAGTTGGAATGCATAGAATTTAACTGTTTGGAAGGAAAATTGTTTTCTGAACTGTCAGAGGACATTTTTTTCTTTTTTAACTTTTTTTGCATCAAATTAACAATTGTTCAATTAGAAAATGTTAAAAGGTTTATATTATAGATGTAAATTATTGAGCGTTTGAATTACAAAAATTTTCTCTTAAATTTTAGGAATTTGAAATTGAAAAGTTTAAAAAATAAAACTTTGAGTGCTTTAATTTGCAATTCCGTCAATATTTTTCGCGCATTAAAATGGCCACCCTGAATGATTAATTTTTTTTTTGTACCAAAAATTAATAAAATTGAATAAAAATAGTATCCGTGTCAGTTCTATTATGAGTGAATCAATTCATTTCGAAGGTTTCCATATCAATCCGGAAGTACATACCATCCAGGAGCATGTCCTCGAAATAAATCCGAATTTTAGATCAGTTTTCTGTAATTGGAATTCAACCTGTAGTGTTTCTATAATTGGAAGCGAGAATTTTATTGCAGTCCAGTGACAATAAACAGGACAAAAACCAGTGTGACTCGAGAAAAAAAATTGTCACAGTCTTAAGCACAGATAAATTTATACAGACTATGTTCGAGTCTTTGCAGTTTTTTCAAAATCAAGTAGAGCTTTGTCCTTTTATTGCATAAAAGTTCCACAAAATTTTGAACAAGCTGTGATTCTGCAACCTGCAAAATGTGTCACAATTTCAGCTAAATTTGCTATAAAAAAATGCTGAAAATTGTACTGGTAGAATTTACTAAAAAGAATCATAGAATAATATTTAAGCATCTAGTGATAATTCCCCTGATCTCTGGACCATCAACGTTATCCTGTGAAATGTAACGAACTCCCTTTTATTTTTTACTTAAAAAATAAATTCGAGAACAGAACTTAATTTTTTCCCCTAAAAGTAGAAGCAGTAGTCGAGCTGTACGGGTACTGATCTACTTACCGTCCGAAGATTCAGTTGCGCGATAAGTTACCGACAGTCGGTATTATCCTCAGTCGGTAAGTGTACCCTTATAGCTTCACTACTAGAAGGAAATACATTTAATTTTTGACTCTAGCGGAGTTCGTTACTTTTGTACTGAAATGCGTGTTAAAAATATTTGTACAGATTTTACGTTGTTAAATAATCCTTCCGAGTGTAATCTCGATGATATTATATCCTAGAAATTGAGTTCAGAGCTTTGAGGAAACGGCTAGTACTCTCGAGTGGCAAGTGAAAAAAAAATGGCAACGCAGAATTTCTAATAAGGACTCTAGTCAAATGCTTGAACCCACATTCTGGTGAAATGTTGAAACTAAAAGCATTAACTTTTTATTTCTTTATGAAAACAGTGTATTTTTTTGCGGAAACTTGTCATTTTTTTTTAATTTATGAGTCCGCCGTAAACACTAGGATAAAGTTAAAACTGTGTTATTAGACTGTTCCTATTTTTCTTTTCTAATAATTGTAAAAAATTACTCAATAACATATTTATATTAAGCCGAATCATTCATATTATAATTTTAGTTTTTAACAGAGTGGCCGAATGTCAGGCAAAACCTGGAAATCAGGGGAAAATCGGGAAATTTGGTTGGTTAGGGAAAATCAGGAATTTTTTGAAAAAAAGGAAAGAGTCAGAAAATTTTTATAAAATATACTTTTAGTCACTTTTTAGTCACTTTTTTAAATCAATAGGTCTATGATACCTATGCCTGAATATTCTTGAACTGTTTTGAAATATTTAAGAGTATTTAAAAGTATTTCTTAAATTTGAAAAAAAAATTAGATAATTTGAAGGAATTTTAAAGAATTGTACAGACTTCAGGATATTTAATATTTATGAATATTTTTAAAACTCCAAGGAATTTTCAAGAAAAAAAAATATCAAGGGATTTGAAAATATTTGAAAGATTTGAAATGTCTTAAAGTGTGCATTTTAATGAGATTTAAATAATTTGAAGTAATTCCCAAATATTTTAAAGATGTTAGCATTTTTCTTGAATGCAAGGAATTTCCAACAATTTTAAAAAGTTTTCAGGGATTTTAAATGGTTAAATATTTTGTAGCTTTTTTTAAATGTCAAAGATTTTTCACGAGGTTTAAAATATTTTGATATATTTCCTAAGTTTCTAAAAAACTTCCAAAATTTTAGGGAAGCTTGAAATATTTCAAGGAATTTTTTATCGATTTCCATAATTTGAAGGAATTTTAACGGATTTAAAATATTTTAGTGTTTTTTTTTCTAATTTCAAGGACTTTCTAATATATTTAAACATTTTTAAGGCATTTGCAAAGATTTTAAAAACTTTGAATAATTTTCGGAAAGTTTAGGAGATTTCAAGGAATTTTTTATTGATTTCAATATCTTAGAGGAATTTCAAAGTACTTGAAATATTTTAGGATAATTTCAAAGATTCCAAAGCATTCAAATAAATTTTCTAGAAATATAGGAAATATATTCAGATTTTATGGAATTTTACGGGATTTTATACTCAAACATATTTCCAAATATTTTAAAGAACTTCAAAATTCTTAGAATATTTTAAAGGATTCCCCTAAATTTTCATATGATTTCAATCATGTGAAGGGATTAAAATTTTTCGAAAGACCTTAGCGTATTTTTTCAAATTCCAAGAAATGTTCAAAATCTTTAAAAAATTTAATGTATTTCAAAAAATTTACAGGATTTGAAATATTTAAGGGTATTTTTAATAATTTTTCATAATTGAAAAAAATATTTCAATGAATTTTTTCCGATTTTTTTTTTAATTCTCAAAGATTTCCTTATGAGAATTTTGAAATTTTGGAAAGAAACTGAAAGATTCAACGTAAAAAAAAAAAAAATTTTAGGATATTAAAAAATTCCGACATAATGATCATGGTCTTTAAAAAATTTCAAGTGATTTTAAATTACTTGTTTAAGAATCTTAAATATTTTGAGGTAGTTTTAAAAGACTCCAAAGAATTTTCAATTGATTTCAGGAATTTCATGGGATTTCAAAGTATTTAAAGTATTTTATGATATATTTAAAAACTTTGGGGAATTTTTAAGAGCTTTACACAATGTCAAGGAATGTCAACAGATCTTAAAGGATTTTTTATTGAGTCTAATAACTTAAAGTGATTTCAAAAAAATATTTAAAGTTATTAGGTTTTTTTTTTCCAATAACTTTTCAAGATTTTCAACATCTTTAATAATTTGTAAGCGATATCAAAAAATGTTAAGGAATTTCAAATATTTCAGGTTTTTTTTAAATATTTCAAAGAATATTCAATCAATTTTAATAATTTACAGGGTTCTTAAAAGATTATAGGGTATTTTTGAAATATTTCCGGAATTTTCAAAATCTTTAAACATTTTTTATGCATTTAAAAACATTTTAAAATTCTGCAAAGGATTTCAAATATATGAGGGAATTTGAAATGGTTCTTAAGGAATTCTTAATTGATTTCGTAGGATTTCAAATATTTTAAAGAGATTTCCAAATTTTTTAAAAATTAATTTGAATTAATTTGTTATTCATTCTGAATTCTTTTTAATTCGTGTATTCTTTTAAATTCTTTTGAATTCTCTTTATCTTTTAATTTACTGGAATTCTTATATATTCACTAAATTCTAATTAATTCGATCGATTAAAAAAATCTTTTTCAGTTTTTGTTTAATTTTTTGTTTTTAATTTTTTAATTTTGTTTTTTTTCTCTTTTCCTTTTAATTCCTCTAAATTCTGTTCAGCTTTAATGATATCAGTAGAATTAAAATTTTGTTTTCATTTCATCTAATTTATTCAAATTTTTATTTTATTCTTCAAACAAATTTTGTAATTCCAAAGAACATTATTCACATAATTAATTAGTAATTTTAATCACTTTTTCACTTTTTTCAAGAAAATTAGGGTTCTGAAATCACTGAGAATAATAAAACTTATAAATAAAATAAATAAAACCTTATAAATTTAAATTTAAAATGATCCGGGAAAAGTCAGAAAATTTCAAAAATGAAGTTAGCGGCCACTCTGTTTCATAAACTGCGTAGAATCTTTCAAAGATAATATTTTTTCTGATTTTTTTTTTAATTTTCAAAGATTTCTTTAGTGAGAATTTTTAAATTTTGGAAAGTAACTGAAAGATTCAACGTAAAAAAATATGTATTTTATATTCAATTATATCAATTAGAGAGCTTTGAATTGATTGCGTAATTATAGTATTTTATAAAAAATAAGCTCGTTTGAGTTTGAGAGAGAAACTCAAAATAATTTTGTAAAGCGAATCGTTTTTTAAAGTTTATGTTCATAATATACTCTAGCACCCTAGAATTAAAAATGTATCTATATCAAAATATCTTATATAAACGAATCTACATAGGATGGTCCAAAAATTAACTGGACATTTTTTTTCAAATTTTTATACATGTTGCTCTGAAATTTTTTCAAATCGACACAAAAATAATACTTTTTTTTTTAATACGTTTTTGTAAATTTTATTCAGAATCATCAATATTAGCTGAATCTAGTTTAAACTTAACTTTTTTATTCCTAATTAACTAAAGAATAGAAGTGAATAATTAGTTTTTAAATATCACCCCCATAAGTCTTTTTTATAGGTTCCCAAAAAAAAACATAAGTCAAAAAATTATTTTTGCGATAATTATGTTGATAATTAAATAATTACATGAATTGTTTAAACAATTTATTATTGTTTCAGGCGATTTTCTCTTAGAATAGATTAAGAAAGCCGTGATTTTTTTAGCGAATTTTTCACTTTTGTTCAATTTTCAAGTAGTGTAAGACAATAGTTTATTAATTTTAACAAACATAATTGTTAAAAAATTGCTACAAAATTGCAGTTTTTTCACATTTTTATTCAATTTTCAATTAGAAAGAGGTAATAGTTAATCAATGTTAAGAATTATAATTGTGTAAACAATTTATCGTTATTGTCAATAATATTCAATTTACATAAAGCTAGAAATGTTAGATTTTTTCTTAAAAATTTGCAACTTTTTATCCACTTTTCTCTTGGCGCTATTTTCTATTTAATTCAATTTAATCGAAATCATTGTTTAAGAAAATTATGATTGTTCATAAAAAACTTCTGTATTAATTCTAGATAGCTGCGGTTATTTCTGAAATTTATAACTTTTTGGCCACTTTTCGATTAGAGTGAACTAATAATTAATTCAAGTTAACAAAAATAATTGTTTAAACAATTTATTAATATTTTTAATAATATTCTCTTTACTTAGTGGCAGAAAGTAGCGTTGTTATCTAAATGTTTTAACTGTTCGTCTACTTTTCACTAGGAGCAACTTAATAATTAACTAAATTTTACGAAAATAATTGTTTAAGTAAATTATTATTGTTTGTAGCTATCTTTTTTTATATAAATTCTAGATAGTTGAGGTTTTTTCGGACATTTTTTTCTTTTCGTCCACTTTTCAATTAAAGAAAATGTATAATAAATTCATGTTAAAAAATATTTGTTCAAATAACTAATTATTGTTATAAACATTCTCTTTGCTTAATGGTTGAAAATTGTTGAAAATAATTCATTAAAAAAATTTTATTTAAAAAATAATTCTTATTGATGTTCACTTATTATTTTTTCGTAACTAAAAGTTGAAGCAAAACTAAAGATTTTTGAACAAATAATCTTTCTAGCAATACTCTAAGAGAAGGTCGTTAGAAACAATAATTAATTGCTTAAAGTAGCATTTTTTATGAATAAAAATAAGTTGTTTAAACAAATATGTTTCTTAACTTGAATTATTTATTATTTTACTAAGTGAAAAGTGCGTAAAAATTAAAAAAATTCAGTAACAACGTTATTTTTTAGAATTAATAAAGAAGGAAGTTATAAATAATAATTTGTTCAAATATTTATTATTGTTAAATTCATTTAATTGCTAACTCGGTCCAACTAAAGAATAGACATGCGGTTTAAAGTTTCGGAAAAAATTCGAACTTTCTAGCCTTATTCAAGTTGAATATTAATAACAAAAATCATAATAAATTTTAATTATTTTAATTATTCTGGTTAACTTTAATTATTTTTGGCACTCTAATTGGAAATTGGACAAAAAGTGGAAAATTCTTGAAAAAACTGAAAATTTTTAGCATTATTCTAAGAGAATATTATTAAAAATAATAACAAATTGTTTAAAAAATGATTCTTGTTAACATTAATTTCAAATTAATCACTAATTGAAAAATGGACATTTGCTAGAAAATTTAAAAACAACGTGAGTTTCTAACTCCATGCCAAAAAAAATTACTAAAAACAATAATAAATTGTTTAAAAAATTTATGTAAATACCTAATTATCAGTATAAAGTATTATTTTCTTTAATAAAAAACAATTAAAATTTTAAAAAACCATAAAAAGTCATAGATAGCGCTAAAAGCTCGTAAACTAATTTTTTACTTATGGGGTTTTTTGGGACCCTATAATATTGACGACTTTAAATAAAATGTAAAAAAACGTATTTTTTTTCTTATGGGAAATATGTGTTAAACTTTATGGGGCTTTTAAGCCCCCTCTATAAAAAGTGATTTTTTGTAGATCCGAACAAATTTGTAGGCGATATGCATGAAAATAAAAAAAATGTGGACCACACTAATCTACATCCACATTTGGTTTATCAGTTTGTAAAATATTGAATCCACCCTGTAAAATAAGATTGCTTCCTAAAAATTTATCTACAAATCTATATATCTTTTTTGAATATTTCGTAAATATCCATATCGGTTATACCTATTTTCGTGCTAATCAGAGGGCAGGATCCGCTTTTAAAAGCAAATTTACAAGTGGATATTTCCTGATTAATTCAGCCCTGATTTTTATCACAATATCTTCCAATTTTTCGGTTGAAATTGTACGTGATAAGATCTATATGTATTGTATTACCTAAAATGAAAACTTGCACATATCCATTAGGGTGATTCATTTTATAAAGCTAAAAAAAATTATTTTCGAATCTGAAAACGCATACTAGCCTTGGTCTTACCCAACAAATTTATAATTTTATATATAAATTAATAATTGTTTATATAATTTTCATATAATTTTATAATTACTCAAGAAACTTTTTAACCCAAAAAAAAATTCAAAATTAAAGATATTTTATTGTTTTTATTTTTCATAATTGTAGAATATTGAATGAAAATGTTTAAAATATATTTTTAATGCAAATAATTTTATCTTAAAATATTTTCTTATGGTAGAAGACGTGAAACAAGTAAGAAAGAATTATAATTTTCCATAAAAATGAATCTAACATTTTTTTACTTCTTTTATCTGTTATGAAAGATTAAAATTTTCCGCATCATCAATTTTGCGAAAGAAAATATTTGTAAACAAATATTTTTATTTTAGGACAAAATTAATTTCTGAATTTTTCTAAACATTATTTATAAAAGAGAACATTTTAGTTGCAAATAATTGTTTAATATTGGAAATTTATACTCTTTAAAATTTTTCTACCACACACAAATTTCAAAACTTTTTCGCATTTTCAAAGAGATAAGAAAAATAAAATACAAAATTACAATTTTAAGTTTCAACGATTTCAAATTATCCCTAAAAAAGCTAAAGTTTAATTTTGCAGGATTTAAAAACAATTGATTTAAAATAATTAAAATTAAATGTTTAAAGAAAAAAAATCTTCTCAAGATTCCTGGCAAGTTTTTGTATGATTTTTTATAATGAAAAATGAATTTTTAAATAAAATTAAAAAAGAGTTCAAAACATTTTAAATGATATTCTCAAATTTATAAAATATAGTAAAAGAAAATGAAAAACTTGGCTTCAAATTCGGGGGAGGATTTGTAATGATTCTTTCCATCGAATTTTTTTTAATACCTTAAAAAGATGTCAAAACATTTCAAATATTTCTAAAAATGGCGAAAGAATCTAGATCGTTTCAGGACGATTTCTTTAATTTTGAAAGATATTTCAAAATTTCTAGAATTATGCTATTCAGTTAAAAAAAATTATTTAACAAATGGAAGATTTTAGATTTAGACTTCCTAAAATTTTGTAAAATGTTGTAAAATAAACAAAATTATACGTTTTTGACTGTACTGAAATCTTCAAAAAAATTTTAGTTTCTCAAGAATGTCAGGAAAATTATATTTCCATAACCCTAAAAACAGGTAAAGAAACTAATCAAAAAAGTAAATAATTTTTGAAAAGATGTATTGTGTAATGTTTTTTTCCCTTCAAATTATAATTTAGTTGACATTTTTGTCTGACTTAAAGATATTTTTTGGTTGTCTTTTTGGGATGAATCCAACTCTTTTAGATTTAAAACACAAATTTCCTTTTGTTGAAATATCAATGATCATATTTTAATTAAAAATTAATTTTTTTAGTTGAAGATTAGGGGTGTTAGAAAAAGGAAGTTTGATTTGAAACTTGCATCTTCGACTTTTTAGTAAAATTCAATTCCTTGCTTGAAAATTCATCTGTTTTTGTTCAGAATTAAACTATTTTGTTGATAATAAACCTTTCAGTTGAATTTCGTATTTTACTTATATACGAAATCCTCAAAAATCGCCTGAAGTCTTAGGAAAATTATATTAATATAAACTCAAAAACAAATAAAGTTAAAAAATAAATAGTTATTCGAAATTTTATTTTGTACTCAAAATTAAATAAGACATTAAGAAAATAAAGACAATAAAAACATATTTCAAAAATTATACCCGATTTTTTCTAATTTGTTTTCTAAAAAGTACACCTTGGGCCATGTTTAGATTCGAACGAAATTTTTTTTGGAATTACCCTAATAACTATATACCTACACACGAGCTAGTAGATGATTGTCTTTTTAAATTGATATATATTTTTTCAATGTGACACCGTCATACCTATGTACCCGAAATCGTAGAGATTTAGCAATATTTATAATAACAAATCTTCCTTTTGAATGCAAAAGCTCGAAAGCTAGATTTTAAATATTCAATGGCAAATAAAAATCTGGCTTGTGATATTATGCATCTGAAAGGTCGATATAATAAATATTATATTAATTGTCAATAAACTGTATAGGTAAAATTTCGTATATGTATGTACCTTGGAGACAATATTTATTACAACTTGAACTAGTGATAAGAAGTAAGCTTATGAAGCAATATGTGGGAAAAAAATCAATTGCGCAAAAATTAAATTTTAAATCGCCACTTTTTGTTCAGGAAGTAGTATAGATGTGACAGAACGGGATCACTTACCGACCGAGCTATGATAATTTTACAGTGTCTCCACCTATTGGTAGAAATATGAAATAATAAATTTAGAGACATCCCTATTTTACCGACAAAATTGTGGCCCCCGGTCGGTAGATGACCTAAGTTTGTCACAGCTATACTACGTCAGGGTATGTCTGAATTTGTCATAAACATTATTTTTTAGGAGTGATTTTGGAAGTTTGCTTTGGGAAATTAATTATTCTGATCAATTTTTATTTTCATACGCAAAAAGGCTTTATTTATTAACAAATCCTAATTGTTGACGAATTTAAAAGATATATAATTTGAAGAACTTTTCCTGAGTGATTAGTGTGGCGATGTCTATCACAAAGTAGATTATTTTCAACATCGGCCAATAGTAACGAGAGACGTTTATTGAACAGAGAAAGAGATTTAAAAATTTAGTGTAACTTTAAGGGTTTGTGATGCCTACCTGATTCCTAACTTATCGACACTTTTTTTTAAACAACTTACCCCACAAAAAAGGAGATACAGAGTTTAAAATTTGAGAAATTAAATAAATAATACTAAGGACTATGCTTATGATCCTAAATTATTAGAATTGGAAAAAAAATTATTGTTGAAAATTTTAATGATAAATGTCGGTGAGGTAGGAATCGGTTAAGTGTGACATGGTCTTAATAGGCACTTTTTAATTTCAAAAATGTTGCTGCGGGAAATGAGCAGAAAAACTGTCACAAAACTCATATCAGTGTAACCCAGACATACTCAATATACGTATAGACATATATTGATAAGCTCGTAAGCTCTTGTATATGTTAAATAAAATCGAAGCTAAATAAAATTGTTGATACCGTAAGAAACAAAATTATTATTATATATTTCCTATAATCCCCTATCCCTTCCCCCCCTATTTTGATTCAGTTCGAAATCCGAGAAAAGAAATTACATATTTTTCTTTATTTCAACATTTGTTTAGGGGGGGGGGATGAATTAGGGGAAATTATAGGTGGAGATGTAGGGGTAATAAGCAGTTGAAAGGGGAGGATATGAGGGGAAGTGTGGAGTAATAAAGGGTATGGATGTAAGGTAAATGAGGGGTGGGGAAGATGGGTAAATAAGATATTAAAATGTAGAGGAAATGAGGGAAGGATAGTGCAGGGGAATGAGAAATAATGAGGGGTGTGGAATATGGGTAAATGAGGAGTGGGAAGTGGGGTAAGTAGGAGGTAAAAATGTAGGGGAATGAGGGATGGATAGTGAGGCGATTTGGGGAGTAATGAAGGGTAGGGGATTTGGGTAAATAAGAGGTTTGAATATAGGGGAAGATGTGGGTGGAAAGTTTGGCTATTAGGAGAAGTGAGGATTATGAGAAGTGCGGAAGTAGGGTTAATGTGTCATTTGCCCTACTACTTACCTAAGTTGGGTAAATATGAGGTAAAAGTGCAGGATGGAGAGTGGTAGATAGCGAGGGGAAGTGAAATCGACTTTTGAATTTTGGTGATAAATCCCCCCAATTCATTCGTTTACCGAAAAAAGAAGTTCCTTTTTTCAAATCAGACTAAAATTAACACATACCCAGTCTTTTAAAATTAACACCTCCTTTTATACAGGAAAGTACAAATTTACCAAAAAATCTAACAAAGTAATGCTTGTTATTAAATTTTTGTAAATTAAAGTTTCTCCCTTTCTTAAGAAATATTAAAGGAATAATTTCAACAACATCGCTTTTAGTTTTTGACCCCCTCTCCACTTTTCCCTTTTTTGTTGTGTCCGGAAAATGACCCAAAAATGCAAAGAGCAGTTTAAATATTTTATTATTGTAAAATATTGAATGCTGTTGAAAGAATTTTTTTAAACATTTTTTTCCCTGTTAATCATAAAAAGATTTTATAAATAGCAAGAATCTTATTTTTTGAACATATTTGACAATTATGTAAACAATTTTAATCAATAATGATATTTATCAAGGAATTATAATTCCAAAAAATATTATATTTAAAAAATGTGATGAGGAGAAAAATTGATGTAGTTAATGTTTGAATAACTAGAAAATATGTCAAACAAGAAGGATTATTTTTGACATTCTTATCTATAAGCTTATATTATTTATTCCAAGAAATAGTAACTCTTCACGATTTACTGAAAAAAAATATTAAAACAAGTATTCATATTTTTGGGTTAAAATTTCAAATTTTTGTAACAAATTTAGTTTTTTGGCTTTAAAATTCAACAATTTTGTTAAAAATTCAAATCCTTTGTTGAAATTATTATTTTTTAATGAATCTACTACAATTGAATATTTCATTAGTTTAATGAAGATTCATTTCTTTGGTTGAGAATTAAATTGTTTTCTTAAAACTACTTTTTTTCTTTATTAAATAGTAATTTTTTAACTAAAAATTTAATAATTCTATTTTCGGGTGAAATTTTAACTATTTGCCTAAAAATTTCCTTTTTTTTCTGTTAAAAATCTATTTTTTTAACTGAAAGTAACTATTTCGTTTTTGCTTGAAAATTTAGTTTTCTCTAACTATATTTATTTTTAAATTCATTTCTTTTTTTGAAATTTTAATTAATTGGTTGAAAATTCCTTTTTATATATAATTAGTTAGCAATGCCATTATTTGTCGAAAATCCATCTTTTTGTTCATAACGCAACTAGTAAGTTAAACATTAATTTGTTAATGAAATGTTCAACTATTCTACTTTAAGTGGAAAATTTATCTTCTTTAATTCAAAATTAATTTATTTTGTTCCAAATTGGTCTATTTTGTTAGAAAAATCTTCTTTTTTTTAAATTCAACTATTTGTTTAAAAATTATCTTTTCCTTTGTTGCTGTCCGTTTCTTTGTATAAAAATTCAACTATTTTGTTGAAAATTAATTTTTACAACTAATTTGCTTATCTATTCCATTTTTTTGTTGAAAATCCGTCTTCCTTTGTTAAAAACTTTACTGGATGGTTAAAAATTCATGTATTTTGATAAAAATTAATATTTTTTATAGAGAATAATTTTTTCTTGTAAATTTTTTTTTTTTTAGTTAAAAATTCCGGTATTTGGTTCAAAATTCGTCTTTCTTGGCAGTAATTAAATCTTTTTGGTTAAAAAATCGTATTTTTTGTTAAAAAATTTTTTTTCATGAAATGTTCAACTGTTCTATTTTTAGTTAAAAATTTGTCATCTTTAGTTCAAAATTCTACTTTTTTGGTAGAAAATTCATCTTCTTGATGAAACATTCATAATTTCGTCGAAAATTTAAATATTTAGTGAAAGATTAATTTCCACGTCGAATATACATATCTTTGGTTAAAAAAATTATTATTTTTTTCAAAATTTGCATTTTTCAGTTGAAAGTTTTTTTTATTTGATAATTTACTTACCACATTTATTTGAAGAAAATTCATTTCTTTTGTTAAGAACTTAACTAGTTTGTTAAAAATGTATGTATTTTGATAGAAATTCATCTTTGTTGGTAGAAAAATTGTTGTAAATTAATAATAATAATCGTTGTGAATTTATATTTTTTATTTGAAAACTCGTCTTTCTCAGTAGAAATTAACTCCTCTATGTTATAAATTCGTCTGGTTGAAAATTATATATGTTGTGAAAAATTCATTTTTATTTAGTTTATTACAAAGTTAATTTCTTTGGTTAATAATTTAATTAGTTTCTTGAAAAGTCGTTTTTCATTTGCTTAAAAATTACTTTGCTTAATTGAAAAATAGCTATTCCATTTTGGCTTGAAAACGTGTCTTTGCTAGTTCAAAACTTTATTTTGTAGAAACTTTATCATTTATCGGGTAAAAATTAATATTTTTGTGTGGTAAATTCAACATTTTGGTAGAAAATTTAGTTTTTTGGATTTTATTAAAATTAGTTTGTTTTGGTTAAGTATTCACCTACATACCTATTTTGTTAAAAATTTCTTTTGTTTTGTTTAAAAGTCATTGTTACATCTGAAAATTTAAGTTTTCCATTTTTGGAAGAAAATTTTAGACTTTTGGGTTAAAAATGACACTATTTTTTTGAAAATTCGTTTTTTATTGTTCAAAACTATTTTTTGTAATTAAAAATTGATTTTTGTTTTGGTTCAAAACTTTATATAATTTGTTAGAATATCGTCTTTCTAGTTAGAACATTAAAATTTCATCAATTTAATTGAAAATGCATGATGTTTTTGTTCCTTAAAGAGAAATTTATAACGCTAAGTAAAAATAAAAAATTGGCCTGGAAAATCCAGGCAATTCTAACATTGATATTTTATAACAACATTGTTTACAGCATCACAAAAATTGGGGTAATACATTTTTGGACCACACTAGTCCAGAAAGTTAGAATTTAGTACACTTAGTGCCATCTTGAGGCTCAGAAAAGAAGTATATTCACAAAAATAATTTCTTAAAAAAAAAAGAAAAAATACATTATGAGATAAAAAGAACTCGCTGATGCACATAAATTTTAATTATTTATAATAAACGATCAAAAATCATACAGATAAGGGGATTGTTTAAAAAATGTATGTAAATACTTAATTATCAGTATAAAGTATTATTTTCTTTATTAAAAAACAATTTAAATTTAAAAAACCGTAAAATGTCATAGATAGCGCTAAAAGCTCGTAAACTCATTTTTTACTTATGGGTTTTTTTGGGACCCTATAATATTGACGACTTTAAATAAAATGTACAAAAACGTATTTTTTTCTTATGGGAAAAATGTGTTAAGCTTTATGGGGCTTTTGAACTACCTCTAAAAAAAAAGTCGCCTGGAATGAGAAGAACCAGTTATCAACTGAAGGTAAGAAAGAAAGATGGTAAAAGGTATTTTCTATTTTTTCGATTTAGCAACCGAAGATAAGAAAAAAGAATGGTAAAAGATATTTTCTATTTTTTCGCTTTAGCAACCGAAGATAAGAAAAAAGGATGATAAAAGATATTTTCTATTTTTTCGATTTAGCAACTGAAGATAAGAAAAAAGGATGGTAAAAGATATTTTCTATTTTTTCAATTTAGCAACCGAAGATAAGAAAAAAGGATGGTAAAAGATATTTTCTATTTTTTCGATTTAGCAACCGAAGATAAGAAAAAAGAATGGTAAAAGATATTTTCTATTTTTTCGATTTAGCCACTGAAGATAAGAAAAAAGGATGGTAAAAGATATTTTATATTTTTTCGATTTAGCAACCGAAGATAAGAAAAAAGGATAGTAAAAGATGTTTTCTATGTTTCTACTTACCAACTGAAGATGATAAAGTAGGATGATAAAAGATATTGTCTTTTTTGCTATTGTAGCAAACCTATTAAATAAGTAGTCCATGCATTTGTTTATAAAACAAATAAAAAATATATATTTTAATGAAAATAGATTTTTTAGATTGAGTCTAAAATTCTTATTCTGTGAGAGTTGGTAAGAGATGAAACATCGAGAATCTTTTTATGAAAAAAGTTACTCAGTTCGATCCAGTTGCACTAGGTGTCGAAAAACCAGTTTCGTATTTTCCCTCTAAAAAATGTGGCAGACAGTGTGCTGCACTCGTGTGCACTCGCTGCACGTGAAAAGGTTCAATGAGTGCCTTAAGCCTCGATTTTGTGTGATTCCTAGAATCAAAAAATAACTGTGAGTAATAAATAAGCTGATAAATCATTACCTAATAACATTTATAGTCTTAGTTTAAGCCTAGGATATATTTTAATTAATAAATACATAACCTCAACTTCCGATATCAATATCATCATCTTAATTACCTAATATTTATTTCTTTCGTTCATTTTTTATACAAAAAAATTGGATTAAATTAGATATTCAAAAAATTTGATTAAAATGGCAATAAGGTAAAAGTATGCGAATAAATTTTTTTGTGAACATATGCTTGCCATTCAAAATCAATATAGTTTTGTTTTTTGGAATTGTTTGAGCAATTGGTGCTACTGAATTATGAAACCACTTAATAATGATGATAAATCTTTATTAATTTAAATTCATTAGTATTCAAGAGTGAAGTTCGATTTATTTATGATACTAATTAATGCTGTAGACTAAATTTTAGTTTTTAATCTTTTAAAGTTATTCAAAACTTAAAAACTACTAAAGTCAAATTAAAGAAACTAGTCAAATTCGATTAATTAATTTATAAGTTTATTCATTGTTAAAGTTTCAATTTATTCTATCAATGTTTGAAACATTTAAAAAAAAATTTGTCTGTATAATAAAGCACATTTCGTCATATATTAAATAAATATAGATTTAATTGATTAATTGATAAGTTGTATAAATATTAAAGTTTTAATTTATTGGAATAATTGTTAAAAAATATTTTCATTTTTTTATAGATTAAAAAAATTTGGCTATATTTTGTGGTTGCCTGAAAAATACCATTACCGAATAATAACATTTCTGAATAACAAAATTCCTGAGTAATAAAATTTCCAAATGATAAAAGTTCCCAATTGGGGAATTCCCGAATAATAAAATTCTTGAATAATACAAATTCAGAAGAATGAAATTCCAGAATTGGAAATTTCCTGAACCGAATCGAAAAATTCCCGAAGTTTATAATATTAACGAATTTGGAAATTTCCAAATAATAAAATTCTCGACAGAAAATTTTCGAATTATAAAATATCCGGAATAGAAAATTCTAGAATTATGAAACTCCCAAATATAAACGATAACATTTTTTTTAATAAATGAGAAAAATAATTGTAACATAATATTATAAATTGTTCGCGAATTTTACTACTCAAGATTTTCCACTTCAGGAGTTTAATTATTCGGGAATTTTCTAATTTGGAAATTTTATTATTCGGGAATTTTATTTTTCGGAAATTTTATATTGTCGGGAATTTTATTTTTCGGGACTTCTCAGTCAACCCCATATTATAAACTCTTTGGGAATTTGATAATTCGGGAATTTCATTATTGAAAATTTTATAATTAGGGAATTTTAATTTTCAGGAATTTACCGATTCGCGAATTTTCCAATTCCGTATTTTTATTTTTCGGAAATTTTATTATTCGGAACTTATATTATTCGGGAACTTTCTAATTCGAAGATTTTAGTTTCGGCAATTTTATTTTTCGGAATTTTAAAGTCGTCTCAATATTATAAACTTTTCGAAAAATTTTTAATTAAAAAATTGGCGAGTCCGAAAATTTTATTATACGGAAATTTTATTATTCGGAAATTTACCGATTTGTAAATTTTACAATTTGCGAATTTTATCTTTCGAAAATTTAATTATTCGGAACTTTTATTATCCAGGAATTTTCCAAATGGGAAATTTTAGTGTCTGGAATTTTATTTTTCGGGATTTTTCAGTCGTGCCAATATAATAAACTTTTCGGAATTTAATTTTTCGGGCTTTTTCAGTCTTCCTAATATTATCAACTTTTCAGGTATTTTATAATTTGGAAATTTACCGATTCGTGTATTTCCCAATTCTGGAATTTTATTTGTTGCAAATTTAATTACTCGTAAATTTTATTATCAGGGAATTTTTTTTAAATTTCAAATTCGGGAATCTGACATTGCCGGGAATTTTATTATTCGGAATTTTTCAGTCGTCCCATATTTGGCATTAAAATTAAATTTAAAAAAATTATTGGAAATTCCTTTTATTCTATTAATGTATAAATATATCTTTAATTTTTTTCTAATTCCAATTAAATTCTAATTTTTCCTATAAATTAAAATAAAATTTATATTTTGCATTAAGATAAAAAAATATATTTTGTGGTCATACGCTTGTGATTAACAAGCAATATTTTTTTTGAATTGTTTGACCAATGGTCCTACTGAATCATGAAACTCCTTTAATGATGATCATCACTCTTTATTAATTTCAACTTATGAGTATTTAAGAATAGAATTCCATTTATTTATTAATTAAATGAACGATATAGACTTACTTTTAGTTTAAAATTTTTAAGAGTTACTTTTTTCATTTTTTTTTGTTTGTTCAAATTTAATTTTTCAACGTAAAATTGATCTTTTGTAGTTGCAAATTCATGCATTTAAAAAAAACTCTACTTTTTTGTAGAAAATGTACCTTTTTGATTGAAAATTCATTTTTTTTCTTAAATTCAACTGTTCAGTTAAAACTGAATTTGTTTGGTTGAACATATATTTCTTTGGTTAGAAATTCATTTTGAAGTTAACAATTTATTTTATAGCTTATTATTTCACTATTTCATTTTTTTTAAGCCGTCTTTTTTGTTAAAAATTCAACTAGTTGTTTAGAAAGGCATGTATTTTGATCAAAATGTATCTGTTTTGGTAAAAAATTAATCTTCGTTGAAAATTCGTCCAAATTTATTTATTTTTTTTTTGGGTTAAAAATCCGTCATTTCCGTTTAAAATACATTTTGTTGTTCGATACATTTATTTGCTTCAAAATTGAATATTTTTTTAAAGTAAAGTTTAATTTATTTTTTATATTGATTAATGTTGTAGACTACTCAAGTCAAATTAAAGAAACTATTCAAATTCAATTCATTAATTTTTAACTTTACTTATTGTTCACATTTCAATTTATTTTATCAATATTTGAAAAATATTTTGAATCTTTTTTATAGATTGATACAAATTTTAATATATTTTGCATTAAAATAAAAAATTTACTATTTGAACAATTAAACGAACTTAAATATTAATATTTTTATCTAACTAGTTACGCTGAATACGGTAGTCTAAAACGCTTTGGAAATTTTTGTTTTCGAATTTTTATGCATATTACATGCCACTCTTGAATAAGTTTAAATCCACAAGAAAATTAATAAATAGAATAGTTGAATGTTTATTTTAAAAGATTAATTTTTAATGAAATAAAGTTAAATAAGAAGATTAAATTTTCACTATAAAAGCCGTATTTTCTTGTAAATAGCGCAATTTTTAACCAAAAATATATATATTTTCAACCAAAAAAAACCATGTCGATGAAAATACATTAATTTTTATTTAAACTCACTGTGTGGCCGTGGGGCCACACAGCAGAAGTGAAACATTGATGAAATAATTTAACAAATTTTCATGAGAAATTATCATCAGTTTTGAAGAGATCGCATATTAAGAGAATTTAGAGAGACAGAAGGTAAGCATATACATGCTTGGGCTAGTGTGGCAGTAGTGGGGATAGGAATAGGTTAAGATAAATCTTATTTTATTTGCAATTAATTAAAAAAATGTTTGTTGAGAAGGCATGTCTGTGATTAAAAAACCATTTTTTTTAGTTTGTAATATTTTGACTAATTGCTTCTGCGTAATGATGATCGTCAATCTTTATTACTTCAAATTAATTAGTACGGAATGGATAAGTACGATTTATTTCTTTATAGTAATTAATTTAAGATTATTAGTGTTGAATTTTCGAGAGGGCCCTAACTTAAAAATTACTAAAGTCAAATTTAATAAATTAGTAAAAGATTCATGAAAAAAAAAATACTTTCTTATTTTAATTTTTTTGCACAAAGTATGTCATACTGTGCTATGGCGATCTTCAATTTTGATTTTCTCGGACAGTATTCTCATTTTAAAACATTTTGATGGATTTCAAATAATTTTTTCACAAGAATAGAGAAATTTCATTGGATTTTAAAGATTTTAAAATATGTTGTGTTAATTCCAAAGAATTTAAATAACTTTGAATATTTAAAAAGATGACAATACATTTTTAATGGATTTCAATACTGTGGAGGTATTTCAAAAAATGTCAAGATATTAGGGTGTTTTGTTTATAAAAAAAAATTTCAGGATCTTTAAAAAATTTAATATACAAAAAAAAAACAGAAAAAATTTGAAATACTTTAGGGTTTAATAAACTATTATAATATATTTTCAGGAAATTACAAAAATGCAAGGGATTTGCCAGCACGTTGATACTTTCAAGGGATTGAAACCAATTACAATAATATTGTCATAAATTTTAAAGAATTTTAAAGATATAAGGGTATTTTTAAAGATTCAAAGTTAATATTCAACAATTTTTCTAAATTTTCAAGGACTTTCAAACATTTTTCTAATATTTAGCGCATTTATTAAAATTCCAAGGAATATTCATGAGTTTAGAAAAATGTAAAGTGATTTCAAAAGATATCAACGAATTAAAAAATTTTTAAGGTATTTTAAAATATTTCAAGGAAATTTCAAATTATTTTAATAATTTGAAGGGGTTTAAAAAGATTTTCAATATTTCAGAGTATTTTTGTTTAATTTCAAGGAATTTTCTTGCGCTTTTAATGATTTGAAGGGATTTCCAACAATTTGAAAGATATCAGGAAGGGTATTTTGAAAGATTTCAAGTTCATATTCGAAAGTTTAAAAAAGTTTTAAGAGATTTCAAACATTTTAGGGCATTTTTTAAAATTACAAGGAATTTTCAACAGCCTTGAATGATTTCAAGGAATTTTAAAGATATTAGTTTATATTTAAAAATTCTAAAATAATATTCAAGAACTTCAAAAACTTTTAGGGGATTTTAAAAGATTTCAAAGAATTTGAATTATTTTAAGGTGTCTTAAAATATTGCAAGGAATTTTCTATTGATTTCAATAATTTGAAGAGATTTCAAGTGACTTTTAAGGATTTTAGGATATTTTTAAAGATTTCAAGTTAACATTCAAGATTTTAAAAACTTTCAAAGTAATTTTAAAAGATGTCAAATATTCTAGGGAATTTTTTTAAATTCCAGGAAATTTTCAAAAGCCTTCAACAGAGCTTTTAACAGCTTTTCTCTCTCTCTTCTTTTAATGATTTAAAGGTATTTACAATATTTTAGGGAGTTTTAAAATATGCCAATGATATTTTACTTAATTTTTATTATATATGGAGATTTCCAGGATTTTAGGGTATTTTTAAAACTTTCAAGAAGTTTTCGAGAGCTTTCGAAAAATTCCCACGGATTTTAAATATATCAGGTTATTTTAAAAGATTCCGAGGGATTTGATCAGATTTTCCAGGATTTTAATGCTTTCAAAATGTTAAAAGAGCTCAAGGTATTTCAATCAATTTTCCAAGATTTGAGGAAATATCCTTAGAATTGACGGATTTCATAGGATCTTAAAGAGTATTATCATTTTTGTTGTTATTATTATTAATTAAAATTAATTGTTATAAAAGGATAAAGTACCATTTACTTTTTATAATAATTGAAGGGTGGCAGTACTGAACTAGATAAACAATAAAGAGGAATTTTTTGAAAGAAATAAGAAAAATGCTGTAAAATCGAAATCCATTCTTATAGATAAAACAAATGTCTACTGCTGAGTCAATGTGTTATTTATTTGAGGACCTTGAACACTTTTTTCAATTAAACTTTCTTGGTCTCAATTCAAGAACACTTCGGCACACATCATTAAAGTTTTCATTTATATTTTTAAGATTTGAAAAATATTTTCGATTTTTCTACAGATTAGTACAAATTTTTTTATATTATTCATTGAAATAAAAAATTATGTCAAGATTTTTTAAAAATATTCTTGCGATCAAAAATGAATATATATATATATTTTAAGCTTTTAAGCAATTGGTGCTATAAACTGATTGAAACCCCTTTAATGATTATCATTAATTTTTATTAACTAAATCAATTTGTATTAAAGGATTAACTTCCATTCATTTTTTAATTCATTAATTGATAAGTTTATTTAATTTTTAAGATTCGTTTTACTTCGTTAATGTTTTTAAAGTGTTTTATAGATTAGAATCAATGCTTTTATATTTTGCATTAAACTAAAATAAAAAATATTTGTAAACATATTCTTGTAATTCAAAATCATTATAGTTTTTTTTTCTTAAATGTGGACTCCTTCCTGAATAATAAAATACCCGAATAATATATTTCCCGGATAATACAATTTCCGATCAATTAAATTCTCGAATTGGAAAATTTTTAAATGATTAAATCCCGATCAGTTTATTATATTACCAAATTTGAAAATTTTCGTTTAGTGAAATTCCTGACAGTTTATAACATTACCGAATTTAATAATTTCCGAATAATAAAATTCCCTACAGAAAATATAGCCAAACTATGAAATATCCACACTAGAAAATTCCGAATTTACACATTACAATTTGTTTATAAATAATTTTTTTATTGAAACTACAATAATTAAATATTTGTATCAAAAAAAATTTTAATGTTTAAATTTGCTGAGATTATCGTTTCGATTTAAAATTAAAATAATTCAAAGAATGTTTATCTAGAGATATATATTTCTTTAAATTATTGTTATCTTTGAGAATTTTCTAGTTCGGATATATTATAATTTGGCAATTTTCTGTCAGGAATTTTATTATAAAAAAATTTCCAAATAAAAAAATTCCCAAATTAAAAAAAATTAAAAATTGAAAGATTCAAGAATAATAAAATTTGCAAACAGTTTGTACTATTACAGTTTTGTAAAATTCCCAAATAAGAAAAGTCCTGACAGAAAATTGCCGAATTATAAAACATCCACACTAGAAAATCCCCGAATTTAGACAAATGCAATTTTTTATAAATAAAGTTTGATTATTAAAAATACAATAATCCATTATTTAACAAAATTATGGTAAATATTTAGAACATTTAAAATTATTTTTTGAATTCATAGTAACTATAAAGGAAAAAAAAATTCATCCAGACTTATATCTTTTCAATGATTGTTATTTTTAATTCAAACTATAAGTTTAGAAACATTAAAATCAATTTGTTTCGAGAAAAATATTTTACTCTTGTATTTTTAATAAATAAATAATATTTATAAAACATGTGCAATTCTTTAAATGTAGGAGATTTCTAGTTCGGATATTTTATTCCAAGATAATTTTCCAATTCGTCAATTTTAGTTTTTGGGAATTTTACAGGGTGGGGAATTTTATTTTTCGGAAATTTTCAGTCATCCCGAATTTTTAAAAGTTACTTTAAACTTAAAAACTAGTAATATCAGTCCTTAAATACTAACGTTTTTATCTAACTGCTAATGTTTACTTATCTAATTTTTTTATCAACTTTTTTCCAAATTTTTTTTGATTAAATGGAAATCTGTAGAATCTCTATCAGAATGACAAATATTTGGTTAAAAATGCAACTGGTTTTTCATTAAAGTTTTTTTTTTGACTTAAAATAATAAATTTCTTAGTGTCAATCATAAATTGTTTCATTCCGATTATAAAATTTTTTATGTTAAATTTTGTAAAATAAATGCTGTTCTTTGAATTTTTATAATCAGGGAAAATGAGAAATTCGGCATGGAAAAAGCAGGGAAAATTCGGGGAACTCTGAAAATGAAATTTTGTGACCATCCAGTAAGTTTATTTAATACTAAAAATTCAATTTTTTACAATAATAATTTTAAAATATTTCCAACTATTTTCTATAAATTAGAACAAATTTTCTTTTTTTTGCATTAAAATAAAAAAATATGCTATTTAAAAAATGGAGTGAACTTAAATACCAACGTCTTTTTCAATCTAGTGAAATTAACTTTTTAATAGTCTGAAGAATGCTCTGAAAGAATTAATGCTAGATAGAGTGTAGATAAATATTTTATTTATTTTTTTAATATTGATATCTTTTCTTTAAAATCATTTCTGAATGTGTTGCATAACTTAATGCGTTGACCATTTTTGAATAAAATATTTAAATTTAAAAGACAATTTTAAAAAATGTTACCCTATTATATTTCTCTTATATTTCCTAGACACTTTTTTCAAGTTTTATGCACAAATTGTTCAAAAAATTAATTAATTAATTAATTGGACATAAAATTGTCCGTGAGTGCAGCAGAGCCACATTGAACAAAAATATTTTGATGCAAGAAGTAATATTTCTCACCGCAGGTTCATGGGGTCAAGTTTCTGATAATAATAAAAAATGAGGATACACAAACAGTGAATGCATTTCGTAATATAGCACGTTACAATAGATAATAAATTACATCAATTTGATAATTTTATCTCTGTTTGTTGTAGCCCTAATATTTAAAAATAATCATGTTAAAAAAAGCTCATTTGAAAAATCAAAATTATTTTACTTTTCGAATCTTCCTACTCTTCCAAATCTCTAAATCTGAACCTTTTCATACGATTAAATTGAGGTATCAAATTAAAATGCTATCACGGCAAAAGTAGGATGAAACTGTCAGTTGGCAAATTTCTGGCTATTCACTTCCTTCAAAAATAATTTTAATTTTACTGTATACATATTAAAGTGTAAGAATAAAATTAAATCAGTATTATGTTTTATTGTCGACCATGGTTATTGATTAGTTTAAACAAATGTTACTCATCCATTTTTGAAAAAGTCTTTCTCTCGCTTTAAATGCAAAATATTCGGAAATACAGTGTTACAAATACGCAGGTAATTATCTAAAATTAGTAAAGGGACGCCTAAAAAATATTGAGTAATAAAATTCCCGACAGTTCGTAATATTACTAAATTTGAAAATTCCCGACAGAAAATTGCCGAATTTAAAGAATGAAACATTTTTCTAATAGCATTCTCTAATTATTAACGGAATTTTTTGGTTTGGTTGTTTCAGAAATCGGAAATTTTATTATTTGGTTCTTTTCCAATTCGGAAATTTTATGTTCTCGGAATATTCCAATTCGGGAATTTTCTTATTTGGAAGTGTTATTATTCGGGAATTGTATGTTTCGGAAATTTTCCAAGTTATGAATTCAGAAATTTTTTTCGGGAATTTTATTATTCAGGAATTTTATTGGTAAGGAATTTTCGAATTCGGGAATTTTATTATTCAGGAATTTTTTCATTTCGTAAATTTTACAGTGTCGGCGATTTTAATTTTCGGAAATGTTTTAATCCAGGAATTTTTTATTTCAGAATTTTTCAATTCGTGAATTTCGTGTCAGGAATTTAATTTTTCGAAAATATACGGATTCAGGAATTGTATTATTCAGGAGTTTTCAATTTCGTGAGTTTTATGATCCGGAAATTTTATCTTTCGGAAATTTGATTATTTTAGAGTTTTTTAAATCGCAAATTTTACAGTGTCAAGAATTGCATTTTTCAGGAAATTTCTAATTTGGAAAATTTTATTCTTTGCAAATTCATTCATTCGGGAATTTAATTATTCAGGAATTTTTCAATTGTGGAATCTGATTATTCGACAATTTTACAATTCAGGAATTTTGTGTTTTGGAAAATGGCATTGGAAATTGGAATTTTGTTAAAAATAAATCTTTTTTATCCAAAATTCAACTGTTTTACTAAAACTTGGTCGTTTTGTATAGAAAATTCATCTTTTGTGGAAAAATCACCTTTTTTTCTTCAAAGAAATTTTTTTGGTTTTATAAAAAATATATTTCTTAGTTAAAAATTTTCCTTTTATTTCGAAAATTTAGCCCTTTCGTATAAAAATAAAATAATTTTTAATTAATCCGTTATAGTTCAGGATTAAACTATTTTGAATAAAATTATCTTGTTTGGCTGACGATTTATCTCTTTGGTTGAAGATCAGTTTTTTCCTGTAAAAATAATTTTTTACTAAAAATTTAATTATTCCATTTTTGGTTGAAAATTTATGTCTTTTAGTTGAAAATTAAACTATTTGATTAAAAATGCATCTTTTTGGGTGGAAAACTCAACTATTTAGTTGAAAATGAACTTTTTAGTGAAAATTCTTATTGTCGGTTCCAAAATTCAACTGTTCTGTGGAAAATTCGGCTTTTTTTCCTTGAAATGATAAAAGTTTGGTAGAAAATTCAACTGTTTGGCCAAAAGTTAATTTTTTTGAGAATTCATATTTTCGAATTCAAAATTCACCTATTTTGCTGAAAAGTTAACTTTCTGGCTTGAAAATTGAATAATTTTATAGATTTTTTTTGGCTTGACAATTCAATAATTTAGTTGAACTTTTTTTCTTTCTCGGTCATCAAATCTTTTCTGGTTGAAAATTCAACCTTTTTGTTATACATTTGTTTTCCTTGGAAATTCATCTTTGTTGGTTGAAAATTCAAGAAATTAGTTAAAAATTCCACTTTCTTGCTCAAAACTCGTCTCTTTTTTTAAATTAAACCATTTAGTGGTAAAGGCCACTGAGCAGGTGAAAATTAATATTTTTTGGATTAAAAATTTATTAAACTTTCATGCTAAAAATTTAACCTTTTGGTTGGGATTTCAACTTTTTTGTCGCAAATTTTTTTTCAGTTTGAAAATTCATCTTTGTATTTTAAATAGTCAGGAAGTTCGTTAAAAATTCAACTATTTTTTTTAATTTGTGTCTTGAACAATAAGTCGATTTTTTCGTTTTTGTTTTGTTTATATTGGTACATTTTTTTTATTGTTAGCATTACGAGAATTTACGTATGGGGGGTAGTTGAAAGCAAAGAAAATCACATTGTTAAGTTAATTTTTATAAATGAATTAACTGAAAACATAGTGTACAATGTGTTTATAAAATAAATAAAAAATATCAATCGTAATTTTCTGGCACTAAGCATTACTGGCGACATGATTTGAAAAAAGTTAAGAGAAAACATGATTTCTTTCTGCATATAAATATTCACACTGGGAATTTGTTTATATCATTTGTTTATAAAATTAATAAAAAATACCGAATGACAATTTTTTTGATCGAATATTATGTTTTCGATGAAAGCAAGTAATTTTAACGCAAAAATTTACTTTGCAAACGAAGAATCCATAGCATACACTCTTTATTAAGTTAATTTGTTTATAAAAATTAATTTAACATTTTTTTTTCCTTTTGCTTTCAACTACCCCTATGCATAAAGGTCTTTGCAATAAAAGTTTAAGCTAAAAAATTAAAAAATTAGGCCACATAAGTTTTCAAATTTTAATGCTTAATTTTTAACAAAATAATCCAGAATCGGTTAAGAACTGCTAGCTACAAGTTATTTTGAACCTCGTTTTTTTATTGTATCCCTCTGTGAGCTGGAGTCAAATAAAAAATACTTTTCAGTTTTATTGAATACAATTCTTTTAACTGAAAGAATTCTCAGTGCTAATCTATAAATCCATAGAGAATAGTAATCGACACGACTTATAACAATAATAAAATAATAATTAATTTCAAACTCGTTTTATTTTAAAAATTAACTTTATTTTTTGCTTTTTTTACGTGTTTCATTTTATGTACCCATAAAAACTATTTAAAAATCATTTTTCAGAAAATTCACCATGAAAAACTTTCGGGGAAAGTGTGTAAAATGCTTGAGGCTGATTTCAGTCGAGCCTACAATGTGGTTTTATATGATGGCATTCATGACCACTTCTGTGATTGAGCAAGCTTTTTTTGTTCACAAAGCGTGTCGAGTGGATCATGGTTTAAGCAAGGAAATTTGTAGGAACCTTACAGAAAACAAGGACCTAAACACTAAAGTACAAGTAAATACGTTTCCGTCTTTCCTATAAATATAAAAAAATACAATTCCTGAAAAAATTAATTTTAGATCAGGGAGTGTATGGAAGAAGCACTTTAAGGCTCTTAAAATGACTCGGGTTTTCGCCAGATCCATAATACGTCTACAAAAATGCATTGTTTAATGTAATATTTTAACCACACAATCTAAAGGCAATTTTAAGGGGTGGTGCAAAGCCATTTTTCTGAAAAATGTTTTTGCTCATTTTTTTTTGCAATTGAAAATTGGGCGCCTGTAAAATGCAACGTGCCAGCTAGCACTGTATGTCGGGGTGCAGTCGCGTTCACCCAATATAGTTTCAAGTCGAATAAAATCTGCAATTACTGGATCTTCATCGTTAAGAGTACTATATATTATGATAATATAATATGATAAGTAATGAAAATAACTTCGAATAACATAGAATTATAATATTTTAAAATTGTTTTGATGGTGAAAGAAAAATAACTTCCTTGCCGACAAAAAGCAGGATTTTATATTATGTATATTTTCCAAAAATAATAATTATAAATTATTATTTATTTTTATTGTTTCATTATATCAACACTGATCGAGAGTAGCTAGTTCTGATGAAGTAGTTGCAGATGTTATTCAAATTTAAACTCGATCGGGTGACTGCGACTCTAGCCCGGCATACACTGTTAGCGGGTGCGTTGCATTTTACAGGCGCACAATTTTCAATTACAAAAAAATAGCAACAAGAATATTTTATAAAAAAAATTACTATTCTCCACCCCGTGAAATTCCATTCAGATTAAGTGGTTCAAATATTACATTGAACAATGCACTTTTGTAGAAGCATTTTTGATGTGGCGAAACCCCGAGTCGTTTTAATCGCCTTAAGGAACATTCAAGAATGAGCACTTTTAGTCACTTTTAGTCACTTTTTGCTAAAATCAGTTTTTAGTGACTTTTCAAAATCAAAATATCACTTTTGACAATTTCATTTAATAATGTAATCAATGGCTTAACCACTATGGAATTCAGTGCTATACTTATTTCTAAACATTTTTCAAACTTTTGGAATGTTTGAAAATATTCTGAGAAATTTAATTCAATTTGAACAATTTTCAAGAGTTTTAAAAAGTTTTAAGGGATTCCAAAAGATTTCAAAGGATTTCAATAATTTTAAAGCACTTGAAAATGTTCATAAGGGTTTCAAGAATTTCTTGGAATTTCGGATGATATGAAACGATTTTATAGGACCTATAAGGGTTTAGAATGTTTTTAAAGATTTTAAAGGATTTTATCAGATTTTCGAGAATTTCAAACATTTCAAAAGCTCTCAAGGGGTTTCAATAAATAGTTGAGGGTTCTCCTGGTATTTCCAATATGTTCAAATAATTCAAGGTATTTGTAACGATTTAAGAAAAATATTTCAAGGAAATTTCAAGATTTTTGAAAAATGTCATATGATTTCAAAAGATTTCAGAAGATTGAAAATTTATTTTAATGTTTTAAATAGATTTCAATAATTTCAAGTAATTCCAAAGAATTTGAAGGATTTCGGTTTTTTTTCAATTCCAAGGAATATTCAAGAGCTTAAAAAGTTTTCAAGTGATTTTTAAATATTTTAAAGGATTTTTAATATTTTGGGATATTGTGAAAAACTCCAAAGAATTTAAAATAGGTTTTAATAATTTAAATGTATTCTAAATGATTTTGAAGATTTAATTACCTTTTAAAATATTTGAAGGCATTTTTAAGTGATTCCAATTTTTTCGATATATTTAAGTAATTTTAAGGGATTTTCAAACCCAATGTATTTCAATCATTTTTCCAGGACTTCAGGAAATATCAAATTTCAAGTAATTTTACGAGAATTTATAATATTTTTATTAAATCCAAAGAATTTTACAGTTTTAAAAGTATTTCCGCAGATTAAATTTTTTTTAATATTTTAGGATGTTTAAAAGAATCAAAGTATTTCGTACGATTTCAAAGGTGTTTAAATACTTTCAGGTATTTCCAAAGATTTGAAAGATTTAAAAATATATTCAAAAATTTTGAAAGATTCCAACAAAATTTAAAATTTGTTTTAAATAATTCGATGGGATTTTAAAGAATTTTACGAACTTCAATGGTATTTTCAATTGATTTCAATAATTTGAAGTGATTTTCAAAGATTTCAGAGTATTTAAAAAAAAATCAAAATTTTTCGTGAACTAAAACTGTTTTGAAAGATTTCTAGGTATATGAAATATGTTGAAATTTTTTCTAAACTCCAAGGAATTTTCAAGAGTTTAAAAAGACTTCAAATGATTTCAAAACCTTTACAGGATTTGAAATAGCTTAGGGTTGGTATTTTAAATAAATTTTATTGATTAAAAGTAATTCCAAAATAATCCCAAAGATTGTATTGTATTTTTTTTAATTCAAAGGAATATCAAAAGATCTTGAGCAATTAAAAATATTTTTGCGAATTTAGGAAGACATTTTTGCATGCGCTTGTAAGCTATTTCGGAAGGTGTGTAGGGTCTGAAAATATTTTTAAAGATTCCAAGGGATTTCATCATATTTCTAAGAAGGTCAGTCTGACTTCTTATTAACTTATCCCGAATCTTTATAATTCTTTTGAGTTCTCTAAATTTTTCAAATTTATTTGAATTCTTTTAAATTCGCTCAATTCTACTAAATTCAATTATTTTATTTTTATTATAAAGATTCCTATGAATTTTTATTTTATCTCAATAATTCGAAGGGATTGAAGACTGTTGGAAATATTTTAGGGTATTTGAAAAGATTCCAGGGAATTTTCAAAGGATTAAAAAATTTCAAGGGATTTACAAGGTTTTCAATTATTTCAAGTGATTTTAAAGCTCTCATGAAATTAAATCAATTTTTCAGAATTTCAGGAAATATCAGATATAGTAGAATTTTCGAGATTTTATAATATTTTAATGGATTACAAAAACTTTATTTATTGTTAATTCAAATTCGATTAGAAGTCATTCTGAATTCTTGTTAAGCTATCCTTAATTCTCTTTAATTCTTTAAAATTTTCTTGAATTATATTTAATTCACTTGAATTCTTTTAATTTCACTCAATTCTACTTTATCCATTGAATTTTCTCAAGTTTTTGTTTAATTTATCCTAGAGCCTTTTGAACTCAACTTGAGTTTTTTTAGTTCACTATGAACTTATATGAATTTAATCGAATTCTTATGTCATTTACATTCCTCTATTTTCACTCCAGTTTAACTGAAATAAATACAAATACTTTGTCTACTTCTTTTAACTTTAATTATTTTTAAATCTTATAAATATATCCTGAATTTATTCAAATTTACCTGGTGAATTATAATTAGTCCAAAAAAAATCAGGGAAAGTCGGAGAATTTTTATGCACTTCAAAGCATGCTCTTATCAATAACAGAAGAAAGTTAAAATTAAAACTCAATGGTAAATTGAGTTTTTTTATTAATTAAAATTTAATAAATAATTTGTTCACAAACCAACTTCCATTTCAGATAACCGTCTCCAAATTCCATCAATGGAATAATATCGCATCACATGTGTTTCCAATAATTCTAGCATTTTTTATTGGAAACTGGAGCGATCGTCATGGGAGAAAATTATTACTCATCCTCGGCTTGTTTGGAAAACTTATCTATTCACTTATGATAATTGTAAATTCTCTGATACTATCATGGGGCATAAATATGATTATTTATACTGCTAGTATACCATCAACTTTATTTGGTGCAGATGTAGCAATTTTTGCATCCTGTTTCGCATACATATCTGATGTTTCAACTCTTGAACAAAGGACACTCAGAGTGACAATTTTGGACGCTGTTTATTTAAGCGCGATGCCAATGGGTAGGATGTCTTTGCTATTATTTTCTTTATTTTTTTATCAGGGGACGTTTAAAAGTAATATAGCAATCTCCTCATGCTCCTCAACACCGTCCTCCTCCACCTCATTATCATCCACCTCTTCCTTATGCTCGTCCTCAAACTCCTCCTCAAACTCCTCCTCACTCTCCTCGTCTTCTTGATCTATTTCCTCATCGTCATCATCCTCTTTCGCATCCTCCTCCTTCATTCCTCAGAGTGAAAATTTTGGTCAGTCCTCATCGTCATTATCCTCCTCATCCTTCTCTTCCTTTTCCTCATCCTCCTCCTCCTGCTCATAATCATCATCATCCTCATGATTATCTTCCTGTACTCCTCAAGGTGACGATATTGGACGCTGTTTATTTAGACACGATGCCAATGTCTAGATTTTAATTCTTATTATTTTTTCTAATTCCTTCTTCTCTAATTCTTCTCCTAGTCATCTCTATTCTTCTTATCCTAATCCTCATCGTCCTCCTTCTCCACTCCTCATAGTGACAATTTTGGACGCTGTTTATTTAACCGCGATCCCAATGGCTAGATTTTGCTTCCTATTATTTTCTCTAATTTGTTATCAGGAGACGATGAAAAGTTATATAAGAATCTCTTCCTCATCATCTTCCTTTTCCTGTTCCTCCTTATCCTTCTTCTGGTCATCCTTCTCTTTTTCACCCTCCTCATCATCCTCTTCCTGCACTCCTCATAGTTACAATTATCGAAGCTGTTTATTTAAGCGAGAAGCCAATGGGTAGTTTTTACTTCTTTTTACTCCTCCTCATTTTCTTTTTCCTCTTCCTTCTCATCTTTCTCATCATCATCATCATCCTCATTCTCATTCTCCTCCTGCTCATCATCCTCTCCATCCTCCTCCTTGTCATCCCCCTTCTTCTCATCATCATCCTCCTCCAGCCCTTAGAGTGACAATTTTGGATGCTCTTTATTTAAGCGCGAGGCCAATGGGTAGATTTTAATTGTTATTATTTTCTTTAATTTGTTACCAGGGGACGTCCGAAAGTAATACAGAAATCTCTTTGTCATCCTTCTCATCTTCCACCTCCACCCCATGCTCCTCTTATTCCTGATCCTTATCCTTCTTTACCTCACTCTCCCCTCCTTCCTCATCCTTCTCATCATCGTCCTCCTCTTCTTCATCCTCCTTCTTATTCTCCTCCACATCCAACGCCACATTCAACTCACTATAAAACCACCACAACGTTATTTTGAACACATTTTCTACCTTTTCCCTTCTTCCTCACAGATCATCACACAAAGTTTCAACTCCCTAGTGTAACGTTGCAGATGTGAACCCCCCCCCCCCCCTTTAAGTCAACATTTCTTCTTCGATTTAAATTAATAAATGAATAAAATAACAAAATTACTTTTTATTATGTTCTCTAATTTTTTATTAGAGGACGTTCAAAAGTAATATAGCAATCTTCTCCTCCTCCTGCTCATACTCCTCCTATTCTTCGTATTCCCCCTTTTTCTCCTCTTCTGGCTCATCCTCATCTTCATCCTCTTCCTCATCCTTCTATTATTCATCCTCATCCTCCTCACCATAAACCTTCTCTTTCCTATGCTCACCATCGTCCTCCTTCTCTTCTTCCTCTTCTTCCTCCTTCTCTTTATTTTCTTCACCATCTTCATACTCCTCATAATAATCCTCTTCTTTCTCAGCCTTCCCTCATTCTCCTCCACATCCAACATTACATTAAATTTAATTTTTATGTCAATGCAAACAGAGAAAGGATCGATTTGTCAAATTTCATTTTTTATCTCTTAGGCAACATTTTTGTTTACACTTACTGTCACTTGGATTCAATGCAAAGAAGGATAACAAACAAAAAAATGTTTAACTTGCAAAGTTAATTGTTTTTAAAGAAATGGTTTCAACAAATAATCGACATTGGGGGTTTTTCGTCTTTTAGGTATATTTCTGCACTAACGTTGTTTTCTTTCATCGTTGGGATGATGCGTGGACATTAAAATGTTACCCTAAATTTTATGATAATTCTATAAACAAATTATAGGAACAAATAAACATCGCAGATATTTATAGGCAAGACAAATAGTCTTTTCTTCTAGTCTTATTGAAATTATATTATCTATGATGTTTTTTGAAAAAATGTTGACATTCATGGATATTTGTTATGTAATAGGTTTTTCTTTTCATCGTGTTAAAATTATATTACCGATGATTTTTTCGGAAAATATTTTGCCATGCAAATTATATTTTTTTTACATTACATATGAGGCGTTTTCAAGCGGCGATACATAATTTTTTCTTTTGATCGTTTTAAAATTATATGGTTATTGATGTTCTATAAAATACGTGTTTCCCAGCATCGCTTATTTTTAATTTTAATTACATAATTTTTAATATATAATATTATTTAATTTTTTAATTATATAAAAAAGTGTACATTGCATATATTTATAGGCAGATAGAGATCGTTTTTTATTTTATTATTTTATAACAAATTATATTTAAAAAATGCGCAAATTAGAAGTTTTTAAGCGAACAGAAATAGTTTTTTCTTCTGATCTTCTTGAAATCGTATCGCCAAGTCTTGTTGAAATTATATTATGAATGGTGTTTTTTGACAAAATTTTGTGATAAAATTCAATTCGTAAAATTTATAAACAAATTGTATAAAAATATACGGCCGGTGCTTATGAAAAAAAACCTGCAAAATAAAGCTGTGAAGAAAAACCTTTTTCAAAGACGCCGTAAAAAATAAATTGTTTATTATGTTGCTGTGAAAAAAACATTGTTTTAAAAACACCGTGAAGAAGACATCTCAGTAAAATGCTGCGAAAAAATATATATTTCGGTAAATTCTGAGAAAAAAACCTTATTCCTATAAGCACAGTGAAAAGAAACCTGACTCATGAAAAAACCGTGAAAAAATCTTATTTTTGAAAAAGCCGTGAAAAAAGAACGTATTCGTTAAAACTTGTAATTAAACTATTTTATTCCAAGAAAAAACCGTAATAATCACTTTTCCGTAAAAAAGTATTATTGGTGGACTATGAAAAAAACTATAAATAAATATCAAGTTAAAATCTTGTGTTTTACGCTGGCACGCAGTGGTCAAAAATCGGAAAAAGATGGCCAAAATTAGAAAATGTTCATGAAATGGGCCAAATTCGAGAACTTGCGGGTTTTTGAGGTCGCTGGTTACGATTCCGATGTTAAAAATTTGGAAAACAAAATGGCGAATCCAATATGGCGGACGAGTATGCCTAATAAACTTTCGGTTCTTTTCAAAATTGGTATAACGAGCTTTTTAAGGTTGCTGATTACGAATCCGATATTAAAAATTCCGAAAACAAAATGGCGGATCCAGTATGGCGGACGACTATGCTAAATAAACGTTCGATTCTTTTCAAAATTGGTATAACGGGGTTTGAAGGTCGCTGATTGCGAATCTGGATTCAGAAATTATAAATGTTTAAATTGAAGATGGTGGTTTCAAGATACCGGTTCCAAAATTTTGAAAAAACAGATATACGAGCTTGAAAATCTATACTTGGGGTTTTTTGAGACGTTGCAATAATGTAAGCATTTATGGAATTTATGGATTACGCTAAGTAAAAGTAAGTTTTAAAAATTTCAACCACAATTTATGTGTCACTGTTGGCCATATGAGATCTATTTTGAAGAAGTACGAGAATCTAGTTATAGATCAGCGATCGTAATCAGCGACCCCAAAAACCCCTGAGTATAGATTTTGAGGCTCGTATTTATTTTTTTTCAAAATTTTCAAACCGCCTTCTTGAATCTGCTATCTTGAATTTAAATATTTCCACATTCCGACTTCAAACTCGATTTGATAAGAAGTTTTTTTTTCACAGCAATATAATTCACGGGTTCGTTCTCCTAAGTACTGGCGATACATTGTAGACGTTTATGAACACAAAACCCTTTTTTTGTAATCGTGTTAAAACTATGTTGGAAATTTTCTTTACATGAACTCTTGTCGAGAAATAGAATATTAAAAATTTATGAACAATTATATTAACAAATTCTCTTCTCGCAATTTCTTTTCGCTTCAAAAAGCTTAAAAGCAAAAACATACCTTGAAGACGAATATTCTCTAATGTACATTATTTTTCAATACAATTTGCTTATAACAATTCATTTTACAAGTTAATAATTTTTTTATTTCTCATGCCTCTGTGCGAGAAGTACAAGAAAATTTTTTCTAGGAGATAAAAAATGAAATAAAAAAATCGACGTTTTTTTCGCTGTTTGTATTAATATAAAAATTGAATAAAGAAAAAAAATCTACTTGCAACGTTTTCTGAAAAATTTACTCCTGAATTTTTCAGAAAAAAATCTAAAATATTTGTTAAAGGGCCCCTCATTAAAAATGACTTATAATTCTTTTTTTTAGGTATCGCTCTTGGTTCATACCTATATAATCACGTAGTAAATTTTTCATTTACAATTATGTTTGCCATCAATTCGTCTCTGCTTATTTTGTCTATTATTTATTCACTTTTGAACCTGAAATGGCAAACAAATGTTCGTCAAGAGCCCTTAAAAGGAACCAATGTGTGCCTGGATTTTTTCGATAAAAAGCATGTTATTGCAACAATAAAAACTTTGGCAAAACGTCGAAATTTTAATGGAAGACAATTTTTGTGGATTCTTTTATTAGGAATGATGCTTTACACTTTTCAAAGAGATGAAAAGCAAATGAGCTTTTTGTATACTACGCTTATTTTTAAATGGAATGTCGCAAACTTCAGTACTTTTAGAACATTCCAATCGACCTTGTATGTAATAGGTTAGTAATTTATATTTATTTAAATTGGAGTGGCCAGATGTCCTGATTTATCAGGACCTGACTCGAGTTTTCATCCCTATCGATAGTTTCCTTAACTTCCAAACATTTTCAAAATTTCGGTAAAATTTCAATATTTTCCAAAATTTCCAAAAATATTGATAAACATCTAATTATCATATAAAGTAGTATTTTATGCATTAAGAACAATTAACATTTAAAAAATGAAAAAAAGTTATAATTCGCGCCAAAAACTCGCAAAACCCATTTTTTCACTTATCAGGTTTTTTTTCAGACCCCATTAAAAAAACTTTTCGGAATGATGCTGAAAAAATAATTTTTTTTCAATTTTCAATATCTACTTTTGAAGAGAATTCTTGAGTTCTAACTAGATTCAATTAATATTGACGATTCTCAATCAAATTTACAAAAACGATTTTTTTCGTATGGGATTCAAACAAATTTTTTGGTTGAAAATTCAAATGTTTTGCTGAAAATTTGTCTTTTCGGGTTTGTCGATTTCCACATTTTGTATAACAATTTTTGTCTTTATCTTTCTTCTTTACAAATTTGTCTTCTTTGATCTAATTCAATTGTTTTTGATTTTAGATTAAAATCTTTTTTGGTTAAAATATCAACTATTAAATTTCTTTTTGAAGTTTAAACTACTTAATTCAAAGTGGAACTACTTTTTTTTAATGCAGTTTTTTAGTTGACGATTCAGCATTTTAATTCATAAGTATCTTTTCGTTATAAAAATTTACATTTTTTGTTGAATATTGGTTTTGAATTAGTTGAAAAATAGTATTTCTACTAAAAATTTAACTATAACTTTTTGTTAGAAAATGTATGACTTTTAGTTGAAAATTGATTATTTTGGTTTGAAATTAATTTTTTTGTTTGAAAATTTAACTATTTTGTTGACAAATCATTTTTTTCAATGAAAATTAATTTTGTTAGCTGGATATTTAACTATGTCGTTTTTGGTTGAAAGTTTATCTTCTTTAGTTAAAAATCCAACTATTCAGTCCAAAATTCAAGAATTTAGATTAAAATTCGTCTTTTGTGATAGAATATCATTCTTCTTGATATCAAATTAATTTTTTCACTTGAAAATTCATTTTGTTGATAAAAAACTTAATTATTTTGTGATAAATTCATTTTTTAAAGTTTCAAATTCTTTTTAAAAATTTTAAATTTAACCATTCTATTTTTGCTTAATAATTGATTTTTTTTAGTTGAAAATTTATTTTGTTGTTGAAGATTCGTGTTTTTTGTAGAAAATCAACCTTTTTTTCAAAACTTCGACTATTTAAGTAAAAACTCTTGCTTTTTTTTAACAAAATAATTCACTTGGTTGAAAGTTTATCTTCTTTATTAGAAAATTCAACCGTTTGGTTGAAAATTCGTCTTTTGTGGTAGATTATTCATCTTCCTGGTTAAAACTTCATTTTTTTGGTGGTCAGTTTATTTCATTGGTTGAAAGTGTAACTATTTTGTAGAAAATTCTTTTTCTATGGTTAAAAATTAATTTTTCTAACTGTAAATACAAACATTCCAGTTTGTGCTGAAAATTGATGATTTTTTTTAGTTGAAAATTCATGTGTTTTGTTGAAAATTATTTCTTTTTGGTCGAAAATTAATTTTCTTGATTAAAAATTCATTATTTGGATAACAATTAAACTATTTTGTAGAAAATTCCTGGATTTTGTTCAAGATTAATTTGTTTTACTAGAAAATTCTTCTTTTTGGTAGAAAATTAATTTTTTTTGTTAAAAATTCATTTTGTCGGTAAGAATGAAACTATTTTGTTAAAATCTCATGTATTTTGTTGAAAATGATATTTTTTGGTGCAAAATTATGCTTATGGGTAGAAGATTAATCTTCTTTCCTGAAAATTATATTCATTGGCAGAAAGTTCATTTTTCGGGTGAAAATTAAATTATTTTTATAAAAATTAATTTTTTTGGTAGAAATGTATTCTTATTGGTAGAAACTTAATCTTCTTTGTTAAAAATTCATTTTCTGGGAAATAATTAAATTATTTTGTTAAAATTGTCTATATTTTGTTGAGAATGATCTTTTTTGTTAAATCATTTTTATTGGTAGAAAATTAATCTTCTTTTTTCAAACATCATTTTTTGAGTAAAAATTTAACTATTTTGTTTTAAATTTCTGCATTTTGTTGACAATAATTCTTTTGTTAGAAAAAATTAATCCTTTAATAAAAAAATAATCTTCTTTGCTTAAAATTCATCATTTGGATAAACATTTAACTATTTTCTTAAAAATTCCTATATATTTTTTTTTAATTAACTTTTTCGATAGAGAATTA
>NC_046663.1:40151723-40161107 GCF_010883055.1 Belonocnema kinseyi
TAAAAATTCCTGCATTTTCTTAAAAATTATTCTTTTGGTAAAAAATTAATCTTCTTTGTTTAAAATTAATTTTTTAAATTAAACATTTAACTATTTTGTCAAAAATTTCTGTATTTCGTCAAAAAATAACTCTTTTTGTAGAGTATTAACACTTACGGCAGAAAGTTATTTGTTGGGTAAAAATTAAACTATTTTGATACAAATTATTTTTTGTTTATAAAATAATTGTTATTGGTAGAAAATTAATCTTCCTTGTTGGTAATTCATTTTTTGGGTAAAACTAAATTTTTTTGATAAAAATTTCTATATTTTGTCGAGAATTAGTCTTTTTTGTTAAAAAATTATTCTTATTGATAGAAACTTAATCTTCTTTGTTAGAAATGAATTTTTGTTTACAAATTTAACGATCTTGTTAAAAGTTCCTGTATTTTTTTAAAATTAATCTTTTTGGGTAGAAAATTAATCTTTTATGTTGAAGATTCATTTTTTAAAATTAAAAATTGAATTTTTCTGTTTAAAATTCCTGCATTTTGTAAAAATTTAATATTTGCTCGTAGAAAATTATTATTATTAGTAGAGAAATAATGTTCTTTGTTGAAAATTCATTTTTTGGGTAAAAATGTAACAATTTTGTTAAAATTTCCTTTAATTTGTTGAACATCAAGCTCCTTTGTTAATAATTCATTATTTTGGGTAAAAATTGTAATATTTTGTTACAAATTCCTGTATTTGGTAAAAAAAAAATTTCGGCAGAAAATTATTTGTTTGGGAGAAAATTATTCTTATTGGTAGAAAATTGAAAATGTCCATATTTTCCTATCGAGCCATCTGGTCAGCCTAATTGAAACCTACATGTTTTTCATTGTTGTAAAAAAAAACAAAAATTATCAATTTTTGTAATATTTCAGCTATGCTCCTGGGAGTTCCATTAATGAGCAAATTTTTAAAATTAAGGGACACTTCGATCATTGTAATTGGCACCCTATCACATGCAGGAGCAAGGGTAATATTTAGTCTTGCAAAAATACCAGAACTCTTTTATTTCGGTGAGTCTAAAAAGGTATTTGCTCAATGAATTTTATAAAGATAAAATTTTAAAATAAATCTCGACAGCTGCAGTTAAGTATCAGAATAAGATAAGCTTAAGATAAGATAAAAAATCATTGTCTCTTTGATTACTTTCAGGGTCACGAATTAATTAATTATTTATTCAATGATTAAGGAAATTTGTTATTAACATTTTTTTATAATAACTCCATTTTTATACAGCGTGGCCGTTGGTCAGGAAAAAATCTGACAGTCAGGGAAGAGTCAGGGATTAAAATACTATTATTTTAAATAACTGTCAAAGATGGTAAATTAAAAAAATTTTATTATGAATTTAAATTTATTTATTCTGTTTATAAAATATTCTATGTTAACAATAATACAAGATTAAAACTCTGGTCTTTGAATAATAATCATCAGGAAAAATAAGAAATTTATCAGGGATGAATTAGAAAATTTTCAAACTGAAGTTTCGCGGCCATCCTGGTATAATATTCTTCTCATTAATTTATTTTCTTGTATTTATATTTATATTTTTTTATAAATGGTCCTCCTGGTGATTGCATTTTGATTCAAGAATTTCAATATTGCTTTGAAAATTCAAAAACCTTGTTAAAAATCTATCTTCTTGGTTAAAAATTAAACTGTTTCGTAGAAAATTCGTCCTTTTCGGTTGAATATTTTGGTGGAAAATTAAAATTTTTATTAAAAATTTATATTTTATTGTGAAAAATTAAGTTTTTTTTCACTTATTTTCGCTTTAGAAATTCATTTCTCTTGATAGAAATTTAATCTTTTTTGTTTAAAAATGTAGCTGTTTAATCGAAAATTCGTATTTTCTGGTTGAATATAACTGTTGTTTATTACAGATTAAGATCTTTGTTCGTTAAACTATTTAACGTTACATTATTTATTGAGAGCTCTTCTTTATTTGTTGAAAATTCATCTCACTGTTTTTTATTTATTTATTTTCATTGTTAAACTAATTTTTTTAACTGAAATTGTAAAAATTGCATTTTTAATTCAAAAATGACTTTTTTTATTGAAGAATTTAAATATTTCGTTGAAAATTCAAAAATGTTGTTAAAAATCTATCTTCTTGGTTAGAAATTAAACTGTTTCGTAGAAAATTCGTCCTTTTCTTTTGAATATTTTGGTGAAAAATTAAAATTTTTGTTAAAAATTTATATTTTGTTTTGAAAAATTAAGTTTTTTTTCACTTATTTTCGCTTTAGAAATTCATTTCTCTTGGTAGAAATTAAATTTTTTTTTGTTTAAAAATGTAACTGTTTGTTCGAAAATTCGTATTTTCTGGTTGAATATAACTGTTGTTTATTACAAATTAAGAGCTTTGTTCGTTAAACTATTTAACGTTACATTATTTATTGAGAGCTCTTCTTTATTTGTTGAAAATTCATCTCATTGTTTTTTTATTTATTTATTTTCATTGTTAAATTAATTTTTTTAACTGAAATTGTAAAAATTGCATTTTTAATTCAAAAATGACTTTTTTTATTGAAGAATTTAAATATTTCGTTGAAAATTCAAAAATGTTATTAAAAATCTATCTTCTTGGTTAAAAATTAAACTGTTTCGTAGAAAATTTGTCCTTTTCTTTTGAATATTTTGATGGAAAATTAAAATTTTTGTTAAAAATTTATATTTTATTGTGAAAAATTAAGTTTTTTTTCACTTATTTTCGCTTTAGAAATTCATTTCTCTTGGTAGAAATTTAATTTTTTTTGTTTAAAAATGTAACTGTTTGTTCAAAAATTCGTATTTTTTGGTAGAATATAACTGTTGTTTAATACAAATTAAAATCTTTGTTCGTTAAAATATTCGCCGTTACATTATTTATTGAGAACTCTTCTTTTTTTGTTGAAAATTCATCTCATTGTTTTTTTATTTATTTATTTTCATATTAAAATTAATTTTTTTAACTGAAATTGTAAAAATTCCATTTTTAATTCAAAAATGACTTTTTTAATACAAAATTAATCTCTTTTTGTTAGAAAACTACTCTTCTTGATAAAAATGTTCTGTTTGCTTATTAAAAATAAAAACTGTTTGGTTAAAAAAAATTTTTGTTAAAATTCATATTTCTGGGTTGAAAACTCAATTGTCTTACAGGAAATTCGTCGTTTGGCTTGAAAGTTCAATTTGAATTCAACTGTTTTTTATTTAAAATTCAAATCTGTTTTAACTGAAAATTCAGTTCTAAAATTTGAAATTTTTTTGAAATTAATTTTATTGACTGATATTAGAACTATTCCAGTTAATAATTTATAATTTCACATTAGTTGAAAATTCATCTATTTTTTTAAATCTTCAACTATTTTTTTGAAAATCGATATTTTTTTATTGAAAAATCAAGTACTTGGGTAAAAATTGAAGTTCTTTGTTAAAAACGTATTTCAATTGTTGAAGGTTCCTTTCTTTAGTTGAAAATTTAACAATTTCATTTAAGATTCTTATTTTTTTGTTTAAATTAAATTTTTAACTCTCAATTTAGCTATTCCCTTTTTTGTTAAAAATTCATACATTGGTAAAAAAACTATTCTTTTTTAACTGAAAATTTAACTATACCTGTCGAAATATCATCATTGTATGGTAGTTAAAAATTCATCTCTTTGGTCTGAAATTTGTCATTACTATTTGAAAATTGAGCTTTGTCTTTAAAAATTCATGTATTTTGTCAACTATTTTTTATTTCTTAAAGTTTTTATTTTTTCTTGTACCTTTTTTTCTTTGAAATTGGGGAAAAACTCAACTTTTTGATGGAAAATTGAACTTTTTCATTTAAAGTTAATTTTCTTTATAAAATTCACAATCTTGAGTTGACAATTTTGAAAAAAAGTATTGTAGAAAAGTTGCATTTTGTCTTGAAAATTCAAAATTAATGTTTCAACTAACAATGCAACTATTTAATTTTTGACTGAAAAATTATTCGATTGGTTGAAAATTCTTCTCTTTCCTTAGAAACCCAATCTCATTTTTGAAGAAAAAATTTAACCAAAAGTTTTATAGAAAAATTACTTCTTTGTTTTAAAAATTTCACAATTTTAAAGGAACTTCTAATACTTTCTTGAAAATGAACTTTGGTTTTTAAAATTCATTTTTGGTGTTGATGATTACATTTCCCGTAGAAAAATCGTCTTTTTCAATAAAAAATTCATATCTTTTTCTAAAGTTTAATTTTTTTTTTGCTTTTTAAGTTAACTGTTGTGTTGAAAATCAATATTTTCTGGTTCTCTATTTAAAATATTTAGCTTCAAAATTTTCTTTTGCTGAAAATTCATATTTTCGGGTTAAGAATTCAACTGTTTCGTAGAAAAATGATCCTTTTGGCATGAAATTTCAACAGCTGGATAGAAAATTAATCCATTTGCTTGAAAACTTAACTGCTTAATGAAAAATGTCCTTTTTTGTAAATCCAACTGTTTTGTAGAAATTTCTTTTGGTTGAAAATGCAACTATTTTGTTGAAAATTGGTTTTTTTGGTTTGAAAATATACCTATTTGTTTAAAACGCAACTAATTTTGGTTGACATTTAATTTTTTTTACTAAAAATTCGACGATTAGTTTAAAAATTCATCTTTTCGGGTTTCAAAGTCAAGTTTTTTTCAAAACTTTCGATTTTTTAGCTGGAAAATTCAACTATCTCTTATATTTTCTTTTCAAAAAGTACATAAATGAAGTAATGAATAATAAAGTAAAAGCTTCTACAATTCAAAAATTTGTAGAACTTTTTATTATTTTTTTTACTTTGTTTTAAAAATCCAGAAGATATAAAAAAGTTACGGAACTTCATATTTTTCAATTTATGTGTTTGATTTCATTAAAAAACTTTTAATTCCACGTAAATCATTGTAGAAAATTGCAAATCCTTGCCAAAAAAATACAAGATTTCACAAAAGTTGAAATATTTGGAAAGTGTACTTTCGATCTTTAAAATAATAACAAACTTATTAAAAATCTAAAATTCTGAAGCTTTTGATACAGAATTTTTGGAAGCGTTTAAGGAAATCAAGTTTGAAAACTTTTTAAATATTCTCTTAAAAATTTGTTTAAAAAATTCATTACAAATTTTTCCGGGATTCTAATAGTAATTCTATTATTTTAGAACTAGAATTTTTGCTACAATTTTTTGAAAATCCTGCAAAATAAAAAAAGACCTTAAAATCTTCCAAATTCTGTTGTGAAATTTCGGGACATCTTATTAAATCTTCTTTTTTAACTAATTTAAAGAAAAATATTGTTAGGGTTTTCTAGGAATTTTGATAGAAACTTTTTATTGATTAAAACCCTTTCAGAATGTTTAAAAAGCTTCTAAATTTCGTGTTTGAAATCTTTTTACGTTTTAAATTATTTTAGAATCTTTTCGAAACTTCTGTCATTAAATCAAGTTTCTCAAAGAATTTTTATAAATAGTCTCTTAAAATTAATTTTCCAATATAAAAAATCATTTTAAATTTTGCCAGAAAACTGAACTTTCTGTCTTCTATTTATAAGAAAGTATTTGTAATTTTCTTCAATAATTCGCATAAAATTAAACGTTTTTTAATGACAACAAATACAAAAATTAAAAAATGTGTAAAATCCTGTAGTTTTTTGTAAGACCTTGTAGATTTTTGAAAAAAAGTAAAAAATATATTAATAAAAAGTTATACAAATTTTAGAATCTTAGAAACTTATACTTTATTATAAATATTTTTACTTTTTTACAAGAAAATACAAGAAAACTTAGCTATTTGTATTAAACTGTATTTTTTTAAATGTAAGTACATTTTTTTTTACCAAAAAAGTACATATTTTAACCAAAAATTACAGTAGTAGAAATATTGTACTTATTTACCAAAAATGCCAAGTACTTCTATTTGAAAATACAAACTACTTTTTGTAAAACACAAAGTACTTTCTGTAAAACACAAAGAATTTTTGTAAAACACCAAACTCTTTTTGTAAACACAAAGTGCTTTTGCAAAAATACAAAGTGCTTTTTGTAAAAATACAAAGAAATTTTGTAAAAATACAAAGAAATTTTGCAAAAATATAAAGTACTTTTGACAAAAGGCCAAATCACGGTTTGCAAAATATGAAGTACTTTTCGTAAAAGTACCAAGCACTTTTAGTTAATAAATGTGAAGTACTTTTGGCTAAAGGGTGTGAAGTACTTTTAGTTGAAAGTGTGATGTACTTTTTGTAAAAATTCCAAGTGTTTTTTGTAAACCAAATTCCGCCAGAGTTCTTTTTTTTTCAGGAAGTCTTGTTGGAGCCTTGGGCCCAATAGTCGCACCAGTATTAAGATCCATGATTTCGAAAGTTGTTCCAGCAGAAGAACGAGGTGAACAAATTAATTACTTTTTTTATTAGAATTTTATTAAAATTGTATAATAACCTTTTTTATTTTAGGAAAAATATTCTCGATTCTGTCAGTTTTTGATAATGCGGTACCATTATTTAGTGGAGTATTATATTCCCAATTGTACAATGCAACTATAGATACAATGCCTTATTCCATTTATTGGTTGACAGCTGCTTCTCAAATTGCTGTTTTATTATTAGTATTGTGAGTTTTCGGAAACAATTTAACACTTAATAATTAATTATTCCTTAGCAACTTTTTAATTAATTTATACCTGAATAATTTTTTTTTTCAGAATAATTCATTTTTCGAATGGATCTCAGCATCTAGATCACGAAAGTCTTCCAATTGAACCTTCCCTATCTAGAACAACATCAAACGATAAATTAGAAAGTGCATAATTACACTAATGGAAATAAGTTATTTTATAATGTATTTTTTAGTAAAAAAATTGCTTACTGTTGTTATAAATTGTATATTTGACAAAAAATAAACTGCTTTTCTAAAGTCCTGGATCTTTTAACGAATTTTAAAGAAATTTTACAAATAATGTATGTGAAAGGGGGGGGGGCTCCCCTAACCCTTAAAACAATTTCAACTTATTAATTCAAAGTTAAACTAATTTATTAAAAAATACACTTTTTTATTGAAAATCTAACTGTTTAGTGGAAAATTCAATTTTGTTGAAAATTAATATTTTCGAGTTAAAAATGCAAATGTTTCGAGAAAAATTCAAATTCAAAAAGTTAGTAGAAAACACAAACTATTTGGTAAAAAATTCAACTTTTTTGTAAAATATTCGCTTTTTTCTAATAAAAAATAACTATTCCATTTTTGGCTAAAATTGACCTTTTTAAACTAAAAATTCAACTATTTTGTTGAAAAATTGTCTTTTTTAGTAGAAAATGTATCATCTTGGTAGAAAATTATTACTTTTTTGGTTTTGTTAGAAAATCTGATTTAGTTAGTTAATAAAAAAAATTTAGTTAGTTAGTTAAATCTGATTGTTTCTTTATTGAAAATCCTTTTTATTAAAATATCAGCTATTAGTTTTTTTGCTTGAAAATTTATCTTATTAGGTTGAAAATTCCACTCCATCGTTGAAAGTTAAACTAGTTTCTTAAAAATTAATTTTTTTTAACTGAAAATTTACCTACTTGATCGAAAATATATGTAGTTTGTCAAAAAAAAACTGGTCTTTTTGCTGAAAAATTAATGTATTTGATTGAAAATTAACTTTTTATGAAAACTCATACTTTCGGTTTTATAATCCAACTGTCGTTTTACCTAACAAATTAAACAGCTTAGTAGAAAATTCTACTTGTTTCTAAAAAATTCGCCCTTCATTCAAAATTATTCTTTTTAATTACAATTAAAATTTTTCATTTTGGTTAAAAAATTATTTTTTTAGTTTAAAAATTGAACTATATGGTTTTATTTTGTTGAAAATTGGCCTTCTTGGTAGAAAGATCATCTTTTTGGTTGAAAATTCAACTATTTGTTTAAAATTAGATTATTTTGTTAAAAATTCGTCTTTTTTGTAGTAAATGGATTTTCTTAGTAGAAAATTTGTCTTTTGGCTTAAAAAATTAATCATTTGATTAAAAATTTAACTGATTCGTAGAAATTTCATCTTTTTGGCTTTGAAGTTTAGACAGTTTAGTAAAAAATTTAACTATTTTTAACTGTTATCAACGAAAACTCAACTATTATAATTTTTTTTAATATCTTTTATAGACCAAAAATTCAACTTCCTGGTTGAGAAAACTTCTTTTTTGGTAGAAAGTTAATTATTTCTTTGGTTATTATTTTTTTGGGGGAAAATTAAACTGTTTTGTATAGAAAATTCGACTTTTTGTCTTTGAAATTTAACAAGTTGGTAGAAAATTAGACTTTTATGAAGAAGATTTGTTTTCTTTTTTATTAAAAATTATTATTTTTTGTTAGAAATTAGTTGGAAGTTAGTCTTTGTTTTGCTGAAAAACGATTTTTTTACTTGAAATATAACTATTTGATTAAAAATTAACTTGTTTGTTGAAATTATATATCTATGGGTTGAAAATTCAACTGTTTTGTATAGAAAATTTGTCTTCTTATTTTTAAAATTGAACAATTTGACAGAAAATTCACTTGCTTTTTAAAATATTTTTTAAAACATTTTTTTCATAAAAATTTAATTATTTCATTTTTAATTTGGAAATGATCTTTTTAGTTTAAACATTTAACTATATGGACAAAAATTAATAGAATTTGTTAAAATTTTTATTTGTTTGATCGAAAATTAACTTTTTTCATTAATATGTATATTTTTAGTTTAAAATTTCAAATTTTTGATAAAAAATTCACCTTTTTGGCTTGAAAATTTAACATTTTGATAGAAAATGAAATGCTTGAAAGTTTAATGGTTTTGTAGAAAATGCGCTTTTCTATGTTAATATTTTTTTAAATGAAAATTAAACTTTTCTATTATTGGTTCAAAAATATTTTTGTTTTTTTGTTGAAATAAATCTCTTTTTAGTTGAAGATTCAATTTCTTCGTGGAAAATTGGTAATTTTTCGTTACTTTTTTGAAGATTCTTTTTTTTATTAAAAATTATTTTTTTCTGATGTAAATTTATCGGTTCCTTTATTAGTTAAAAAAATTTTTTTTTTAATTTAGAAATTTAACTATTTGGCCTAGAATTTATCTAACTTGTTTAAAATTTTTTCTTTTTTTTAGAAAATTGATATATGAATTATGAAAAAGAAGTATTGATAACTATTGGATCTAATACTTACCAATACTTCTTTTTTATGAGGGATATCGTTGAAAGTTTACATTTTTTGGTAGAAGATGAATTTTATTAGTTAAAAATTAATTTTTTCAGTTAAAAATATAATTGGTTAATTGAAAATTGTTTTTTAGAAAGCTCGTCTTTAAGTTAAAAAAGGAGTGGTCTTGTTTTTTTTAACCATTTGATTTATTATTATTA
>NC_046663.1:40161207-40191113 GCF_010883055.1 Belonocnema kinseyi
AATAGTTAATTAGTAATTTTTATCATTTTTTTAAATTATCCAGTTTGGATAAAAATCTTTTTCTTCATTGACTGATAATTTGACGAAATCCCTCCAAATCATCTACGTTATTTTTGAATGACCGCTAAATCGAGAGAAGTAAAAATATCTTCAACGAGGAAATAATCAATATTTTCGTTGAATGACAAATGATTAGGAAATCGAGTAACGCTGGCATTGAAAAACAAAGATAGAAACAATGAATGTTTTTTTTTCTGCAAGCAGAATGTTGATATGCAACCAAGCAAACAAAATATATAGATAATAAGGTAAATGTCCCAGTAATCATGACGCTAATTGCCTTGCTTTTTATCAAATTAGAAAACAAACATGCGCACTGAGCGCGCGATTATTTTTGTTGTCTCCCGCAATTATTAAATTAATATTTATATAGAATTTTATTAATGAAAATATTCTTTCAAATCGTATGTATTTGAGAAAACGTTTTTCAAACTAACATAAACTTTAGAAAAATCAAATTTTGCAACGAAAAGGCACTAGAACGCTCAAAAAGCATTATGTTCTTTAAAAAATTGTTTAAAAAAGAATACTCGAGAAAATAAATTTTTGCAAAATAATTGGACAAAAAAAGGTAAGATAATAGAAATATTTTTTTAAATAACATTCTAAATCGGCTCATTAGGTACAGATGTATGACAATTTAAAAAAGTGATAGATAAAAAAGGAAGGGAATTCTTGAGTATTTTTTTTTAAATATGAATTTTTCCAGAACATATTTAGCCCTCTTGGGAAACTTTGTTGCACAATATGATTTTTTTAAAGTTTATGTGTATTTAAAAAATTTACTTTCAAATATTTAATGAACAGATGCGTTAAGCAATAGAACCGGTGTCAACCAAAAAATAAAGAAAAGTGAAAATAATAAAAATATATTAATAGTAAATTGCTAATATAGCCTCAAATTGTAAAAATTTGTAATATTTCATTGACATGTTTTTTGAAAATTAAAAAAATCAACTTCAAACCAAAAAATACGTACATAATCCAAATTTTTTTTATATTCTATATTTTGTTTAAATTGTAATTTTTTAGATACCAATCTTTTGTGTAAAAGGCTGACATAACCTTATCTTGTCGAAAGTTGTGAATATTCTTTGAAACTATTCTTTATTTTTTATTAAAAAGAAAACAATTTCTGACAAAAACATTAAGGTAATCTAAAATTATTAAGATTCTCAATCTTTTTTATACTATAATATTTTTCTTAATAACATATTTTGGTGCAAAACGCTAACATAACCCAAAATAGTTTAAGTTGTGAATCTTCTTTGAAAACTATTTTTTAAATTAGAAATACAATTTTTCAATGAAAAATGACATAATCGAAAATAATTAAAATACTCTAAATCCTGTTTAAATTAAAATAATTTTTGTTTTACAAAACCCATTTTTTGTGTAAAAACCCTCAACTATTGTAAAAAGTTTGAAAATTTCTTTGAAATGTTTTTTGAAGTTCAAAATACGAATCTTCGAAAAAAACACTAACATAATCCAAAATTGCTATAATCTTCCGAATCTTGTTCAAATTATGATTTTTTTTAAATACGAATTTTTTATGTAAATGTGAATCATAACCTAAACTTGTCGACAGTAATGAATATTCTTTCAAAAGTTTTTGAATGTTTATCTTCTTTAACTTTTCGACAAAAACACTTACATAATTTAGCATTATTAAAGAATCTAGATCTTGTTTAAATTATCTTTTTTTTAATACTAATTTTTGATGTAAAATGCTAACATTAACTCAAATTATTCAAATTTGTTAATCTTCTTCGAAATCTAAATTTTTTAGTTTAAATATACCAATTTTTGGCGAAAGAAAAACTATATATTATTATAATAATCTACATTATTTGAAAGTTTATAAATCGTATTTAAATTATAATGATTTTTGTTTTAAAGTACGAATTTTTGTGTGTAGAACGAGATGACATAACCGAAAATGGTTCACAGTTGAGAATATTCTTAAAAATCTAATTTTTCAAAAAGATAATAGGAATTTATAACGAAAAACCATAACATTATAAAAAATTGTTACATAACTCTAAATTATGTTCCGAATATGATTTTTGTTTTCAAATGTTAATTTCCAGTGTAAAACGCTAACATAACCTAAAATTGTAAAAATTTGTTAATCTTTTGTGAAATCTTTATTTTAAATCACAAATTTTGTGTTTAATACGAATTTTTACATTTTGAGACAATTGAATAAGTTCTCAGGGGAAAAAAACATTTTCAGTCAAATATATTAATTTGAAACCAAAGCGAAAAATATGGAACTCATCTGATGAATATTTAAAAAAAATTAATTTGCAAGAAAAGAGTTTAATATTCGATCAAATATTTGAATTTTTAACCAAAAAGTGTAATTTTGAACACAAACAATTATTTCCAAAACGATGAATTTTCAACTAAAAAGATTTCCCAAACAAATAGTTGAATTTTTAATTTAAAAAATCGAATATTCTGCCAAAAATTGTATATTTCAAATTCTAATAAAAAAATTCATTTTCAACCAAAAATTTAATGAATTTTCAACTAAATAGTTAAATTGTCAATGAAAGAGATAAATCTTCAATGAACAGGCTGCATTTTTAACAAAGTAGTTCAATTTTCATTGAAGTAGTTAAATTTTTGATGAAAAAGATGATAAAAAACAATAGTTGAATTTTCCACAAAATAATTAAATTCTCAACCAAATAGTAACATTTTTAACCAAATGAGATCAATTTCTGACCTAAATTATATCATGGTTGACTTTTCATAAAAAAAGTCTTGATAAAAGGTTAATATTTATTTATTAAAAATATCACATGATACGTGGACGCTCCTATATTATATTTGAATTATCGCAATTAGCAACATTAACTTATGTGAGGGCGCCACTGATATTAGACTAAATAAATTCTTTCTCATCGACGAATGAAAAATATGCTTTATAAATTTGTTTGCTAGTATGAATTTATACAAAATTATAAAAGTTATATTTAGTAAAAGTTAATAATTTTTTCTCATTAATAACAGGTTTCGATTACAAACTTCTGTATCTTATGTAGAATAAGTAGAAATTGACGTTACCATGCTTTCTGAGAGATTCAAGTTTAAAAAACGGTAAAAAGGCAAATGTTTAATTGAAACATACTTAAAAGAACGCTTTGTAAAACATTTGTATTTCTAAATATCTTTCAAAATTTGAAAATTTTAACAAATCTTACCCGACTTTCGTGAAAAATCAAGTTAGTTCCCCTGTTTTGAGAACATTTTGGGCAGTAAAGTCAATTATGATTGCGTTTTACTGAAAATAATTATCTGTAAAAGTAAAATCCGATTCCTTTAAATCTGATTCCTGCCTTACCGGCATTTTTGCGGATCATACCAAATCTACACGAGATCAGATATCAAATAGAAAAAATGGGTAAAATAAAGGAAAGTGATCAAGGAACGTTTATGTACTTATAGATTTTTACAATTACAAAAAAAATGACTTGGAAATTTGTTAATAGTAGTAAGAATTTATTCTTACATAAACGTTCCATAGTTTCTTGTGTATATTATATTTTCCAAAAATCCTACTTTTATATTACATTTTGTGTGGAATTGCGAATTGGTATGATCAAATAAAAATGTAGGTAACGTAGAAATCGGTTAAGGTTCACATGTCTATTTCGCGATTCAGTGACGTGAGGGCGCCAGTGAAATTAGAATGAAAATTCTTCCTTACCGCCTGATGAGAAATATGATTTAAAAATTAGTTTGTGCAAAGAATTATAATATCTTTGGTTTGTGTCATGAATGTATAAAAAATGATATCTTATATTGTGTAAAAGTTAATAAATTTTTATAATTAATTTAAATGTTTGAACAGACACTAATTTATCATTCATATTATATTCAATGTTCAATCGGAAGATATTGAAAGGAACTCTTTGTAAATGTCTAACGAGAAACTGTTTACAGTTTTAGTTTAAATATCAAATAATATATATTTCGTTCAAACTTTGAAAGTTCATCTTCTTTAGTTGAAAATTCAAGAACTTGTTTGCAAGTTGAATTATTTGGTTGACAAGCTTTTTTTAGTTTCAAATTCTATATTTTAATTAAAAATATATATTTCTTCGATTGAAAATGTAACTATTTTGTTGAAATTTGGATTTGACAGATCTGAAATCTTCAAAAAAAAAATGTTATATGTCCTTGAAAGCAAATAAACCTAAAAAAATCTTTTCTCGAAAATTTTTATTTTTAATAAAAATATTTTTCCTTCAAGTCATAATTTGGTATAATTTTTTTCCTTAATGACAGAAAAGTCTTTCTTTGTGGAAAATTCAACTATTTTCTTTAAAATTCGTCTTGTTTTTAATTTACTTCTCCTCGTGGAAATTTCATCTTTTTTTTAAAAAATGACACTGCGAGGTTGAAATTTAGTCTGTTTTATAAGAAGGTCAACAATCCTGTTGCTAAATCCTCATTCTTTCATGATCTAATATTCTTTATTATTTATTATTAAAACCTTTTTTTTTTTTTAATATTAAAACTACATTTTTCAATGAAAATTCAACATTTTCTTCAAAAATTTAACTACTTTGTTAAAAATAATTTTTTTTTTGTTTGAAGATCGCAATTAAAAGAAAATTTAATTATATTTTTCTAAAAAGAGATCCTCTAACAATCGCTCCACTGGGAATCGAACCACAGAACTTTCGATTGCCGGTCGGGTTTATAATCAAAAGCTCATCTATTTGGTTGAAAATTCAACTATTTTGTTAAAAATTAATATTTTTGGCAGAAGAATATTCTGTTTCAGTTGAGGATTAAATTATTTGGTCAAACATATTATTTTTTGCTTAAATCAATTTAACTGTTATTAATTTTAATATAAAATATATTTTGATTGAAATTTCAACTAATAAATTTTTTCTCGAGAAATCATCTGCTTAAGTGGAAAATTTAACAACTTGGTAACAAGTAGATCTTTTTTGTTAAAAAATCCCTTTTTTACTTTGAAACTTTATCATTTTAGTTGTAAATCCATTTCCTGGGTTGGCAATGTCATTATTTCATTGAATATTTGCCTCTTTCTTTAGAAAATTAGTCTTTTTGGTACAATATCCGTCTAATCAAAATTAATTTTTCCTACTGAAAATTTAACTCTTCCATTTTTTGTCGAAAATTAATCATTTTTGATAGAAATTGAATCATCTGCGTTGCTAATTTATTAACTATTTCGTAGTATATTTATTTTTTGTAGAAAATAAATCTTCTGGGTATAAAATTGAGCTGTTGGCTTGAAAATTCAAGTATTTTGTCAAAAATGAATTTTCTTATTGAAAATTCATATTTTTGTGTTAAAAAATATAGTTTTTTGTAGAAAAATCGTATCTTTTGCAAAAAACTTCGTAGTTTTTAGTTTAAAAATAGCTAGTGGAAAATTAATCTTCTTTTTTTTTGAAAATTCAAGTTTTTGGTTGACAATGTATCAATTACGTTAAAAAATCCCCTTTTATGGTATAAAGTCAGTCTTCTGGATGAAAAATTTATCTATTTAGTTAAAAATTAATTTTATTGTAGAAAATTCATATTTTCGAGTTAGAAATGTCAACTATTTTGTAGGAAATTCATCCTTTTTGGTTGAAAATTCAAGTATTTGGCAAGACAAATAAACTATTTGGTTGAAAATTATCCTTTTTTTTAAAATTGACTATTTCGTTGGAAATTGATTTTTTTATCTGAAAGCTTAAATCTTAAATTTTTTAATTGCATCGGTTATTATTGTTATTATACCATCGAGCCAAATTTCTTTCGGGATAGGCGTGACTCATTTGCAAATTCTAATATTTAGTAGGAAATATTGATATATTTGATTAACAATTCGTTTCTTTAAATAGAATATTCATCTTTTTTGTCGAGGTTTAAACTATTTTGTTGAAAATTAGTCCTTTTTTGGACGAATTTAACTATTTTTAATTTTTAATTAAAATATTTTTGGATAAAAATTAATTTGTTTTATTGGATTTTGTTTCGAAATATCTGAAATCTTCAAGAATTATATTTATATATGCTTAAAGACAAATAAATTAAACAAATTAATAGTTATTCCAAACTTCTATTTTGTGTTTAAGACGCTCCTTGTTCACTTTTCTTTATTTTTCCAAATTTTGAGTTTGATATATCGTTTCGTGTAGAATTTGAATGGAAAACAGAAAATATCGGTAAGGTAGGCGTCACATAAGTGTCTCATATCCAGTTCGAGATTCACCTATATGAGGGCGCCAGTGACATTAGACTACAAATTCTTCCTTACCGACTAATGGAAAGTATTATTTAAAAAATGTGTACAATGAATGTATAGTGTATAAAAAATGATAAAAGGTATATTCAGTAGAAGCTAATACAATTCTATAACCAATTGAAATTTTCGATTAAAAACTAATGTATCATTTCTAGGATACGTAGAAATTGACGTTACCAATCTTTTTGAGAGATTAAATTTTTGGGAGTGGTAAAGGGGAAAACGTTCAATGGGAAGATATTGAAAGGAACACTTTGTAAATGTTTAACGAGAAACTGTTTACTACGCTCGAGGAAATAATATACAATAGTAGTGAGATGTCTTAAATATACACAGCATTAAGTGATTATACGTGGCAGACATGTACGAGACATAGTGTTTACTATCATGAGAACTGAAATCTGAATATGAGTAGCACGCGAATTTGCTTTTAATAAACTGCATCAAAAGTTTGAAAACAAACCCGGAAAAGATATTTCATCTTTTTTTTTTTAAATAAATAAATCATTTTTAACCTTCTCGCATTACTCCCTTCCTCATCGAGTGAGTCACGATTACCCGGAAAGTGAAATGGCCCAATGATATAATAATAAATAAGAAATTTGGAATAACTATTATTTTGTTAAATTTATTTGTTTTTAAGGTTATATAAATAAAATTCGTGAAGATTCAAAATATCTGCAATTAAAATTCCCACAAAGAAATTAATTTTTTTACAAAAAAAGATTTTAATTTCAAATAAAAAATGGTTGTTTTCATCCCAAAAATAAAGAATTTTCAACAACATAGTTAAAGCCTTGACCAAAAAATAAAATAATGTTGTACCTAATGATACAAATTTTCAATAAAATATATGAATTTTCTACCAAATAGTAAAATTTTCAGGTGAGTCACTCTTATCCCGAAAGATATTTGGCCTAATGGTATAATAATAATAAAGAATGCATTTTTAACCAAAGATAATATAGTTAAGTTTTCTGAAATAAAAATTTTTAACAACAAATCAAAACAAATTTCCAACAAAATTGCTCAATAAAAAAATTTAGTTTAATTTAAAATCAAATAGTTTATATTTCTAGCCGAATAGATAAATTTTAAACCGAAAAGTTTATTTTCAACCATAATTGAATTTTCAACCAAATAGTTTAATTTTATGTTACATAGTTAAATAATCAGACCAAAAAGACTATTTTGCTATAAAAATATGAATTTTCAACAGAAAAAATAATCATTTACGACCAAGTAGTTGTATTTTCCCTTAAAATGATGATCTTCAACATAAAACAAATTATTTTTTAAAAAAGTTGTTCATCTTTAGATCAAGTAATTGGATTTTCAACCAAAAATAAAAAAGTTCTCAACGAAACATTTAATAGTTGATATTTCATCCAAAAGCTTTTTCAATTTGAACTAAAAAACAGTTGAATTTAATCAAAAAAGACGAATTTTTAACAAAAAATTTCGATTTTTTACTAAAAAATAAAAAATGATTTTCTACAAAATAAAGGAATTTCAACCAGAAAAGATTAATTTTGAATTTAAAATATAAATTAGAAACAAAAAAGGGATTTCTAAAATTTTCAGCCAAGAAAATCTATTCAAAACATTTAACAAAATATTTAAATTCTCTACAAGAAAGTTGATTTTTCAACCAAAATGATTTTTTATTTTGCAGGAAACAAATGAATTATCAATCAAATATAATAATTTACAACAAAGTATTTAAATTCTCGAAGAATATTTAAAACAAATAGTTGACTTTTTAACTAAAAAATATAGATAAAGTTCTTCCAAAAAAGACGAATTTTCTAGAAAACAGTTCATTTTTTAACCTGAAAATATGAATTTTCAATCAAATAAATCAATTATTTGCCAAGAAGATTAATTTTCTAACAAAAAAGATCATGTTTCTTTGGAATTTTTAACTAGTTTTTTTTAACAACAAACCATGAAGCTATTTCTGAGACAGACGATTTTTCTACAAAATATTTACACTTTGTACCCGAAAATATGAATTTTCAATAAGAAAATCTATTTTTAACAAAATAGTTGAATTTTCAACAAAAAAGCTTAATTTTAACAAAGTGCTTCAACTTATAACCAATAGTTACATTTTTAACCAAAAGATTATTTTTAAACTGAAATTATTTTCTTCCACAAAAAAATAAATTTCTAACAAATTTGTTCAATTTTCAAACAAAAAAATGAAATTTCTATATAACAGATGATTTTTCCACAAGAAAATTCTAGAAAATAGTTCAATTGTCAACGCAAAAATATTTTTCTGTCAAGAAAGAAAAAAAATAACCCAAATTATAATTCAAGGGAAAAATATGATTTTTGAACATTTCAAATATTTCAAATCAAAATTTAAAAAAAAAAGTTGATTTATAACCAAATAGTTGAATTTTAAAAAAAATTAATAAATAATGAATTGGCGACGAAACAAATCATACATAATTGATATTTCACAAAAAACGATTTTAATTTCAAATAAAAAATAATTGAATTGATACAAGAAATAAAAAAAAATTTCAACCGAATTACAGTTTGGGGGAAAAATAATTTCAAATACAAAATAAAATTTCGGGAAAACTATTTTTTAAGTTTATTGGTCTTTAAGGTTACATAAATATAATTTTCTTACTATTCTTGAGAAAACTCGACATTTTTAGTAACCTTCTGAAATGTTTTGTTATCCTTTTAAATTTATTTAAAAATTAATTTTTTAAATTAAAAAATCCTTTAAAACTTTTCCAGGAATCCTGAAAAAAAAATTTTCTTGAAACCTTTCTTCATTGTTAAAAAAACTTCATCCTTTTTTTCAAGTATCGAAAATTTACTCTTCATTTAACATTTTTGAAATCATTTCAAACTTCAAACAATGTTTTAATCTTTTCAAAACTTCTAAACCTTCTTTGAATTTTTTTTAATTCTGGAAATTTAAAAAAATTGCCTTCAAATCTTGCAGATTCTTTTATGATAATTTTGTAAATCTTTTGAAATGTTTTGAAATCTTTTTAAATGCTATCTTAAAATTTAGTTCTCAAAATGAATAAATATTTGTAATCTTGTGAAATTTTTACTTTAAAATCGTTTTCATTATATTCCGAAATTTTAGGAAATCATTTGCAATGTTTGGAAATCTTTCTTAATTTTCTTCTCATTTATGTTATTTTTCAATCTTTACAAAACTTCGAAAACTTGGAAAACTCTTTTAAAATAATTAAGTTTTCCTAAAAGTTTTTAAAATCCAGCAATATAAATAAAAATTTATCTTAAAAATTTTTCATATACTTTTTCTACATATTTTGAAATATTTAAAACTTAAAATCAAACATTTAAAATAGAACCTAAATCCTTTTGAATTATTCCAGAAATCTTTTTTATTTGTAAAAGGTTAAGAATAATACATTTATGGACGGGAAAAAAGTGTGATACCAAACCCAGTATGTGATAGTGGGGCCACACGGCAGAAGTGAAACTTTGATGGATTAACTTCTAAGCAATCATCCTGAGTTTTGAGACAAACGCAAAATAGGAGAGTACAGAGAGAGAGAGAGAGAGAGAGAGAGAGAGAGAGAGAGTAGCAAAACTGTTAAGAACATAATTATTTCCCAATTTTTTTGAAATAATTGCAAAAGTTCAGCTGTTTAAAAATATTTTTTTAGACCAGATGACACTCATGGGTGTTTTGACATTTGTTCAATTATTTACAACATATATCCACTTTGTTCATATATACAACTTAATCACAGTAAACCGTGGCTTACAACAAAACTAATCTCCATTCGTATTGTCCCGCTTTAGGAACCTTATGTAAATAAATCCAATGCTGAACAAATAAACTACACATAATCTGCCTTTTCTTTCAACCTGACGTCAGAAGAAGAGAAACATTCATCATATTTCCTAGAAACACGTATGTTCAAAAGGAGCTTATTAAAAATAAAAAATGTAAAAAGAACCAAAAAAATATTTAATAAATTATAAACCGTCGAATTTTCTACCAAGAAGACGAATCCGTCAAGAAATAAATTTTTACAAAAAATTATAACATTTCTACAAATGTTACTTTTTCTTAAAACCTGTACTTTTTTTAAACAAAATAAACTAAATTTAAGAAGAAAATACAGTTAAATATAAATGGCTAATTTTGTCTTATATTTTCTTGTAGAAAAGTGAAAAAATTAATAATAAAGTATAAGAATCTACAATTCAAAAATTTGTGTAACTTTTTATTAATATTTTTTTACATCGTTGTAAAAATCTACAAAGTATTGCAGAAAACAATTTTTTTAATTCAGGTATTTGACATTATAAAAACACATTTGATTGTACGTAAATTATTGTACAAAATTACTATTATGTTATTAAATATTTTATTGTAACTTGTGTCGTTTATTCATTTCCAATGTATTTTTTTACCATTTAAACCAAAAATACACATCTTAGCGTAAAGTTAATAACAAATTTATTGTAACTTGCATCGTTTTTCCAAAAAGTTAGGTTTTTCTCTTTATAATGTATTTTCAGAAAAAAAGTTGATAACAAATTTGAAGATGTTTTTTGATTGAACAATTTTTTTAATCTCTTGTGCCTTTTTTCCAAAAATTTAATTTCTTTATTTTTAGTCTTATTCTTTACGATTAAAAGAAAATGTATTCGTCCTATCTGCAAATAATTAATAATAAATTTTCAGATTCTTTCGAACTGAAGAATCTTCGTCTATTAAAGTTTTTTCGTATCCGGTATCATTTTTCAAACAAAAATTTATTTTTGATTTTTATTGTAATTTTTTACGATTAAAACGAAAACTACGCATTTGGTTGATTGTTTTTACGTAGCTTTTTTCGTACTTTTAAATATTCTTATTTTTTCATTTTTAATCTTGTTGTTTACTAATAAAACGAAAATTACGCGCTCTACAAAAAATTTATTAATAACAAATTTGTAGTTCTTTTTTGGTTGAACAATTTTGATGAATTTCTGTTTTTCGTATCTTGCATAGTAAGATCGCAAAATGGAATATTTTATTTTTAATTATTTTTGTGCATCAAAAATTTAAATTTTCGCTTTTTCAACAAAATTCAAAAAGTTTTTATTACTTGAAATTTTCATTTTCGTTTCATTTAAAAAATTTTTTAAATGCTTCAACTCTGCTAATTTTCTTATCAAAAAAAGTCATTAGCATAAACTGTTCGCCTTTTTGAACAGTACTAATAACTGCACATAGAATTTTCAAATTTTAAAAAAAGTGGTTTTAGAAACTTTTAAAATGTAAATAGAAAGATTTTCAACAAATTATTTATTATTATTATTATTGTTTTATTGCTAATATTTGAAGAATTATTTTAAAAGCAGTTATTTAAAATTTGAATATTTAAATATGATATTTAAATATTGTGATATTTCACAATTTTTTATTTTTGTGTTATGGAGATTTTTAAAATTTTTCTTGTGCAAAATTAGTAGAAGTGGATAACCATAGCCAGAAAAAGGTAAGAAATAAATTTTGTTTGTCGAAATATAATATTTCAAAAAAATAACGAAAAATGCAATTTTGTTAATTTGGCCCTAATGTTGTCAAAAAAGTATTGTTTATTTCTTAAAATTTTTTTGTGTTATTCAAAAAATATAAAATAAACGAAAAATATTTTTTTTTGTTCATTCAGTCTAAGCTTATTTATTTCTATAAACTGCAATTTCCAAAAAATGGGTACATTTTTTTTCATGCAAAAAGAAATTTTAAATTTGAAAATGTACCTGTCCAATGGTGAGAAATTAAAAAAAATTAAATTGAAATCCCAAAAAGAAACTTTTCAGTGCTATTAGCAATAAATCTAATCCTTTTGAGACTTTTGGCCCACCCTGGTGGCTGTGCAATGTAATTCTCAGATCGTTTGAATCGGCCTCATCTGATGAGTTTATTATTTTAGAGAGAACCCCTTCCTATCAGGTCTCTCTTGCTCTCATTCTCTCCCTACTTTTTCTCTCTGTCACGCCCTCAATCTCACCAGACCGTTTTCGAATTTCACGCGTAAGCTATTTTAAATTTTACCACTTTTACCAATTCTCTAGCTGAATTCATTTTAACATTCGTATCACAATGAGAAGGTTTTGTTGTTTTTTTTTTATGTGAAAATTGACTATCGCTGATTTCTTTGAATCCCGACAAATTTTTGAGACTATTTTTTTTAAGATTTAGAAATTCTATTGATAGTACTCGAAAATACAAATGATTTATCCTGACGACTTTTTTTTTTGTTAAAAAAAAATTACCAGAGTTATGGCATTTGAAAAATTGAAAAAAAAATCGAAAATTAAAATTTTTAGCCAAATAACGCGGGATATGAAAAAAAATCGAGAGAAGAAAACTTTGGATTTTTAAAGCCCTACAACATTCACATACCAACTTTGTGAATTTTCTTGAAAAATAACAAATTTAAATTTTGATCGCAGAAAAAAATCAAAATTTCATTTGCTGTCTAACTATGCATGATACGAGAAAGAGGTATTTAAAAAAATTGCGCACCCAAGAAAGATCTACAAATTTCTTACTAATCACTTTTTGATTGTACACGTAGTTTTTGTTTTACTCGTAAAAAACAAAATTATAAATTAAAAAATTAAATTTTTGGACAAACAACACAAGCTACAAAGAAAAAATAAATAAAAATTATTCACCCAAAAAAGAGCTACATATTTATTATTAATCATTTTTTGATAGAATGCGTAGTTATTGTTTTTATCGTGAAAAATAACATGAACAGTGAAAAATTAAATTCGTGGAAAAACGTCGCAAGGTACGAAAAAAAATTAGTTGACAAAAGTTGTAGCCCGGAAAAGATCAACATGTAAATTTTTTTAAATCATTTTTTGATGAAACGCGTGGTTTTTGTTTGAATCGTGAAAAAATTAAATAATTAAAGTTTTAGACAAACGATCCAAGCTATGAAAAAATTAATAAGCAAAAGTTAATTAATTAATAAGCAAGAAACTGTTCTATAAATGGGCGTTGATCAATATAAAGGGGGGTAAAAGTACAGAGTTAGGCAGCATGAGAATTTGCATGTATATCGCCTAGGGTGGTCCATAACATTTTTTTCCAATTTTCATGCATATGGCCCGGAAATTCGTTCGAATCCACAAAACAGAAAATAAATTATTTTTTTTCTTTTTAAAAAAAAGATAGAGGTGGCTTAAGCCCCATGAAGCTAAACATGCATTTCCCATAAGAAATAAATAAGTCTTTGTAAATTTTATTCTATATTTATTCTAGAGGCGAATAGAGTTGAAACTCAACATTTTTCTGTACAATTAGCATTAGAATACGAATAAAGTATTACTTTTTTAATTTCACCCATTTGTATTCTGTTTTGTATAGTCCCCCAAAAAACCCTAGAAGTGAATAATTGGGTTTTACGAGTTTTTGGTGCTAATTATGAGTTTTTGCGGTTTTAAAATGAAAATTGTTTCTAGTACATACAGTCCTATTTTATGCTGATAACATGATGTCTATATAAATTGTTTAAACCTAAATATAGTTTAAAAAATCAATTGTTTAAACCATTTTTGATTATTTTGAGTAATATACAATTTAAACAATGCTAGAAAGTTGCGTTTTTTTTAAATTTTCAACTATTTGTATACTTTTCATTTAGAGTGAGTTAATAATTAATTTCATTTAGCATAAGTAATGATTTAAACAACTCATTATTGTTTACAAATATCTTCTTCTTTATTAATGCTACATACGTGCGATTTCCTTTGGAATTTTTAACTTTTTACCCACTTTTTAATTAGTATAGTAATAAATAATTAAAGTTAACAAACATATTTGTTTAAACACTTTAATCATTTTTGTAACTATCTTTTTTGAGATAAGGGCCAAAAAGTTGCAGTTTCTCTTAACACTTAAACTTATTATCCACTTTTCATTCAGGGAGATAATAACACAGGACCTACAAACCCCAAACCCACAAACCCCAAACCCACAAACCTCAAACCCACAGACCCCAAATCCACAAGCCCCAAACCCACAAACCTCAAATCCACCAACCTCAATTCCAAAAACCCAAATACCTCACCTATTATAATACCAATTGCGAAATTGGTATAATTTGGGATTGCTGGGCTTGGGGTTTGCGGGTTTATGGGTTTGTGGGTGTGGGGTTTGTAGGTTTGGGGTTGGTGGGTTTGGATCTTGTGGGTTTTGGAGCTTCTTGAGGGTTTGTGGGTTTGTTGGTTTGAAGTTTGTGGGTTTGGGGTCTGTGGGTTTAGGGTTTGTGGTTTTTGGGTTTGGGGTTTGTTCTTTTATGGATATGGAGCTTGTGGGTTTGGGTTTTGTGGGTTTGGGGTTTGTGGGTTTGGGATTTGTAGGTTATTGTGGATATGGAGCTAGTGCATTTAGAGTTTGTAGGTTTGGGGCTGGTGGACTTACGGTTTGTGGGTTTTTGATAGCTTTTTGGTTTGAGGCTTGTTGGTTTGGGGTTTCTTGGTTAGGTGCTTGTTAGTTTATGAGTTTGGGGCTTGTTAATTTGGGGTTTGTAGGTTTGGGAACGAAATTTATGCATAAATTCCAGGTTTGTAACCATTTTTTTAATTTTACTGCAAATCCTGTCGTGCTGGCTCAATTCCGCGAATGGATTCGTGTTCAGCGACCCCGAAAATATAAAGTACACCTATTAGTATCCCAGTAGACTCCCAAAACCGTTTTGTGGTCCTGTGCAGGGGCAGAAATTGTTCTTTAAACAATTAATTATTATTTATGATAATATTCTCTTAGAATAGTGAGATAAAGTTGAAGCTTTTTCTAAAATTTTCCGCTTTTTGTCCACTTTTTAATTAGAATAAGATAATAATTATTTTTAGTTAACAACCCTAATTGCTTAAATGAAATTTTAATAATATTCTTTTTGAATAGTGCTAGAAAGTTGCAGCCAAAAATAGTCAACGAAAAATGTAATAGTAATTATCTACCGAAAATATTTCAATTTTAAAAACAAAACAGTTGAATTCAAACAAAATATATGATTGAAAAAAATGAATTTTCAACCAAAAGAGATTTCACTTGCATTTTTAATACCAAAATATGAATTTAAAAAAAAGAGGAATTCAAAAAGGAAAGCCGAATTATCTAAAAAATGATGCACTTTGAATAAAATTGTTGAATTTAAATAACAGTTATTAAAATTGTTAACTAAAGTAATAAATTTTAGGAGGAAGTAACTGAAAAAAGAAATAGAAATCTCCCTGATCAATAAAATGCCCTAATTTTTCCATCATTCCTAGGTTGCCGCCGATGCGGCTATAAATTTGCCTTAAATTCCGTTTAATTTACTTTAATTCAATTAAATTTTCTCAAATATTTTTCAGTTAATTACATTTTTTGAAGTCTTTAAAACCTTCAAATTTTTTTTATTATAGCTCATTTTAATAAAAATGTATTTATTTAGGGAATTCTGTTTTTTATGATTCAATAGTAAAAAAAATAATATTTGTTTTTTTTCTATTTCATGCCGAAGGAAAGAAAGATCATTCCGAAAAAGTTAGGAGAAAGTCGTCGAGCTGTCATCAACTTGGTTGAGTGGCTCAGCTTGCACGTCGTGCACGGAGCAGAATAACTTGCATTCCATTTAACGAACTTGGAGTTCGAGTATACCTCAATCCCATGATACGAATATTCAGCCTAGAAACTCGTGACCTACATTCAAAAAGAGGAATCTTTCCAATAAATTTAAAAATATTTTTTAATTTTTCAAAAAAATTTAATATTTAGGAATTTTTCAAATAATTTGAAAAACTTATTTTTTATTCAATAAATATTTTAGACAGTACCGGTTAGTAGTTGCACTTCCAAACAAATAGTCCAATTTTTAAGCCACACACAGACGAATTTTTAGTAGACAGTTGAATTTTCAATTTAAAAAGTTGAATTTTCGAGAATGAAATTAATTTTCAGCGAATATATATGACTTTTTTTACCATAAAAGATTAATTTTAAATCCAAAAGGACGAATCTTCAACAAAAAAAGTTGAATTTTCAATTAAAAACATATGACTCACAAAATAATTAGATTTTCAAGAGCAGAAGAATAATATTTCTACAAAATAATCCAATTTTGGACCAAAAAGTTCAATTTTACAGCAAGAAGATTAACTTTCAACCCAAAGACAATTTCTCAAAAAGATACATGAATTTTAAAAAAATTATTTAGATTATTAACTAGAAAAGATAAGTTCTTAGCAACAATGAAACAGCTAAATTTTTAGTTAAAAAATTACGTTTTAACGGACAAAAACGAGTTATCAACCAGTTCAATTTAATAATTGAAGACGAATTAAACAAATATATATAGTTGCATTTCTGACAAAATATATGACTTCAATAAAATAGTTGTATTTTTAATCAAATAAATAATATTTTTAACCAGAAAGTGGAACTTTTGACAAAACAGCTGCATTTTTTAACCACGATTAATTTTCTAGAAAAACACAATTTTAAACAAAATACATCAAGTTTTAACCAATTATTTTAATTTTCAGCTAAAAAGGAGAAGTTTTTAAACAAAAATTTACTAGCTGAATTTTAGACAAAGAAGATTAATTTTTTGCCTAAAAAGACGCATCTCTAATAAAAGAGTTCAGGAAAAGTTAAATTTTGAACAGAAAAAACAAATTATTTTCAAACAAAAAAAAAACGAATTTTCAACAAAATAGTTGTATTTTCTATCCAAAAATGTGTTTTTTCAATTAAAAAGGTTATTTATTTCTATCAAATAGTTAAATTTTCATATAAACAGTTGCATTTTCTATCAAAATAATTTAATATTAAACTGAAAAAGATTGATTTTTAGCTTGAGATGCAATCATTAGACTTTCAATTTAAAACAATAATGTTCAACGAAAAAATCAAATTTTCAACCAGTTAAATTTATGTGCTGAATTTCTGTAAATAAAACCAGGAAAAAATATTTATTTTCAGGCCAACATGACAAGTATTCTGTCCAAAAAGAAGAATTTTCAAAACAATGATTCAAGTGTTCATAAACATATATTTGAATTTTAAGCCAAAAAGACGAATGTTAAAAAAATAAAGTTGAATTGTGGACTAGTAAAGATGTATTTTCAAAAAAAAATTTATTTTCAATCAAAAAGTTGAATTTGCTAGGAAATAATTCGATTGTAAGAAAATAGTTGAATTTTTGAAAAAAATATTTTTCAATAAAATGAATTAATTTTGAACTGAATAGCTGAATTTTTAATTTAAAAAACTCAGTTTTGAATCAGAAACGGATTAGTTAAATATTGAGTTAAGAATCTTATTTTTACACTAAATAATTCAATTTTCTACCAAAAAGAGGAATTTCAATTAAAAATTATAAATCTTCAACCGTAAAAATGAATTTTCGCAGAAATAGTTGAATTTCCAATCAAAAAGATGACTTTTTAACCAAGAATTTTAATTTCCACTAGATAAGAAGAATTTTTAATAAAATAAATGTATTTTCAACGAAATCGTTCAATAATAATTGAACCAAATATGGAACAGTTAAATTTCAAAAAATGTATACGTTTAAAAAAAGCTAATTATGAAGCAGTTGCTTTTAAGGAAAAAGACTAATTTTTAACAAATTTATTGAATCATCAACCAAATAGTTGGTTTTTCAATAAAAAAAAGTTTTCGTCCAAAAATGAAATAATTAAATTTTTTAGTTTAAAAATTAGCGTTTTAGCAACAAAAAAAAGAATAATTAACTACTTTAATTTAGTGAAAAGACGCATTTTTAAACAAATAGTTGAAGTATGAAACAAATAGATGAATTTTCAACCGAAAAAGGTTATTTTTCAACCAAAAATGAAATAGATAAACTGAAAGGATAATTCTTCAACTTGAATAGTTTAATTTTCAATTAAAAAATTAATTAAAAAAAAAAATTTTTGAATGTAGACATGAATTTTCAACGAATAGCTTAATAAGTAGTAGATATTTCTATCAAAATGATTTTAATTTTAAATAGAAAAGAAATTTTCAACCAAATATTTGAATTTTCAACTTATTAAAAACTTATTTTCTACCAATAGTGGAATAGTTCAATATTTTTCAAATATTTTAAAAAACAGTTGACTTTGAAATTGGAAAAGAGACATTTTTAATCAGAAAGTTCATTTCCTGCCTCTAAAGGATTTAAATTATGAGCGTAAAATGTAATAGTTGAATTTGAAAAAAAAGTATTTTTTTTTTCTGATCAACTAAATAATTGCATTTTCTATCAGAGAATAAGATTTTGTAATAAAAAAGGTTATTTTCAACTGAAATGATAAATCTTTATGTAAAATAATTATTGTTGAGTTAAAAAATTACTTTTCAACTGCAAAAACTAATTTTCAAACAAAGACATGAATTTTCATCCATTAATTTAATTGAGAGATAGATATTTCGGCAAAAAAATTTTAATTTTAAATAGAAAATAAATGTTCCATAAAATCGTTGAATTTTCAATGTATAAAGAACACATTTTCAAGCAAAAAGATTAACTCTCGACCAAAAATTTTCTTTTTAAGTGGTGCAACTTTTAACTATAAGTAGTTGAATTTTTTAATTAAAAAAATAATTTTTCAATAAAAAGTAGAAAAAATGTCAGTTACAGTTTAAAAAAATAATGCTCAACTAGAAAAAGAAATGAGTTTTCAACATTGTAGTTAAACATACAATCAGCGAGATGAGTTTTCATTTAGAATAATAAATTTTCAACTGGAACAGCTGATTTGTCATTCTAAAAAATGAATTTTTAAACCAACAAAAATCGAATTTCCAAAAATTAGTTGAAATTTGAAATAAATAGTTTAATTTTCAACCAAATAGTTCATTTTTCTTGTAAAATAGTTCAATTTTAAAATAGCTGAGTTTCATAGCAAATTGTTGAATTTTCAAGCCAAAAAGACAAATTTTCTTTAAAACAGTTCATTTTTAACCCGAAAATATAAATTTTCAACAGAATAATTAATATGAAAACAAGCATTTGAATTTTTAACTAAAATCATAATTCTTTTAGAAAAAACATAAATGACTTTTTTTTAAATTAGTTCATCTTGAATTTAAGTAGTTCATTTGTCATTAAAAAATTAGTTCTTAACGAAACATGTAATAGTTAATATTTGAAACACAAAAGATTTTAATTTTAAATAAAAAACTTTTGAATTTAACCCAAAAAGAGGAATTTTTGACAAAGAGGATTAATTTTTTCCAGTATATTATTTAAACAATTATTTATTCCCAAAAACTGTAAAAAAGAATCGTATTTTCTGATTTAAATGTAATAATTTTTCATTGTTTGGAGTAGTTCATTTTTCTAAAAACATTATGTAATTATTTAAACAATTAACTATTGTTTATATTCAAAATGTCTAAAAATTGAGGCAGAGAGTTCCACTCTTTTCAAATTGGTATCTTATGCTACTTTTTGTTGAATAATTACATAATTTTATTCACACAATTACAGAATTTAAACAAATTATATTTGTTTAAGCAATTAAAAAGTGATAAATGTATTCTTTCTATTCACTATACAGTCAGCATCATAATTGTAACTTATTAGGCTTATTAAAACTTATTAGGCTCATTTTAAAGAGGAGATTTAAAGGTACAATTTCCCTAACTTTAAATTTTTTTATACAGTTTTCGTAGATTTTTCCAGGAGCTGAAGTTGAATCTTGAAATTTGGAAAAAAAAAAATTAAGGCAGTATTTCTCACTCAATAACTCAGACTCTATTTATCGAAAATACTTCAAATAAGGCTGATTTCACTCAGAATTTAATAGCCTTTCAAATTATTTTTGAGAGATTATTATATCTTATTTTGTTTTGGAGATATTCCAAGAAAAGTGACTATAAGTTTTTAATCGCTTTTTTTTTAGTTACACTAGAGTCCCGATTTACCGGACGTTTGCGGGGCACCCTCAGTGATCTTCTCGGTAAATCAGGACTCTCTAAACCTTTCTTCTTCTCCTTCTTGCTTGTGGCTTGCCGAACCGTAATCTGCGCAGTTCCGCTGAAATTGCAAGCGCCTCTCTCGCTCGCCTCCTTGGGCCGCCTTATTCGGTATATCGGGAACCGGTAAAGCGGGACTCTAGTGTATTCTCATACTCTTGGATGTTACTGTAAAAATTCATATTTTTAAACTTAATAAAATTATCATGAGTGTTTTTGACTGAAAGTTCCTCTGAAAATTAATTGTGTTCTTTATTATTATGATTTCCTTTTAAATATCTTATCAAACAGGATGACGCTTAACTCTTGGCTCAAGAATATTTCTCAGTAGAAGGTGGTTGGAAAGTAGAGACCGAAGAATTAATGAGAAATTAATGTCGCTTATGAATCTGTGTCCTATGTCTGAATCGGCGCCAGATGTTGCAATGACTTTAATAACTTATTTTCCAGGTCAAAAATAAAATTTAATAAATTTAATGATATTCAAATATTAACAATAATTAAATTTAAATTAAAATAAATAAAATTTTCAGGAGCAAATTTTTCGAAAGGATCTTTCGAGGCGACGGAAAATGCCCAAAAATAAAATTCGTGATACTGTAAAATTCACGAAAAAGATAATGTTCGAAATAAAAAACTTCCTTAATTATCAAAATTGTCGACAATTATTTGAAATCCCGCATTGGAAAATTCCTCACAGTTTATAATATTACCAAATTTAAAAATTTTCGATAATAGATAATTCCCGATAATATAAAATTTCCGGCATAAAAATGACTCTTTTTTTCTAAAGGTTTATTTTGTTTTGATTGACAAGTTGACAATTATTTTATATCAAAATTCCTCTTTTTTGTTTAACATTTTTTTTTTATAATTTGGTTGAAAATTGCACTTTTTATTGAAAATTCATCTTTTTGGTAGAAAATTCATTTTTCTTCGTTAAAAATTTTAATTTCTTCTACAAAATTGGTCTTTTTGTCTTGAAAATTCAAACATTTTGTTGAATATTAAATTGTGTTGTTGAAAATTCGTCTCTAGATAGAATATTTGTCCTCTCGTACTGAAAATTAATATTTTTTCCCAGAAGGCTATTCTTTCTTGTTTTCAAAGTTCATATTTTTTACTGTTTGTGGAAAATTTAGTTTTTTAATTGAAAAGTTAACTATTTCATTTTTGCTTGAAAATTAATACTTTTAGTTGACAATTCATCTTTTTGGTTGAAAATTCATTTTTATGGTTGAAGGTTCATAATCTTAATTCAAAGATCCTTTCTTTGGTAGAAAACTTAATTATTTTGTTGAAAATTCGTTGTTTTTTGTAGAAAATTAAGTTTCGGAACTGAAAATTTAATCATTTCATGTTTTATTGCAAATTGGACCTTTTTTAGTTAAAAATCCACTTATTCAGTTGGAAATTCATTCTCTTTGGTTCAAAATTGTATTTTATGGTAGTTAATTAATTTTTTAAATTTTTTTCTCAAAAATTTAAATATTCTTTTGACAATTAGACTATTTCCTTCCAAAGTGACCCTCTTAGTTGAAAATAAACTTTTTTGTTGAAAATTCATCTTTTCTTACATTTGTGTTTTTCGTTTGATAACTCAAATATTTTGTTGGAAATTTAATTATTTTGTTAAAAATTCGTCTTTTTGGATAGAATATTTGTCATGTTGATCTATAAATAAATCTTTTTTAGAAGAAGACTCATTTTTCCTGTTTTGAAAATAGTTGAAAATCAAACTATCAGCTTGAAAATTATTTTTTAACTATAAATTGTAGTATTCCATATTTGGTTGAAAATGTTTCTTTTTTATTTGAAAATTTTACCATTTGATTAAAAATTCATATTTAATATTTCAAAAGTCAACTATTTGATTATAAAGACAACTGATTCATAATTTCAATTGGAAATTCCTCTCCTTGATAAACAATGAACTATTTTGTTGATACTTGATATTTTTTAGTTGAAAATTTAACTATTTGGTTAAAACTTCACTCAATTTGTTGAAAATCGCACTTTTTTGGTAAAAAAAAAAAATTAATCTGTTTGGTTGGAAATTGATCTTTTTGGTAAAAAATGTAATTATTTTGTTGAAAATATGTTGTTTTTTTTTGGTAGAGAATTAACTTTCTTAACTAAAAATGTAACTGTTCCACTTTTTGTGCAATCAATCTTCTTGGTTGAAAATTCATCCTTTTGGCTTTAAAATTCATTTTTATGGTTGAAGATTCATAATTTTAATTGAAAATTCCTCTCTTTGGTAGAAAAATCAATTACTTTGTTGGTAATTCATCCTTTTTAGTTGTGAAATCAATTATTTATTGAATCTTTACTTATTTTATTAAAAAGTTCTTTTTTTTGGTAAAAAATTAATCTTGGCTAAAAATTCAGATTTTTGGCAGAAAATTCAACTATTTAATGGAAAATTCCTTTTTACGGTTAAAGATATAATTTTAATTAGAAATTCTTTAATTTAAAGAGAAAAATTTCTAATTAAAATTTTATATCTTTAACCGTGAAAATAAAAAGATAATTTAATTTGTTTATTAAAAATGAGTTGTTTTTTGTTGAAAATTAAGTATCTTAACTAAAAATTTAACTTTTACATTTTTGTTAAAATTAATCTTCTTCGTTTAAAATTCAACGTTTTTGTTGAAAATTCAATTATTTTGTGGAAAATTCCTTATTTTTTTATAGAATATTTGTCTTGATGGACAGAAAATAATTTTTTGGCAGAAAACTTATATTTCCTGTTTTTAAAATTATTTGGTTAAAAACTCTTCTTTTTTGGGTAAAAAATTCATCCTTATGGTTGAAAATTCAACTATTTGGTTGAGAATTGGACAATTTGCTTGAACATTTAACTATTTGGTTGAAGAATAACTTTATTGTTGAAAATGTATATTTTTTGGGTTAGAAATTAAATTGTTTGTAGAAAATTAGGTTTTTTTTAGTTTATTTCAACTGTTTGTGATTTAAAAATTAGAATATTTCTCTTCATAAATAAACATTTTTATTGCAATTTATCTTTTCGGGTTTAAAAGTTTACTTTTTTCTAAAACATTCGATTTTTTAGCTTGAAGACTTTTTTGAAAATTGATCTGTTTTGATAGAGAGTCAATATTTGCCGTTTGAAAATTAAGTTCTTTAACTCAAAATGTAACCATAAAGTTTTTGCTCAAATTAATCTTCTAGGTTGAAAATTAATTTTCGTTGCTTGAAAATTCAACTGTTTTTTTCAAAATTTCATTATTTTGTGGAAAAATCCTCTTTTTAAGTAGAGTATTTGTCGTCTTGGACTAAAAATACTTTTTTTGTTCAGAAAACACATCTTCTTGTTTTTGAAATTTATATTTATAATTTTTAAATTCAGCTTATTGAAAATTTATCTTTCTTGTTTGAAAATTAATTTTTCTGTTGTTGCAAAATTATGTTTTGAACGGAAAGTTGATAGTTGAAAATTCAAGTAATTGCTTAAAAATTGTTTTTTTTTGCTGTTAAAAACTCTTCTTTTTTGGTAATAAATTAATCCTTTTGGTAGAAAATTCAACTTTTTGGTTTACAATTTAACAATTTGATTAAAAATTTAACTGTCTGGCTGAAAGTAAACTTTTTTATTGAAAATGCATATTTTCTGTGTCAAAAGTTTAATTGCTTTATAGAAAATTAGGGTTTTTAGATCAATTTAACTGTTTTTTATTAAAAAATGAGAATATTTCTTTTCAAAAATAAATTTTTTTATTAAAAATGTATCTGTTCGAGTTTAAAGGTAAACACTTTTTTAAAACATTAAATTTTTTGGCTTAAAAACTCAAATTTCTTTTTTTTTTTGTAATTTATCTCTTTTGGTAGAAAGTTAATCTTTGCTGTTTGAAAATTCAACTATTTTGTTGAAATTAGATTAATTTTATTTAAAAAATATATATGCACTATATCCTCATTGTTGTCCTATTATTGTGAAAAAGTGACCTATTTCTCCTGTTGTAAGACTTCTTTTTATTTATTATTTCGGTTTTTAAAATTTTTAAATAGTCTTTAATTTTATAGTAACGGAAATTTTCTATTTCAAATATTTTATTTTTCGAATCTGTTCGAATTTCCCAGGCTTTCCAGATTACTTTTTAACATTATTGAAACACATGGTTCACACGATTTAAATTTTACAACAGGAAAATAGGAAGTCCGGAATCCTGTCGTAAAAGCGAAAAATATTCTAGATATGAAAAGAAAAACGTTTTATGGCAGGGTCAGGCATCCTCAAGAAATCTGTCAGCAATATGTTCTCTCATAAGAAGCAGCTATTAAAACACAATTACTATTGAAAACATAAAAAATGGTTTAAATCACTGAATTTTTTCTATTAATTTTTATAATTTATCCAATTTTGTGTATAACTTTTTTTTATTTAATTTTTTGATCACTTGAATTCTTGCTGAAATTAGATTCTGAAATAATGTAAACATTCAAACAATTTTTGCTATATATAATTTTTAAATTATTTAATTCTCATTTCTAGAATTTTAAATTATTAATGAACTTTTAAACTCAACCTAGAAAATTGAAGCTTAAACCGAATCAATTAATAACTAATTATCCAGTTTATAACATAAAAAGCATTAACCATTATTTTCATTGAAACATTAAAATAATTTTTGCTTTAGATACATATTTTTTTAAACTTCCATTTATGAAAATTTGATTTATGAATAATCTTTTACGGTAATTTTTGAAAAAATTGTAACATTTACATCGAGTTTTGAATACCGATTTCAGATATTCATTTCAAAACAGCACAAGTATTTAAAAAAATTATATATTATTGTAATAGAGTGTAGCCAATATTCAATTACATAAATTTGCAAAAAAAATTTATGTTACTTAATAGTGATAAATTAAAACACAAGCTTTATGTAATTTATTGCTGTAAAAAAATAATCAGTCAATCAGTTAATCAGTTCACAACATAAAAATCCTTAAACATTTATTTTGATTGAAACCTTTAATAATTTTTACATTGTTATTTTTTTAACTTGAAGTTTTATTTATGAAACTTAGGATCATTGATAAAATTTTGAAGTAATTTTCGAAAAAATTAAAACAAATGTACATATGATTTTGGAAATTCAACTCAGATTCTCATTTCACAACATCACGAACATTAAAAAATATATATATATTATTGTAATAGATGTATTTTAAATAAAAATATACTTTTATTATGCAAATAATAGACAATATTCAACTACATAATATTAAAGTAAATAATCAATTTATGCTACTTAAATGACAACAATTAAAATTAAATCTTTACGTAATTTAATATTGTAAACTAATGAAACATAATTAATTACTCAGTTTACCACATAAAAGTGAATAAAAAATTATTTTTATAAATGCATTCAAATAATTTTTATCTTATATTTTTCAGAAAATTTTAATGATTAATAATCTTTCAAACGAATTTCATTAAAAATTAAATTGATTATGATATTTAAAGATAAGAATGCAGATAATAATTTCACAATATCAAAAAATTATGTAATAGGAATAGAGGTATTTTAAACATAAATAACTTTTTTAATACAAATTATAGTCAATATTAAATCACATTACCTGAAAGTAAATAATAAATTTATACCTTAATACAGCGAAATTAAAATTCTATCTTTTTTACATTTTTTTTTAATTTTTACTTTTATTTCTGAAATTTTTATTTATTAGAAACCTTTTATGCTAATTTCAGAAAAAATGAGGACATTTTTATATAATTTTGAAAATTATATTCAGATACTCATTTCACAACATCCAAAACATTTGAAAATTATGTAAATAAAATATAGCGGTGTTTTAAATAAAAAAAATATTTTATTATGCAAATTATATCCAATATTCAATTATATAAAGTTTAAAGAATAATCAATTGATACTAGTCAATTACAAAAATTTTTAATCTTCATTTAATTTAATATTGGGAACAAAGTTAATTAGCTAATAATTAATTAATCAGTTCACAAAATTGAAATCTTCAAACTATAGTTGTAATCAAAATACTCAAATAATTTCTACTTAATATTTTTTAGTTAAATTTGAGCTTCCATTTCTAAAAATGTTTTTAATACATTTTAAAAGTTATTTCAGAAAATTTAAGTGTAATAGAATCAGTTAATAATATTAATTTAACAGTTCACAACATAAAAAGCATTAAAAAAATATTTTCGTTGAAATTTTATTTTCGTTGATCTTTTAAAATAAAGTATATTCTTTAAAATCCTTTTGGAATTTTTACAAACCCTTGAATCTTGTGAAATACATAGAAATCTTTGGAATTCCCATACTTTTTGAATTTTTTATATCTTTTAAAATTCCTTTAAAAATGGTCAAATTTTTTTAATTCTTTGAAACCCCATGACATACGTAGAAATTCTTTGAAAAATGAAGTTTAACGAATTACATGAATTTTCAATCAAACAGTTGAATTTTTAACCAAATAGCTGAATTTTCAACTAAGAATATTATTTATCAACCAAAAATTAATTTGAACAAATAATGTTAATTTTCAAAGAAACAGTTGAATTTTCAATAAAAAAGGCACGTTTTTAACCAGAAATTGAATAATTATATTTTTAGCAAAAAACTACTTTCTAACAATAAAAGTTCAATTTTAACCAAGAACTGTGAATAATTTTTAACCAAGAAAGGTAATTTTTCTGCCATAAAATGTAAATTTTCAAACTGAAAGAACGACCAAAAAGGTAACTCACTAAATATTTGAATTTTCCGAAAAAGAATGAACTTTTTATGAAAATATTTTAATATTTGAATTTTTAGTAAAAAAATTACTTTCCAAACAAAATTTTCATTGAGCAATTATTAAGAAAATAGTTAACTCTTCAAGCTAGAAAGTTAAATATTATTAAAAACAGTTTATATTTAAGCCGCAGAAGACTTTTTAATGAAAAAAAAATAATTTTGAACGAAATAGTTTAATTCTCAGCTAAGAAAGATAATTCTCAATGAAAATAGAATTATTAAATTTTTATTTTGAAAAAAATGAAACTGAAAAGACGATTTTTTGACCAAATAGTTGAATCCTTAATCAAAATAATAAATTTTCATCTTAAAAGATTTAATTTGCACCCGATTAGACTTTTCAACAAAATATATGAATTTTCTAACAAAATGTACACTTTTCAAATTATCGACGATAAATTTTCTACCAAAAATAAAATAGATTAATTTCTAGAAAAAAAATGAATTTTAAACAAAAAACAACATTTACAGCAAAATAGTTAAATTTCCAAAAAATGAGTTTAATTTTTAACCAAGAAGCTCGCTTTTCAATGAAAAAAGGATAGGTTTTTAACCATAAAGTAAAATAGCTGAAATCTGAGTTAAGAACAAAAAAGCTATTTTCAAATTTTTTATATGCCTACTAATTTCTTTAAAATCTCATAAGATTTCTGGAAATGTTTTAAAATACACCACACTTTTAAAATCCTCTAAAATTTTTTCGATTGCTCAAATCTGTTGAAATCCCGTACATCTTTAACAAAAATTATGAAGTCCGTAGAAACTCTTTCTTACCCCTTTTAAATCCCTTAAAAAATTTTTATGAAAAAAAGTTCAATTTTCAAGCAAAATAAAATTATTTTCCAAAAAAAACAGTAAACAAATAATATTAACAAATATTTTAATTTTCAATACAACAGTTAACTTTCTAAACCCTAAATGATCAATTTTAAAAAGAATATTAATTTTCTCTCTACGAAGGACAAATTATCAAACATTAAAAAACTTTCCGAAAGAGAAAATTAATTATTAATAAAAGCAACGAACTTTTAACAAAATAGTTGTATTTTAATACGAAAATATGATTTTAAAAACAGATAATTTTCTAACCAGAAAAGGTGAATTTTCAACATAAAATTAATTATATATAATAAAAATTATATATATATATATATATTTCTAACTAAAAGTTAAATTTTAAAATAAATATATAGTTTAATTAATAGTGAAATAGTAGAACTATCTATAAAAATAGTTGAATTTTCAACCAAAAATATACATTGTCAACAAAAACTGGAACGTAGTTCATATTTCAGAAGAAAAAATTAATTTTTAATAAAAAAAACAGAAACTTTGAACAAAATAGTTGCATTTTCGATCAAAATATATGATTTTTAAAACCTTTAATTTTTGCATCAGAAAAGGTGCATTTTCAACAATTTAACTTTCAGCATATAAAGGTTAATTAATCAATAGTAAAAATTTCAGAATAAAAATTTATTTTTTAAACAAAACAAAAAAATAATTAAGAAAATAGTTGTATTTTCAATAGCAAAACATGATTTTTCAACAAAAAAAGAAATATTTTATACGAAATAAATTATTAACTAAATCGTTTATATTTTAACGAAATAGTTTAATTTTGTTCTAAAATGGTTGAGTTCTCTACTGAAAAAGATTAATTTTCAACTCAAAATGGAATATTAAATTTTCAACCAAAAAATCGAATTTTTAAACAGTTGAATTCAATTAAGAAAGACAAGTTTTTAACCAATTAGTTAAATCCGCAATCAAAATGATCGAATTGCAACAAACCAGATTAATGTTGTAATCAAATATGTGAATTTTCAACAAAATATATGAATTTTTAATTAAAGAGTTCATATTTCGACCAAAAAATTAAAGTTTCAAATTAAAAATACAATAGTTAAATATTTAGTAATAAAAACTAATTTTCAGCAACGAAAAAGTGAATTATCAAATAGTTTGTTTGAATGTAAAAAGAATAATTTCTAATAAAATAGTTGTATCTTGAAAAAAATAGATGAATGTGAAAAAAGATTACATTTTTACCCAAAAAGAATTTTCAATCAAAAAGTTAAATTTTCAACCTAAAATGTCGAATGTTTCGTCAAATATTTAACTCTTATATTATTATTTAACTCTCTTGACTATAAAGGATAATATCTTAACTAAGAATAGAAGTGTTTTTTTCCAAGAGAACAAATTAATTGTTAAATAAAAAGTAACTTTCAACAAAATATTTTTCTTTCAATTCCATCGAAAAAGTTAATTTTAAGCCTCTGAACAACAAATTATTGACCTAAGATAAAATAGTTAAACTAACAAAAGAGCAAATTATGCAAATAAAAAAAAAGATTTTTCAGGAAAATAGCTGAATTTTCTGTCAGAAAATATTAGTTTTTAACAAAAAAAGTTATGTTTCTACTAAATAGTTTAATTTTAACGAGATTCTTGCTTTTTCAAATAAAAAGTGCTAATATTTAACTAAAAAAATGGAATCGTTAAATGTCCAACCAAAAAATAATACGAAATATCAAACAGTTGACTTCAAATTTTCAAATGAATAGTTTAATTATTAACAAATTAGTCGAAATAGTTTAATTTTCTACCAAAATATTATAATTTTTAAATGTCTGATTAATTTTGTTTAAAAGAAATTGTGGGTCCGGATGCAATAAGGGCACATAAAATTTTTTCGTGCGAAAACGAAGTCCCCTGGAGGCTTTAGAAAAAATTTTCGAATTTTAATTT
>NC_046663.1:40191213-40205597 GCF_010883055.1 Belonocnema kinseyi
ATTAAAATTCGAAAATTTTTTCTAAAGCCTCCAGGGGACTTCGTTTTCGCACGAAAAAATTTTATGTGCCCTTATTGCATCCGGACCCACAATTATCAAACAGTTGAATCTAAATTTTTACATAAATAATTTAATTTTTAATTAAATAGTTTAACCTTATACCAAAACAGTTGAATTATCAACTGAAAAATATTAATTTCTACCTAAAAATGCAATTGAATTAAAAAAACTAATTGAATTAAAATTTTCAGATAAATAGTTAAGTTAAAAAAAAATATATATATATATATATATATATTAGAAAACAAACAATATTAATTTTCTATCCGTTCAACAAAGTATATGCATTTTTAACCAAATAGTTGCATTATCAACTAAAAAAATGGTCAATTTTTCGTTAAAACCCCTAATTGGCAATAAACAAAAATAACTGAATTCTCAACAAGATTATTTTAAAGAAAAAACCCGCTTAAAAAAAAAATTGTGTATTCAAGCTAAAAAGTTGAATGTTTTAGAAAACAGTTAAATTTTAAATAGTAAAAGAACAATTTCCAACTAGAAAGTTCATTTCTAGCCTAAAAAAGATCTAACTGAAAAAGATCAATGTTTAACAAAAAATGGAATCATTAAATTTTCTACAAAGAATACAAATTATCAACCAGTTAAATTAAAATTTTTAAATAAATACTCAATTATTTGTATTTTCTATCTAAATAGTTTTATTTTCTATAGAAATAGTTGATTTTTTATTTTAATAATATGGTTTTTCAACAAAAAGTTCATTTTCAACCAAATTGTTTAATTTTCGATCAAATTGTTGAATTTTCAAGCCAAAAAGACACATTTTCCACGAAAGAATTAAATTGTTAATCCGAAAATATGAATTTCCAATAAAACAGTTAATTTACAACCAAATAGTAAAATTTTCAAGCAAAAAAATGAATCCCTCAAAATATGATAAAATTCTTCGAAAATTTATAAATAACACAAAATTCCTTAAAATCTTAGAAGTTTTTAAAAATCTCTTGATATTTTGTTATAGTTCTAGGAATTCTTCAGCATCTTATACAGTTTTTGAGAATTCCAAAATACACTATATTGTTTTCAATCCTGCAAGTTTTTTCATATCCCTCAAATCTTGTGAAATTTTGAAATTCCTTTTGAAATTCTCTAAAATCCCTTGAAGTGTTTGAAAATTCTTCGAATTCTCTCAAATACTGTAAAACACATGAAATTTTCTTGGAATTTGTAACATCTCTCAAAAAATAGTAGCATCAGAGCGTCAGACTTCAGTTGATTGTACGGAGCGACACACTGATGACAGCTTCTTCATGTTTTCATTTTTTTTCGAAATAGAAAAAAGGGAAGTAAAAGGGAAAAGAAAAGTAAGAATAAACTTTACAAATATTTTATAATTTTTGAAACTTTACATCTTAAGCTTGTAGCTTAAACCTTAAAATTAAACTATAATAATTAAGTAAGTAATAAACGTTGATGAATCACATAAATATCAATGAAAGGATGAAATGAAATAATTACAAAGTACATGCAAAAGATTTCGTATCTTTGCTGTGACATATTTGTTTTAAGAAGTTTAACATATTTTCTTTGGTTTGATTTTGGCTAATTGTAAATTTTCTTTGATATTTTATAGGTAACCTGGGCCTTGAGTACACTCAACTCTCAATATAAGACCGGTTTTAGGCATGGTTTACATTGACCTTGATCCTAAATCGAGAGGATCCGAACTTAGACAAGCAAGGTTGCATGGATATCGTAAACCGGGGGTCCTTATATCGGGAGTTGAGTGTACTGAGTCTAAATTTGAGTGAAACTTTTTCGTCAACCTGAAGTTATACTACGCCATGTCCTTTAACTGTCAAACTGAGAAAAACTGAGCAAAATTGAAACTTCACTAAATTAAGTTTGCAACCTCCTTTTTAAAATGAGACAGAAAGCGTAATAATATATTTATTGCTTTTCAAAATATCACAAAATATGTAGAAGCGTGCATAGGAAGAAAATCGGTAGGTCGAGCTGGAGTAGAGCAGTCCTTACCCCTGCTCGACCAAAGCTTGACCGACCACTTTTATTCTTGGATGCGTTTCCATATTTTTTATTATAATTCGAGAACCAGTTCACATTTTTTGCTGTTCTTTGGCTCATTTTAAAAAGGAGGTTTCATAATACAATTTAGTGAAGTTTCCATTTTTTCCATTCATTTTCCTAAAGCATACAGAGCGTTGAAGTTGAGATTAGAAAATTGGTCGGTGCTTCTCAGATGGTATCTCAGCTATGTTCGCAGAAGTAACGTCAAAATTTTAATTTTTAATTGCTTAGTGAGTAAATTTCAGGTACTTGTATTCGGAAACAAAGCCTACTACTTATTGAACCCAAAAATAATGATACTAAATTTTCAAAAAGTTGACATGGCATAGCATATCTATAAAGCGACGAATTTGTCCAATTGATAATTTCACATTGAGTACTTTATTTGGTCGTAGTACATAGGTGTGGTAGGTGCTGAAGTGTGAGAATTAGAGGCTGTTATATTTAATCCTATATTACTTAATCCTAAGGTCCCTAATGAGGGGGGTAAGGAAGGATGCCCCAGGTATGAAGATTTCCTTTCCACAATTCCTCCGCCCGAACTATTCGAACTTGAGTTCGAACACTGCATTCTCAGCCCTGAAAAAAATGTTATTTAATAATTTTAGAACGTTTATTTTTTCAGGTAGAATACATTTTTATTAAAATAGTCGAATTCTCAACCAAGACAATTTATTTTTTCACGAAAAAGACCAATTTTGAACGGAATACACACGAAGTAGCTAAAGTTTCAAATAAATTGTTAAATTTTTCAACTGAAATGATAAACTTTTCACGAAAAATGTAATAGTTAAATATTCAATTTAAAAAATAATTTTCAAACAGAAAAAAAAAACAAGTTTTCAACAAGATATTTAAATTTTTAAGCAGATACCAACTTTTGACTAGAATGATGAAATGATGAATACTTAAATTTTTAGTTTGAAAATCATTTGTTAACCAAAAAAAGAACGATTTTCCGACAAAAGAGTGAAATTTTAAACTAGACATTGATTTTTAACTAAAATAAAGAATTTTCAACCAAAAAGGTTACTTTTGAAGAAAATTGTTAATTTTTCCACAAAGTACATTTATTTTTAATATAAGGAAAATTCTCTACGAAAAATGTAGTAGTTGATATTTTAAGAGAAACAGAATTTAATTCATGATCTAAAAATGTAGTCACAAAAAAGACGAATTTGCAGCAAAACAGATGAATTCTTAATGAAGAAGATGACTCTTTCATAAAAATGTGGAATCTTGAACCAAAAATAAAAGTTTTTAACAACATTGTTTAATTTTCAACGATGTAGATTAATTTTGTAACAAATAGTTGACTAGACAAAAAAATGAATTTGTATCCAAGAAGAATTATTTCCTAACGAAATTTAAAAAAATAGATTATTTTTCAGGCAAGTAGTTGGATTTTCAACTAAAAAAGATACATTTACAACTCAAAAAGGACTAGTTACATTTTCCATCACAAAAAATAATTTTTACAAGTAAAAACGAATTTCAACAAGAAAGTTTTTTAAATTTTAACGTAAGAGATGAATTTTAACTAAAATGACAAATTTTTAAACAAAAATCTTACTTTCGAAACAAATTGTTAAATTTTCAATAAGGTAGATTAATTTCTAAACAAATGGTTGAATAATCAAATAATAATTAATTTTTAATCAAGAATATATTTTTTACCGAAAAAGACGAATTTTTCACAAAAAATATAAATGTTCAGAACCGCGAAGGTGAATCTTCAACTAAAAAAATTTTCAGCTAAATAATTAATTTTTCAGTAAAGAAAATTTTCTAAACAAAAACAAAAAAGTTATATTTTTGTTATAAACTAACTTTTTACCGAAGAAGAAACCGAATTTTTAACAAAAATGACTAATCTTTTACTGGAATAATTCACATTTTTGTTAAGAATACATTTTTAAACAAGAAACAACGATTTTGCAACCAAATAATAAAATTACTAACCAAAGAGATGAATTTTCAACTAAAAAATACCAATTCTAACAACAAATTAAACAGTTAAATTTTCACTTTATAAAATGAATTTTTAACCAAACAAAACAACGAATTTTCAAGAAAACTGTTCAATTTGTTGCTAAAATCAAGAATCTTGGAACAGAAAAATATAATTATAAAAACAGAAGTTCGATTTTCAACCAAGCAGTTAAATTTAAATTAAAAAAGACCAATTTTGAACTAAGATTTTAATCATTGATTTTTCAGTTTAAAAAGTTAATTTTAATTTTAAAAACGTTTTTTGAATCATATGCTTAAATTTCCAGCTTTAAAATGAATTTTCTATGAAAATTGCTAAATTTTCAACCCAAAAATCACAAATTTTCGAAACTAAAATTTTGTTTTAAACAAGATTGTTATCTTTCCTGCAAAATCGATTCATTTTTCACCAAATAGTAATTTTTAACGAGATATTAATTTTCTTACCGAAAAAGATGAGTTTTCAACAAATTACATACATTTTCAACTAAAAAAGATACATTTTTAACCAGAAATTGAAAATTTAATTTTTAGTTGATAAAAATAATTTTTCACAAAAAATTACAAATTTAAACGAAATAGTATAAAAGGAACGATAAACTTTTTTAAACACCCATTAGAAAGCTTACTCAATTGTGTGTCGATTGATCTTTAGAGATATTTTTGACTGTTTGAAGAGAATAGACCCCTTGAGAAGTTTTAAAAAAATGGAAAAATTTCTCGCATTTTGAACGTCAAATTCAATTTCTGGCAAAACTTAGGAAATTGGTATGAAAAATATGAAACTTACATAAAACAGTCTTTGAAGTCCTAACCTTAATTGAAGCAAATACAAATTTTAAAATCTTCATGGGTTTCCGAAATACGATTAAAAAGGTTCAAGTCTCAAATGTCAAGTTACAGTCGGCGATTACCGCTGCCACGAGAGTGATCGACAGTGGGCTGTAATCGCCGATTTTGTTTCTTAACCTTAACTCATGGTGTTACTTAACCTAATAAACATATAGAAAAAACCTTAAATTAACAGGAAGTAATCTGTAAAATCTTATCTTTAATATAAGCCAAACAAAATTAAAAAATCTTTACGGGTTCTCAAGATACGATTAAAAGTGTTCAAGTCTCAAATGTCAAGTTACAAACGTCAAGTTACAGTCGACAGCGGCGGTAATCGCCGAGAATTTCTCAGATCCTTTTCCTTAACTTTAAGTCGTTCTGTCACTTAAGAAACTTATGGAAAAAACTGAAATTAAAAGGAAGTAATCCTTGAAATCTCATCTCTAATTTAAGACAATCAAAAATTAAAAATATTCACGGATTCTCAAGATTTTTGCAAAAATTTCCAGGCGAGCGGTGATCGCCGACTGAACCTCGGCGCAGGCATGCATAGATATTTTTGGGCATATCTCGAGAACCCTTAAAGATTTTTAAAAGTTTTATTGGCTTCAATTAAATAGAAAGTTGCAAAGACTGTGTGGCATTAATTTCAGATTATTACTAAAATTTTACTAGGTTTTGCCGAAAGCTGAAATCTAGATAAAAACTGCGAGCAAGTATTGTATTCTTTGTTTGAAATTCTCATGCGGTCTATTCTCTTTAAAAAGTTAATATCTTCATTAGCGGGCATTCCACTTGGAATGTAATAAGCTTTTGAACCTTTTTTTTCTAAAAGTTTTTCGCTCTTTATTTGAATGAGTAACCATCTTTCAAAGTCATTAGTGACTTAACACTCACGCTGGTCGTACCGACAATTTCCGATGGTAATGTAAGAAATAAAGGTCGGTCAGAAGAAAGGCCTACAATTTTTTTTTGTAATGACTACCCCGCAAATTTTTTCATTGGTGTTAAAATGTAACCTAAATTTTGGCGAAATTAAAAACAAATCTTCAGGTATCTCTCCAGTTCATTTTTACAAGAAAATCGTTACTCTTTAGTGATGCAAACTTAAATAATTCATCAATGGCGGCAATTAAAAAAAAACAATTAATTTTTTGAAAAAAATACTTTTTTAAAATACTGTTTCGTGAAGTAACTAGAAAAAACGTTGTTTTGGGGAGGGGATTTGAACGTAATGTAAAAAGGAAAAGATAGGACCTTGCGGATTTAAATTTCAAAATTTTTTATTTTACGCTATACGTTAACTTCAGAGGATTATTGTACAATAGCCATAAAATATTCTAAAATTCAATTTCTCAATGATAAAAAAGTCAAGATCATGTTAATATATCCTATTTCAGCTAATACAATTTTTTAAATGTAAAATATAATTTTAAATGCAAGAAGAAAGTTTAAGTGGGAAAGCATTTCGATATTTGGATCAAACTCATAATGTAAGGTACGATAAATCTGAAGGGTCCGGCAACTTTCAAGTGGGTTTCATTTCAAGTAGGTACTTCACTCGTGGCTCGCTTCTTTTTTTTTAAGCATAATTTTTTTTTAAATTCTTTTTATCTTAGAAGTTAGAGTGTGTCTTCTTTGTAGTTTTAAAATGACTCTCGCGACATACGTTAAATTATTAAAAATATATATTACTGCGTTTAAATAATTATTTTTGAAGAATTTATAATCAATTCTCTACAAAGTGCTCTAAATCTGAATTAGCTTAAAAAATTACTGATTGAAACAGTGCTAAGTAATATAAACGAAAATAAATTGTTATTTTTAATCACGAAAATAATCTTTTTAGTAACAAAATAAAGCAATAAATTAGTTTTTTACAATTCTATTTTCCCCATATTTTGATGTCAGAAAGCAGCAAAAAAGTGTTATTTTAATATCCATACCGGAAGATTGTCATTTGAAAAAAGTTAAGCAATAAAAAAGTATAATTTCTCATTAACAGACGACTGTCTTTTTCTTTTTAAATTAAGTTAATTTTTTAAAGTGCAAGTCTTCCCGTAGGAAAATTAGGATGAACATTTTTGTGCTGTTGTCAGAAATCAAATAAAACTGATTTGTGAAACAAAATTAGAAAACCGAGCATTTAGGGGAAAACTCGAATCTTTTTTTTTTAATTGGTCATTAGACTTTGCTTACATTTTTTACAAAACAACTAATTTCGGTAATTTTACAAATTAATTTATATTCCCGTTTATAAAGCTTGCGAATTAAAAAAAAATGTGAAAAATGTAAAATAAGGATAAAACTACAATAATATACAAAAAACTACCTGAGCACTAATAAATCTAATAAAAATATCGGTTTAGATCAAAATGATGAAGGCGAAAAATATTGAGTGAAAAAAATAATCAAATTTAAGGATATTAAGTGATTTTCAAATTTTCTAATGAAATTGAACATTTTCGAAAAAATATGTCAAATTAAAACTTAAGTAAATAAAATTACTGAAAGTGTGTCAAACGTATCAATCTCCATATAAAGAATGATGGAAAATTAGAGAATTTGAAAATTCGAAGATTTACTATATTCGGTAGTTTGAATTTTCGGAAATTTACGACTTCCGGGAGTTTGAAAATTCGGCTTTTAAAATTTCTGGAATAAAAATTTTAGGTAGTTGTACTTTCCTTAGGAAATTTTCATTTTTCGGAAAATTTTTGTTTTATTAATTAGTTTTTCGGTATTTTCCACATTAGGAATTTTCAAAATTCATCAAATTTACTAGATTTGGGAATTTGACATTTCAGGCATTTGAAAATTTGCGTTTTGAAATTTCGAGAATAAACATTTTCAGTACTTTTAGTTTCTTTGAAATGACATTTAAAGTGTCTGGAATTTTTGGGAAATCTCAGTTTTGGCAATTATATTTTCATTATTTTTCCAAATTTTTGATTTTTCAAATTCTGTTATTTACTAGATTCAGGAACTTTTAAATTCTACTTATAAAGTGAAATAAAAATTTTTTGTAGTTTTATTTTTTGTCGGCAATTTTCACTTTTCGCGCTATTTCTGTTTTGGTCATTATTTTTTTTGGCAATTTACTATTTTCTGTAATTTTAAAATTGGGATTTTAGAACTTCAGGAATTAAAATTTTTGTCAATAAACGTTTTATATACTTTTATTTCCTTTTGGGAATTTGAAATTCAGCTTTAAATTTTTGGAAATAAACAGTTTCGGTAGTTTTATTTTCATTCGAGAATTTGAAAAGCCGGGAATTTTATTTGTGCGGGAAATTTCTGCTTTAATAATTTACATGTTTGAGTGTTATAAACAAAAGAATAAAAACACGTAGTTTACGGTATGTGGGATTTTGAAAAATCGTTAACAAAAATTAGGCAATTTACTATTTTCGGAAATTTGGGATTTTTAAATTTCGGGAATTTAAAGTTGCTGCAATAAACATTTTCAGTAGTTTTATTTTTCCGGCGGAAGTGTGAAAGTTCATTTAGTTTATCAACTAATTTTGGGAATTTAAAATTTCAGAAATTTGAAAATTGGGTTTTAAATCTTCGGGAATAATCATTTTCAGTATTCTGCAATTTTAATATTTTCGAGAATTTTAAAATCTGTGTTAAAAAATTAGAGGAATAAACAATTTCGGTAGTTTTATTTTTGTTTCGGGAATTTGAAATGTCAAAAGCTTTTATTTGTCGGGAAATTTCTGTTACGATCTTTTTTTTCTCGGTAATTTTTCACATTCGGGATTTCGGAAATTAGGCAATTCATTATATTTGGGATTTTAAGAATTCGGCAATTTATCATTTTTGATCAGTTAAAAATACGGGTTTCAAAATGTTAGAAATTTTAAATATTGTCAATGAACATTATCAGTAGTCTTTTTTCAGTAATTTAAAACATCGAAAACTTTGGGAAATTTATGGTTTGAGAATTATTTTTTCAGTATTTTTCGACAATCAGGATTTTCAAAATACGACAGTTTAATATATTTGTGAATTTGAAAATTATGAAATTTACTATTTTTCATAATTTGAAAGTATCAGAAATAAATAATTTGGGTAGTTACATATGTATTTGGAAATGCAAAATATCGGGTTTTAAAATTTCGGGAATTAACAATGTTGTCAAAAAACATTTTAGTAGTTCTTTACCTTCTGGAATTCGAAACATCGTAAATTTTCATATTGAAATTCACAATTAAAATTTTGAAAATCAGGCAATTTACTATATCCGCGAATTTAAAATTTTGGCAATGGATATTTTTTTAATTTTTCTTTTCTTTTGGGATTTCGAAATATCGAAAATTTTTAGGAAATTTCTGTTTCGAGATTTGTTTGTTGGTATTTTTCCGCAATCGCCATTCTGAAAATTCGACAATTTAGTTTTCCACATTTGGGATTTTTAAAATTGGGCAGTTTACTATATTCGGGAATATGAAAATTCAGGTTTTAATATTTTTGGAATTTAAAATTTCGTCAATGAACATTTTTGTTAGTTTGATTTTCTTTTGAAAATTTTAAATGTCAGGAATTTTCGGGAAATTTTTCTTTTGGTAATTATTTTTTCGGAATTTTTCAACATTCCAGAATTTGAAAAATTTAGCAATTTTTAAATTTGATAATTTTGCAATCTACTATTTTCGGAAATTCGAAAATTTCAAAAATAAACAATGCCAGTAATTTTATGTTCTTTCTGGAATATGAAATACATAATAAATATTCATTTTTTGGGAAATTTATCTTTAAGTAAAATTTTTTTCGCTATTTTTCCACATTCAAATTTCTTTAAATTTCGCAAAATGACGTAATCTCGTTAATTAAAGAAACAATTCTCTCAAATAAATCGATAAATTCAGAAGCAGGTTACGAAAGTTGCCAACCACTAAATCCGTAGGAGAAATTTAAATGTCGGAAGTCTAGTTTCGAGTCTGTGACAGTGAAGCATGACTGGATCGGCCGATTCCCCCGAGGGACGCCCGAAGTCGTGTGTGGTCCGCGGCCCGCCTGCCAGTCAAAATCTCTCACGGTCAATAACTAAAAATAAAAAAAACAGTACTGCTCCCGAATTGAAAGTTTCGGCCCGCTTGGATGCCCGGTTGATTCGGTGTCGACAAGACCTCAACCTCAGCACCCAAAGGGCGTTTTTCTTCATACTTGAGGGTGTTACACCAAAGATAATCGAATAGCTTCGTGCAGTTTATGAGATCACATGCATTTAGCGCTCCCGAAATACATTCGAGAAGCTCGATTCGAGAAGTGGGGGACAAAAAAGAATTCTCTCTACCCGCGGCGCCTCCGGATTGATTTCGTTTACACTTCACTGTCTGTCTGCGAGTGAGCTTCAAGAAAAGAAAAGGAATTCGTGGGTGGCGAAGACATCCAATCGTTTCTCTTGCAATTACAATTTAAGCTCTTAAAAAAAGCTCTGAATAAAAGCTCTAAAAAAAAATTTTATATAAAATTTAACAACTTCGCAAGGTGTCCTCCTCGAGGACAAATGGGGACTTTTTAAGACCCACTCCCTCCTCACACAATGTGGACTCACTGGGTGAGGAAGGGAGTACTGTGGAGGAGGGGGTATAAATTTTTATGCTGATCTAGAATTCCCCTGGGATCATCCATAAACTACATAACTAATTTTTGACAATTTTATATCCCTCTCCTCCCGTTTACAACAGTCTTTTTTGCTACCCCCCCCCCCCCCCCCCCCCCCCCCCCCCCCCCCTCCAAGTATCGTAGCCTGTAGGTATAATCCGATTTTAAGTTTATACTAATTATTGCATTTTTAAACTAATAGAGATATGTTCTTAACCAAAAATGGAATAGTTAAACTTTTAAGAAAAAGAATAATATTAAATTATAAAAAAAATAATTTTCCAATGAATAATTGATTGCTTTTTACTAAATTATTGAACATTCAAGACAAAATGAGGAATTTTACATGAAAAGCAGCTGAATTATCAAATCAAAAATATGAAATTTAGATAAAGAAAAGTCTATTTTATACTAAAAAAAAGCGAATTTCCAATAGAGTACAAGAAGACTCAACCGAAAAGTTGAATTTTTAACTAAAGTAGATTAATTTAAAATATATATATTTTTTCAATAAAATAGTTCAATTTGAAGAAAACGCTTAATTTTTAATTAAACAAGAACCATTTTCGACCAGAAAAGGAATAGGTAAATTTTCAATGATCAAACTAATTTTTCAACAAGAAAATGATGAATCATCAACCAACAAATGCATTTTTAAGAAAGTAGTTCAACTTTACAACCGTTTTGTTAAATTTATAACCAAAATAATTACATTTTTAAACAAAAATATTAATTTTTGCGAAAAAAGACATTTTTAACTAATCTCAAGAAGTTTTACCCAAAAAGTTAAATTTTCAACTAAGAAAGATGGATTTTTAAATAAACGATTAATTTACTACCAAGGAATACAAATTTTTAATAAAATAAAAAAATTCTTAACCAGAAATTTGAATTTTTAAGATAGAAATTTTTTCATTCCTTAAGAAAGTAGTATAATTCAAAAATCTAGTTGTTAAATGATTAACAAAAAAGCTAATTTTCAAACAAAAAGATTAACTTTCTTCCGAACAAAACAAATTTTTAACAAAATTCAAAAATCCTCAACTAAAAAATTTAATTTTCAAAAAGTAATTTTTTCTTAATTTTTAAGAAACTTGTTTAAGTTTAAAACCTAGTTTTTACATTATTAACGAAATTCAAGAAGTTTGATCTAAAAAGTGGAATTTTCAATTAAAAAAGATAAATTTTCTAAGAAAAAGATTAAAAAACTATCAAGAAGAACAAATTTTAAATAATCTTCAAAAAATCTCAACCAAAAAGTCAAATTTTAATGAAAGAAAGAACCAAATTTTGTGGTAGTATTTTTCAAGAAAGTAGTTTAAATTTAAACCTATTTGTTAAATTTTCAACCAAAAAGATGATTTTTAAACAAAAAGATTAACTTTCTTCCGAAAAAAAGAAATTTTGAACCAAGTTAAAGACTTCTCAACTAAAAAGTTGAATTTTCAACTAAAAAAAGAATGAATTTTGAAACTAAAAGATTAATTTACTACCAAGAAAGTCGAACTTTCAATCAATTTAAAAAATTGTCAACCAAAAAGTGTAATTTTTAGAAAGAATTGTTTTAATTTTTAAGAAACTAGTTTAACTTTAAAACTTTGATGTTAACTTGTTTACGAAATTCAAGCTACCTCAACCACAAAGTTGGATTTTCAACTAAAAAATGAATTTTCAAACAAAAAGATTAATTTACTACCAAAAAAGACGACTTTTCAATAAATTCAAAAAATTCTCAACAAAAAGTTGAATTTTTAAGAAAGAAATTTAGTTTTAATTTTTAAGAAACTAGTTCAACTTTAAAATATAGTTGCTAAATTCTTAACGAAAGTTTCAACCAAAAAATTGAATTTTGAACTTAAAAAAAGATGAATTTTTAAACCAAAAGATTAATTAACTACCAAAAAGATGAATTTTCAATTCGAACAAAACATATTTTTAACAAAATTCCAGAATTCCTAATCAAAAAAGTTCAATTTTCAACTAAAAAGAATCATTTTTTAAACTTTTCAATTGTGACGTATTCTGATCTGGAACTGGTCATTTTTTCAGGGATTTTTATTTTTAACGATTTTGAATTAAATGAATTAACACTGCCAATTAAAAATTTTAAGCGTTTATAAATTTCAAAGATTTAGATTCAGTTCTAAAAATATACATAAATCCACGTTATAATTGTCAATACTCTGAATTGAAGAATCAATCAATGAATTAAAAAATTTTCATAATCATTATTTTAAGTAATTTTAGGCTAGTTGCAGATATTTAAAAAATACATCCTTTTCAAAACGATTTTTTTCTAAGCCTAATTTTCTGCAACAAAAGTTGAAAACTCCAATAATCCAACTGCGATTCATGGTTGGAAAATTTGTTAATTAAAAGTGTGAATAATATTATTATCAAAGAACTGGCATGGGATAAGATGGCTTTTATTTATTCACTTGTGTTCTAGGAAAATTGACCTAAACTTCCAGAAAATAAATTTGTTTAAATTCATGAAAATGTTAAACATTTTTTTTGAACATGTAAAAATGTATTAAAATATTTATAAAAAAACATAAAACAATATTGTTTAAAAGTTAACAAATGTTTTTGTTTTACTCAATTTAAAAGTTAAGTGTGGAATTTTACGTGATGACTTTACGTGACGACTTTGTGAAGCTTTTCACCTGGAGTGCTTGCTAAAGAGATTGATCAGCAAGCTGGTCGGAAAATTTTTACGGAACGAACGCGTTATTTAAATAAGTACTAGAAATTTAACATAAATTTCAAGGAAATAAATCAAAGAAAAAATGTTGAAAATTATCTTTTGATGTGTAAAAATTTACTAAAATATTAATAAAATAAATTTCATGAGAAATGATATGTAGTGTAATACAAATGTTTTTGTTTTACTCAATTTGAAAGGTAAGTGGGAAACTTTACATGATGAATTGGTGAAACACTTCGCCTGGAGTGCTTGATACAGGGATTGATCAGCAACCTGGGTCGGAGCAGTGTTGCGGAACGAACGCGTTGTGGCTTGATAGCTTGATGAAATGGCTTAATAGTATAATAATAAAAAAATAATAAAACAATTTGCGTAACTGGTATTAAATTATTTCATATTGGCCCAATTTTTTTCCATTTTTTTTTAGAAATAATATGAATTGGATGCAATTATAAAGAATACTTATCCCATGAACCATGATTTTTGTGATTTTTAACTGCTCGTATAAGTTTTAATGCCATAAGATCGAAGAACTCGTTTATCGAATTAGTAAATATTTGGACAATAAGCGGTTGAAGATCGCTCTTATAGTACGCGTCAGTGAAAGTGAATAAAAATCATCGCTTCCGCATTTCAAATAACTGAATGGGCGATGGTCAATTCCGCCCCAGCTACCTGTGTACCGTCCCCCACTACGCGGCTTCCCCTCACACCGTTGAGCTGCTGCCACTGAGCTTGGTCAGCGGGGGGCCTTTGTTCCTAATGAGGCCTAAAATATGGAATATAAAATTTTTTAAATTTCACACTTAGTAAATCACAAATATGATATTCGAAATCTACGAATTATAACGATTCCAACGATATGTTGTTTGACTCATAAAGTTGACAATTAAAGAATTAGTATTCATTTTTATGTTCAATTTTATGTACAATTTTATGGAAAATTTTCCAGTATTTAAATATCATAAATTTTGTTTATTGCCCAGGCAAACGCATTTCTCAAACTTGTCCCTTAATAATTTTGCAATTTGCAAAAGGATGAATAGTTTCAGTCTTACCCTAATTTGGGAAAAATTTGGGAAATTCCGGATGCTAATATTTGGCTAGACTTGAAGCATCATAAATTTTT
>NC_046663.1:40205697-40206741 GCF_010883055.1 Belonocnema kinseyi
TACGTATTTGCTTCGGTTTAATGTTTTTAAATGACACGGAAGTCAAACATTTTTTCGCTTTTGAACTATTACCGATCATGACATATGATGAGAGAGTGATAACATTCGCGTATTATCTTATAGACACATATCTAAAAGATGACTGCACTTTTCCGCCTAAAATCTGGTCCGAAAGAACTGCGGATCCAACCCGGACAACGAATACGTGTGAATCGTTCCATTCTCAATTTAACAATTCATTTTATCACACACATCCTTCAATTTTCAAAACTATTAAAACTCTGCTCGAAGTTCAAAGGGAAACTTACTTCAAGTGCAATAGCATTGATTCACCTTTCCAGTACCAGAATTCTTACTCCAAGAACAAGCGTGAATTTATTCAAAATCAGATTGATGGTTACGAACTCGGAAAGATTTCTCGTTTCTATTTTGTAAAATCGGTATCTTCATATTATCGCATCCACTGAACTGATCGCATACGCTATTAATAAGATTAAGTGGAATTTATGTAATCATTTATAATCAGAACGTTTTTTCCAGATGTTAGTAGTAGTAGTAGTAGTAGTAGTAGTAGTAGTAGTAGTATAATAGCGTATTTACAAATTAAACAGGCCCTTTTCAGGGCCACCAAATATTCTAAACGAAGGAACATATTATCTTTTGTGTCAAACATGTATAAACTTTTTTTTCAACTCTATGAGTCAAACAACATATCGTTGGAATCGTTATAATTCGTAGATTTCGAATATCATATTTGTGATTTACTAAGTGGGAAATTTAAAAAATTTTATATTCCATATTTTAGGCCTCATTAGGAACAAATGCTCCCCGCTGACAAGCTTACTGGCAGCAGCTCGACAGGGTCAGTAGACGCCGCGTAGTGGGGGAACGGTACACAGGTAGCTGTGGCGGAATTGTCATCTGCCCAACTGAATAACGAGGAACTATTACCAGGTGTATACATATGAAACCGGTATTGCCATCTAGCGGCCAGTAGGCACACTTGTAGGCACTGTCGGAACTTACCATTTGTGCTAATTGGCG
>NC_046663.1:40206841-40242276 GCF_010883055.1 Belonocnema kinseyi
GAGGGCGCATACTTTGAATAAAATATTTGTTATCATTCTCTTGAAATAAATGTGCTTTTTTCTTGAAAAAATACCGGTTTCATATGTATACACCTGGTATACCCTTTTGTTACATTTAAAAATATTAAAATTTTATTTGGAACGCCGGCTACCTGCTTGCTCTCCCCCCTCTATCCAGCTTCCCTTTTGTGGCTGAGGGATTGCCAGACGCTGTCGCCGACCCTTGCCATTTTTTTATGTTCGATTTCAAATATTCAATTAATACTTAAAGAAAATTTCAAATAAAAAATAATTGAATTTGCAATACATAGTTCTGAAATTGTCTCATTTTTTAAGGCTTGAATTTGAGAAATTATTCTTTCAATTTTTCATTATTTTGAAAATATTCTTAAAGCATTTAATTCAAAATTGTTTAACATATCGTTTAAATCGCCAAAAAACGCAGATTTCGGATATAATATTTCTTAATTATTAATTGCAAAAATAAATTTTTTCATATTTTTTATTTTACTCTTCATTAATACAGAGAACCACCCAGCTGGAAAAGGTCGGTGACAGCGTCTGGCGATCCCCCACCTGAATGAGGTGAGACTGTGTGAAGGGGGAAATATATTGGATTTTCAAGCAAATTGTTGAATTTTCAACCTAAAAAGATTAGTCTTTTAATCTGAAAAGCTGAATTTCCAACGAAAAATTTATTTTTCAAAAAGAAACTAATTGAGTTTTGTTTTATGTTTCTGTTTTTTGCTTTATGGGTGGTGAAATAGATTTTTTTCGGTGGATTGACTGAATTTTTTACATAGCTGAAGACTATTTGAATTTTCAGGTAAAAGAAACGAATTTTTAAGGCCAGAAAAAAAATTCAATCAAATTGTTTAACTTTAAAGCCACAAAGACAAATTTTCTACAAAACAGTGTAATTATCCGTCCTAAAATATAAACTTTCAACAAAAAAGTTAATTTGAAACAAATTAGTTGATGTTTCTATAAAATTTGTTGAATTGAAAAAAAGTTATATTTTTAACCAAATGTGAATTTTTTTCACCAAACTACAAAAAGTTAAATTTTTTATCAAAGAATATGAATTTTTAACCAAATAATTAAATGTTTAGTTTTCAAAATTAATTTTCAAACCAAAAAATTTTTAACAAAAAGATACAAATTAAAAAAAAAATTAATTTTTAAAAAAGTCGTTTAACTTCTAACCAGGTATGTCAAAAAAAGTTGCATTTATAATCAACGAGATAAATTTTTCAATCAACAAGACAAATTTACAACTATACAAAAGAATTTTGAGATTTTTCCAACAAAAAGCCGAACTTTATACAAAACTGTTCAATTTTTAACCTCTCGATTCTATTTCAGTTCTAATTCAGGAAAATAATTAAATTTTCTATCAAACAGATATTCGACAAAAAAAAGTAAATTTTTGCAAATTAGTTCAGTGTTTAAACAAAAAAGATGATTTTTTTTACAAAATAGTTGAATTTTCAACAAAATAATCACATTTTAAATGAAGAACGATTTTTTAATAAAAGAGTTGAATTTTCCAACGAGAAAGAATTTTCAGTCATAAAAGGAAAAATTGAGAGGTTGACACCTCATAGATGAATTTTCAAGCAAAAAAAAACCAACATTTTCTACAAAACAATTTTATTTTCTACCCTTTAATATGAAAATTTAATAAAAAAGAGTTGATTTTCAGTATAATGGTTGAATTTTTATTTATTTTTTAAATATTAAACAAAAACCGGAAATTTCAACAAAATATATTATATTAGACTTTTCAATTGAGAAGTATTAACTGTTAACGAAAAATAGTTGAACTTTTAATCAAAAAGGCTTTAAGCAAAAAAACAGAACATTTTTAAAATGTTGTGGAGTTTTGAAAAAAATGATTAAAGTTCTAATAGAGCAAACGGAAAGTGGTTTAAAAAATATAATAATAGACCTTTTAATTAAAAAGAATTACCTGTCAAAGAAAAAGAGTTGGATTTTTAACCAAAAAGGATGACTTTTTAACAATATTGTGGAATTTGTAACAAAATGATAAAAGTTTTAATAAAATAAAAGGATTGGGTTGGGTTTTTAATAAGAAAGAATGGATATTTAAAAATTGCCTGGAATTTTCAAAAAAATGATAAAAGTTTTAAGCAAAAAGAGGAATTTTCAACCAAACATATTATATTATACTTTTTAATCAAAAAGAATAACTGCCAAAGAAAAAAAGTTGGACTTTTGATAAAAAAGAATGGCTTTTGAAAAAAATGGTGCGGAATTCTCATCAAAATAAGCAAAGTTTTAAGAAAACAAAAGGTATTTTCAACCAAAAATTTAATTATAGACTTTTTTAATTAAAAATAATTAACTTTCAAAGAAAAATCTTTTTTAATAAAAAAGAATGGCTTTTTAAAAAATTGTCCAAAATTTTTAACAAAATGATAACATTTGCAAGCAAAAAAGGAATTTTTAACCAAAAATATTATATTCGCCTTTCAAATGAAAAGAAATTATCAACACAAAAAATTATCCACATGAAGAGGATTATCAACCAAAAAGAATGACTTATTAAACAAAATTGTGGAATTTTCAACAGAATAATAAAAGTTTGAATGAAAATACGGAATTTCTAACGAAAAATATGTTAATGGACTTTTTAATTAAAAAGAATTCACTTTCAACGAAAAACACTTGGATTTTCTTATTGGCCTATCAATTTTGCTTGCATTTACACAAAAAAAAAAGAAAACATGGAAGGTTTGAAAGCAGGGAAAAAGGAGAAAAAAGGGTGGTGGGAAAATTTGTTGGAAAATAATAGTAATCATAATGAATGAATAGATTGGTTCAGGCAGAACCACAAAATGTAACCAATTTGGTTTTGTCAATTTACAGTCAATAACTTTTTTTAATTCGAAATATAATTGATTAATTATTAGACACTTTTGTAAATTTTAGGCATTTTTAAGGAACCCGTCGTAATTTTGTTTTTTCAGATATTATATTCTGTCTTGTCTCCCTAAATTAACAAGGAGTGTGGTATTGGGTGACAAAACGGTTACACGTGTTAAACCTCGGGTTTAACTACAACCTACGGTTCGGCTGACATGTCACAACATCATCACTTTAGTTAGCTAATCGACTCTAAAGAAAATTTTCTGTCAGAAACAGACCGCCCTAGGCTTTCTCTGGGGCGAATAAAACAATCTAAATGGAACTAAAAACCATTCCTTTTTTTCGAGGAGAATTTTATTTAATGTCTTATTTAAAATTTTCCATCACGAAAAAAAAAAGACATTTAAGGTCAAACAAGAAAGACCAATGCCAGGATGGTCGTTTTAATTACATAAAAAAATTATCGCTCATTTCCCGGTTCGCAAAAATTTTTCACGGCCAATGAAATTAAAGAATTCGACCTCTAAAGCTAAAAAATTTTCGATTGGAAGTAATAAAAACTGAGCCTCAAAAACGATGCTGCAAATCATCTTAAATAGTTTAAAAATGCAAACAATTCAGCTTTTAACTAAAGAAGTGTTCAGTTTATAACAAAGGTGCAATCGTTCAATTTTTAATATTATTAACTAAAAATTATTTGCAGCCTCGTGTGCAGCTCAGATTTTATTACTTCAAATCGAAAAAAAGGTACAAAATTTTATTTCAAAATATTAAAACATCTACATGTTGTTTTACATTTATTAAAATTTGTACTTATTTTTGAAAATTTATCATAACTTCTGAGCATTTTCCTGAATGATTCGAATTCTTCTACATTTTTTTTCAATCCTGCAAAATATAAAAATATTTCCTTTAAATCTTCCAGATTCATTTTTGGAAATTTTTGATATATTTTTAAATATTCTCTTAAAATTGATTTTCAATATGAAGAATTTTAGATTTTCCATTATTAGAAATCATTTATAATTTTCAATTAATGTTGAATCTTTTTATATTGTATTATTTTTTCAAAATATTAAGCAAATTGTTATTTTTCTTAATTAAAAAATTTTGAATTCCTAAATTTTGGACTAAAACATTATTTTTAATTTAATAAAAGCCTTTAATTATAAATATATTATTTTGAAGTTATTTTTAAATTGAAAATAGTTGATCAAATTTCAATCGGTCGTTTACATTTGTTTAACCTGTTTGACCTGATTTCGAATCATCTTGTAAAATCAAATATTGTTTACATGTTAATCCTTATTGTAAAGTTCAGTTTTAAAAATCATTATAATTTATATTCACATTCGATCAACTAAAAAGATTTTTTATCCAAAATTGTCGATTTCAAACACTTCTAATTTTTTAGGTTTTTAAAACTGCATTCAAAATTGATTAAATGCAAAATCTGCACTTGAAAATTAAAATCCAAAATGAAAACTGTGAAATTAAAAGACTTTTGAATTCCGCATTATAAACTAAATGATATGATAATTGAAAAACATAAAAATTCAACTTATTATTTTAAAAAATACTGTTTAAAGCAAAATTGGACATATTTTTTTTCTACAAATCTGCAAAAATTCCCGGTAAAAAAATTCACTGTCATTTCCCGGGTTATCCCGGTCTCATAAAATACCGGGTTATTTCCCTGTTTTCCCGGCTTCCTGATCCGGCGGTTCCCCTTGAATTCTCAATGAAATTGTTGAATCCTTAACCAAAAATATGAATTTTAAACCGAACAGTTGACTTTTCATTTTTTTAATGATTTTTTTTTAACAACGGAACATTAAAAAATTATTCTACTAGAAACTACAAGTATTTGGCGGAAATCGGACACTTTTACAAAATACAAGTCATTGCAAATTTTTACAAAAAATTAAAATTTTTGCATTGATTTACTTTATTGTAATTTATTTTATCTTAGTATGAAATTAAATTTTCACTAGATTTCTTAATTAAAAATTCAACAACTCGATTAAAAGTTGAACTATATTTTGTTAAACATTCTTTTTATTGGTTGATCTCCTTGACTCGAAATTTAAATATTTTGTTGAAAATTCATTTTCCTTTAGGAGTTGGAAAATTGAATTTAACAATTGTGTACATTATTAAGTGAAAATTAATCGTCAAAAATTTATATTTTCGGTTTGAAAGGTCATCTGTTTCATAGAAATATCATCTTTTTGGTTTCGAAATTCAATTTTTTTATTACAAAATCATCTTTTCGAATTGAAAACTCTTTTATTTTGGTAAAAAATTCAAATATTTGTTAGAAAATTAACTTTTTAGTTAAAAATTCTTATTTTTGGGTAGAACATTTAACAGTTTTATAGATAAATCGCCTTTTTGCTTAAAAATTAAACAATTTGATTGACATTTTTTTTCTTGAATAGAAAATCATTTTTGGATAAAAAGAACATCAATTTTAAGAGAAATTTTTTCATTTTTGGTTAAAAATGCAAATATTTGGTTAACAGTTATAATTTTTGCTGATGATTTATATTTTTTTTTCAATTCAACTGTATTTAATTTAAAATCAAAATATTTTTCAGTTTAAATATTAACTATTATGTTTTCCGTTAATTATTAGTATTTTGTTGTCGAAGATTTAACATTTTATTTGAAAATTCAAGTATTTTGTTGTTTTGTCCAACATTCGTCTCTTTGTATTGAAGATTCAACTGTTTGGTTTAAAATACAACTTTTTGTTGAAAATTTGCACTTTTTGATAAAATTTCAATTATTGGAATATAAATTAGTATTTTAAGTTGATAATACATTTATTAGAATCAAAATTAAACAATTTTGTTCAAAATTAATGGTTTTTTTCTCGAAAATTCAACTGTTTTGTTTAAAATTGGTCTTTTTGGATATGAGATTTGTTCCTCTGCATTGAATAATTATCTTTTATGGTAGAAAACTCACCTTTTTTGGTTAACTTAAAATTAAAATTTATTTTTCTTGAAGTATCAACTATTATATTTTTGTTAAGAATTATTTCATATTTATTGAAAACTCGTCCCTTCCGTTCAAAATTTTAACTATTTGGTTCAAAATGAAACTTTTCCATAGATAAATAATTCATTTGTTTAACGATTCAACAATGTTGTGGAAAAATCCTTCTTTTTTCTCCACAATTTAACTTTTTAAATGAAAATTTCGACTTTTTTGTTAAAAATAAATCTTCTAGGTTGAAAATCTAACTGTTTAGTTCAAAATTCGTATTTTTGGTTGAGAATTCAACTATTTTTTAAAGTTCGTATTTAAATTTAAAAGTTTTCTTTAAAATTTTTCTTTAAAGTTTTCAATAAAATTGAATTTTTAACGCGCTTTTAATTATTTGTTTTAATGCTACCGTTTGAAATAATTTAATTTTCAGCACTTGTCCTAATTTAAAAATAGGAAAAATGTTCAGGATATTATTTTGTATCTATAAAAAAAAAGGTCAGAACATGTTGGGTACAGCACCAGAAACTTAAAGAACACATGATCAGCTCAAATGTGTAATTTTCCTCTCGATTTCTCTACCCCTGGACTTTTTACGGCATTTGGGCGCCGGTGCTTGTAACTCTAAACTATTGAAATATTTTTCGAAAGGTTTTTTTCTCTTTTATTTTTCTTATTTTTTTCTCACATTAGCAGGTTGATCGTAAAATCACAAATTAAAAGAAAATAAGAGATTAAAATTCAAAAGCATTATCAAAAATAGAACTTAAATGAGAAAATCTTTGGTTTTAAACTTGCTAATTCGTGGAGGTTTTCATTTTAGAATTTTAGAATTTTTAGGAAAATTAAAATAATTTTTCAAATTCGAGCTTTAAAAATGAGAAGATTTTACAACCAGGCATTGAATAATTATTTCTTTTAGTATGTAAAAAGATTTAAAAAAATGCAGCATTCCGAACTTGGCCTAAAAAAATGTTTTTTTGTTGAATAATTTAATCATTTATTTAATTCTTGATGATTACAGTTTCAGAGTTCTAAATTTTCTGGTTAAACGCTGCATTTTCATTTTCTTTCTGGCAGTTTAAATTTTGTGATTAAAATTAAATAGTTCAATTTTGAAAAGTATAATTGACGATTTAAAAACTTATGATTTCTAAAAGATTTATACTTACTTAAAATAATTAATATTTATAAGGGTTTAGGTAAAAAAGAAATTTTTAATTAACCTATTGTTGAAAAAATGTCAATATTCTTTGAAATATAATGATTTTTTTATGAAAAAGGACAATAATTTTTAACGAAAAACATTGACACTAAACCAAACAAAATAAAACATTGTTCAGAATTTCAAATTTCTTTCGAAATCTAATGATTTTTGTTTTGATACTATTTTTTGGTATAAAACGCTAATATAACCTAATATTGTTGAAGTTTTCAATCTTTTTTTAAACCTAACTTGTATTTTTTTTAAATTACGACGAAAAACACTTGCATAATCAAAGATTGTTTGAAAATTCTAAAGCTTATCTAAATTATAATGGATTTTGTTTTAAAATATCAATTTTTGCAGTAAACACTAACCTAACCTAAAATTGTTCGAAAAATTTGAAACTTTAAAATCTAATAATTTTTGTTTAAAAGTGTCACTTTTCGTTAAAAATGGTAACAGAACCAAAAAACGTAAATTATTGAAAAATGTTTAATATTCAAAATTTAATCCTTTTTTATTACAAATGAACAATTTTTGAAAAATAGGTAAATCGATTTATTAAAAAGAAAATATTTTTTAACGAGTAACTATATTTGGACATTATTTTCATATTATATACTGATTTTTAACATTTGGAACGACAGATTTGCAGGAAATATTTTCGCTGAAAAAAAACAACGGTTTATTTAAATTGAACCATTAAAAAAAATTGTTAAGAAACGGGAGCAACAATAAATTGAAACTACAAAACCTATTATTAAAAAAATTGTTTATAGTTTTTTAAGGGGAAAAAAATTTTTCTTTCATTAGACAGGACTGACAATAATTTCTGAAGATAATTTCCCGGTTTTTTCCCGGTTCGCAAACTTTTTTCGCGGTCAATGAAATAAACAAATTCGAACGATGAAGCTAAACAATTTTAAGCTAGAAATATTTTAAATTGTTGGTTAATTTTTTTTATAAATTGAACACTTCTCAAACTAAAGGTTAAATTATTCTCATTTTAAATTGTTTAAAAATCCTTAGAAAGCTCCAAATTTTTATTTAAAAATCTTGAAACATCTACATGTTGTTTTACATTTACTCAAATTTTCAATTATTTTGAAAATTTTTCAGAACTTCTAAATATTTTTTATAATGATTCCAATTCTTGCTAATTTAAACTGAATATTTCAAAAGATTTAAAAAGATTTAAAAAAAGACCCTGGAGTTTCTAATTATTATTTGTACATAAAAACTCAACAATCTCGTTAACAAATTAAACATTTTTTAATAGATCAATAAAAATGTTAAAATTAAAAGTATAAAAGCTTTTCGAAATTTTCACAATTCAACGCTTTCTATGGTAAATAATCAAGTTTCAAATTGTTTACTTTGAAATATTTGGCTTAAATTTACTCGTATTAAATTAACAACTAAGACTTTCGAATTGAAACAGTAACAATCTGGAAATTCTTAAAATTTGAACGAATTTATAATCGCTTTATCAAATGAATTATTGTTCAAATGTTAATACTTAAAGTAAGGTTGTATTTTGAAAAATTGTTTTTTTTTACAAAAATTTTGAACTTCAAACGCTTTTAATTTTTAATTGTGTAAGTCTTTAAACTGCATATTAAAATTCTGGAAATGAAAAATATACGCTTAAAAATAAAAATCTAAAATAAAGAATTTTTAAAGTAAAAGATTTTTGAATTACGCATTGTAAACTGAATGATGTCAGAATTGAAAAGGATAAAAATAAAAGTAAATCAAGAAATAAATTCCCGGTCAAGAAATTTAATTCCCGGTCATTTCCCGGTCCAGCGGTCACCCTGAATTATTATTCACTTGTTAATCCTCAATTTATAGTTAAATTTCGAAAATCATTATAATTTATATTCACTTATGATCAACTTAAAAGGTTTTTATCCCAAATTGTTCATTTGAAACGCCACTAATTTTTCACTTTTTAAGTCTTTAAAACTGTAATTTAAAATTCTTCGAATAAAAAATGTACGATTAAAAATTCAAAATCGAAAATTTGTAAGTGAAAGATTTTCGAATTCCTCATTGTAAACTGAATGATACCATAATTGAAAAGGATAAAAATTCAATTAAATATTTTAAAAACTGTTGAAACCAAACTCGGGGAGTTTTTTTCTGAAAATCTGTAAAATTCCCGGTCATTTCCAGGTCCAACGGTCACCCCGAATTATTATTCACTAGTTAATCCTTAATTTATAGTTCAATTTCAAAAATCATTGTAATTTATATTCACTTCCGATCAACTAAAAATGCTTTTTTATCCAAAATGTACCAGGTCGAAAAATAAATCGACTGTAATTTCCCTGTTTCCCGATCCAGCGGTGACTTTGCAATGTCATTTCAATTTCTTATAGTCATAGTAGAGTTTTTAATTAATTAATTTTTATTAGATTTTAGATTTTTTTAAGTTTCCTTAAAAGGGATTTTTGGTAGATTTATTTTCCCAAATTAAAAAAAAGATATAACCCAATGTTACAAAACCAATTAGGTTTTCGATAACATTGACTGCTACATTTTTGCGACCTACCACTTTTTTATATAGGATAAAAAATCACACTTATAAAAACATGAGAAAAAAAGCAATTAAAAAACCATGAAGAAATGGTCAAAAATAGCTTACCTTGATCCATAAGAGGAGTGTGACAACTATGTACAGAGTTGACATTTCCGACGGGACTCGTGGAACCAGGTTGCGTTTGAAGACCCTGAATCGTTGCATTGAGATTAACATTCCCAACTCCAGCTGCCAGCCCATATCCAACATAATAATCCTGACTGCCATTTTGACTCTGAGAACTTGGAGGACTCGATCCAGGATCACTTTTATATGAGTTCATCAACCCATCATGTTCGTTCTCCACTTTAAATCCAATCTCCTGATGATGCTGTTGATTCATATGCTGACTTTGCACATGATGGTGGTCCTTCAAGGCCGGTTGATAAGTGTCAGTGGGTCTATAGACCTGATTATGATCCTGACTCCTTGGAAAAGTTGGTTCATTCTTAAATCCCATTTCTCCATTTCTGTACAAAGAAGTCTCTCCAGTTTTGTAGGTCACTTCCGTTGTCTTGTAGGTAACTTCCGCAATCGGTGGAGTCTTGTAGGCTTCCGGATAACCCCAATCAGCCGGAATAGTAGCTGCCGGTGCATACCACTCTGGATAATTTTGGTACTGATTCTGGTACCCATTGGTATAATCAACTGCAGATGTCAGATTGTCATACCCTGACCCCTGGACACCTACACCAACTGGACCAGTACCAGGGAAGTACTGAGGATACTGGGGTTTCAAAGCTTGACACTTTCTCCTGAAACCACGTGGTCTGCGTCGAAAACTACCCTCCTCAAACATGTACTCACTTGCCGGGTCTATGGTCCAGTAGTGTCCTTTTCCGGGTCTTCCAAGACCTTTTGGTAGCTTGATGAAACATTCGTTCAGGCTCAAATTATGCCTCACCGAGTTCTTCCAGCCCTGATAGGCACCTCTGAAGAAGGCAAATCGCTGTTGGAGAAAGGTGTAGATTTCCGAAAGAGTCAGTCTCTTTCCCGGACTGGATTGAATTGCCATGACAATCAGGGCTATGTAGGAATAGGGTGGTTTCTCTTGTCGTCTCGTGCCAGCTTTTCTTGGGGAATCACTGTTGGCAGTGACAAGAAGAGGATCCAGATTAAGGGTTTGTGAAAGAGGAGACATAACTCTGACGTTTCTGCTCGTTACTGGATGCAAGTGAGGTTGAGGAGCCGTTGATGAAGTTTGATGGATTGAAGTCGAGTCCGACTCGTTCTTCATGATCACTCGTACCACTAAGTTTTGAAGTTTGAAATTCACTGGTTTATCATCGCCCGAACTGAACAAGTTTGCAAAGTTTTTCAGATAAATGTTTGATCACTTCATCTTGTGGGACAGATGGCCCAGTTTAGGAAATACCAAACATCGGAAAGGCCAAGGGTCCTCAACAATGATAAATGCGACAATTATTTACACGAGGGTAAACTGTTTAGACTTACAGGAGGGTTAACTGTTTAGACTAAGTTGATGCTACGGGATTAATTATTTGAAGATTGGACCCGACGGGTGCTCCCGAACTAAGTGCGTCTTCGTGTAAGTGTTTCGGGAGACTGAAACTTAAGGAGTTAAAAGATCTTCACGCCGATCTTCGGATGCTTCACTGGCTCTTCGCTGGTAGGCGTAAACCACATGGGCGTCGACATCAGATGGGTGGAGTTGAAAATGGATAAAAATAGAGAGAACGAAACCATTGGTTATGGGATAACCAATCCGGGAGTGATCTACTGGAAATCGGGATTTGGAGAGAATTCAGGGCTTCTTGATGTGGTTTGGGAAGATTAATTGAAATTGATAGGGTAAGTATTTTAGTGTGGTTTGTTGGCTATCAGTGACTTTGTTGCGGATAAGCGGTTATAGTGGTCATGAGAGGGAAAGATTTAGTGGAGATTAATATAAAGTGGTGTATTTTAGAATTTTAGATGATTGTATTTAAACGATTTCATTTTAAATCATGGGAAAATTCGATAAACGTTTAGGTCAAATCTGGGAATTCCTTTGATATCTTTGAAATATTTTTCATTTCATTAAAATTTTTGAAAGATTTAAAATCCGTAGAAATCTGTAGAAATAATTTAAAACCCCTTGATAATAAATTTAATTTATTGTCGAAAGTTCTTTCGAAATCCCTTGTATATTTTTTAATCTCCTAAAATATTGGAAATAATTTTAGGTTGTATAAAAACCTATATAAATTTTGCAAAATTCTTTGCAATCATTTGCAATAACTTGAACGCATTAAAATATTTTGATTTTTTTTTTAATTTTTCATATCCTTTGAAATTGTTGAAATTCACAGAAATCCCTCGAAATAAAATTGTTTGATCATCATAAAAGTTCATTAAAATAGGTAGAAATCATTTTATATCTCTTCAATATACATTGAATTGAACTTATTCATCAAAGTTCTCTTAGAAAAAGTTCAAATTCCTAGAAATCACTGAAAGCCTGTGAGATTCAATAAAATGCTTTAAGTGTTGTTAAATATTTTGAAATTCTTTTAAAAATTTTCCATATTTTTGTTCAAATCTATGGAATTTGCTCAAAATCTCTACTATCTCTACCATAAAGTTGAGTTTTCAAATGAAAAAGATGAATTTTTAAAGAAAAAGATGAATTAAAAACCAAAAAGACGATTTTTTAAAAAGAATTCTTAACCAAAAGGTTGAGTTTTTGACTAAAAAAGAAAAATTTTTATCAAAAAGTTTAATTTGCTACCAAAAAAGACGAATTTTAAATAAAATTCAAGAATTTTGAAGCAAAAAGTTTAATTCTGAACTACAGATTAATTTTCTACCGAAAAAATGATTTTTTTAAAAAGTTAGAGTTTTCAACCTAAAAGTTGAATTTTCAACTCAAAAGGAAGAAATTTAAACTAAAAGATTAATTTACTACCAAAAAGACGAATTTATAAGAAAATATAAGAATTCTAAGTCAAAAAGTCTAATTTTTAACCAAAAAATAATGAATTTTCGACTAAAAAAGTTGATTTTTTAAGAACGAAAATTCTTTTCTTACTTTTAAGAAAGTTTTTCAACTTTAAAACCTATTTGTTAAATTTCTAATAAAAAATATGAATAATGTATCAAAAAATTATTTTCTACCGAAAATAACGATTTTTTAACAAAATTCAAAAATTCTGAAGCAAAAAGTTTAATTTTCAACTACAACAGATGAATTTTTAAACAAAAAGATTAATTTACTACAAAAAAGACGACCTTTTAATCAAATTTAAGAGTTCTCAACCAATAAATTGAAGTTTCATCTAAAAAAGATGATTTTTTTAAACAAAAAGATTAACTTATTACAAAAAAAAAAGATTTTTTAATAAAATTCAACAATTATTTACGAAAAAGTCTGATTTTCAACTAAAAAAATGAATTTTTGAACAAAAAGATCAATTTTACTACAAAAAAGACGAATTTTCAATAAAATTAAAGAATTCTCTACGAAAAAGTTTAGTATTCAATTAAAATACTAAAAAATCTGTAGAAATAATTTAAAACCCCTTGATAATAAATTTAATTTATTCCTGAAGGTTCTTTCAAAATCCCTTGCAATTTTTTAAATCCCCTAAAATATTTGAAATAATTGGCGGTTCTATCAAATCCCTTATAAGTTTTGTCAAATTCTTTGCAATCATTTAATATAATTTTAAAGTCTGAAAATCCTTAGATTTTTTTCAGTTCTTCATGTCCTTTGAAATTATTATTAAAATCCACAGAAATCCCTCGAAATAAAATTTTTTGATAATCGTAAATTTCATTAAAATAAGTAGAAATCATTTTAAATCTCTTGAATAAAAATGAAATTGAACTTATTCATCAAAGTTCTCTAAACAAATGTTCAAGTACCTTGAAATTTATGAAATCCTTCGAAATACTTAGAGATTAAATAACATACTTTAAATCTCTCCTGATATAAATTAAATGATTTAGTAAAATTCTGTTAAAAGAATGTTTAAATCCCTAAAAACCTCTAAAATCCTTTGCAATCCTTGGAGATTCAATCAAATGCTTTAAATCTCGTTAATTACTTGCATTTTTTTGAAATTCTAGAACTTTTTTTGAAAATTGTTGAAATTATTTTGGAATTCCTTAAACATCTAAGAAGATTAATTTACTACCAAAAAAGACGAATTGTTAATAAAATCAAGAATTTTAAAGCAAAAAGTTTAATTTTTAACCACTACAGATGAATTTTTAAACAAAACGATTAATTTAATGTCCTACCAAAAAAGACGAATTTTCAATAAAATTCAAAAATTATCAACCAAAAAGTTGAATATTTCGAAAGAAAGACATTTTTTATACTTTAGGAAATTAGATCAACTTTAAAACCTAGTTGTTAAATTTTTAACCACAAAGATGAAGTTTTAAACAAGATTCATTTTCTTTAAAAAAAAAACGAATTTTTAATGAAATTCAAGAATTCTCAAGAAAAAGGTTGAAATTTCTACTAAAAAGTTGATGTTTTAAGAAAGAAAATTCTTTTTTTAATGCTTAAGGAACTAGTTCAACTTAAAAACCTATTTGTTAAATTTTTAAGCAAAAAGGTGAATATTTAAACTAAATGATCAATTTTCTACACACAAAAACACGATTTTTTCACAAAATTAAAGAATTATTAAACAAAAAGTTGAGTTTTCATATAAAACAAGAAAATAGTTCAACTTTAAAACTTAGTTGTTAAATTTTTAATCACAAAGATGCATTTTTAAATAAGATTCATTTTCTTTCGAAAAAAACGAATTTTTATCAAAATTTTAGAATTCTCAACCAAAAAGTTGAATTTTTAATCAAAAAGATTAATTTACTACTAAAAGGACGAATTTTTAATATAAATCAAGAATTCTGAAACAAAATTTTAATCCCCTAAAATATTTAGAATAATTGGAGGTCCTATAAAATCCCTTATTTATTTCGCAAAATTCTTTGCAACCATTTAAAATAACCTTAAAGTCCTAAAATCCTTTGATTTTTTTTTAATTCTTCATATCCCTTGAAATTGTCGAAATCCGCATAAATCCCTTGAAATCCCTTAAATAAAAATTTTTTGGTAATTGTAAAAGTTCATTAAAATAAGTAGAAATCATTTTATATCTCTTGAACATAAATTGAATTGAGTTTATTTATTAAATTTTCTTTAAAATGTTTTAATCCCTAGACATTTTTGAAATCCTTTGAAATCCTTAGAGATTTAATAACAAGCTTTAAATCTGGTTAAATTCCATGAAATCTTTGGAAATCCGTGAGATTCTTAGAAATATGTTGAAGTCCTTTGAAATCTCTTAAAATCTCTTGAAATCTTTAGTAATCGTAAAAATCGAATAAAATAAGTCGAAATCATTTTAAATCTCTTACAAAAAATTGAAATAAACATATTCATTAAATTCTCTTAAAAATCTTTAAATCCTTAGAAATTTTTGAAATCCTTAGAGATTCAATAACAAGCTTTAAATCTGGTTAAATTTCTTGAAATCTTTAGAAATTGTAGAAATTCTTTAAAATCTGTTGAAGTCCTTAGAGATTCAATAACAAGCTTTAAATCTGGTTATATTTCTTGAAATCTTTGGAAATTGTAGAAATTCTTTAAAATCTGTTGAAGTCCTTAGAGATTCAATAACAAGCTTTAAATCTGGTTAAATTTCTTGAAATCTTTGAAAATTGTAGAAATTCTTTAAAATCTGTTGAAGTCCTTTGAGATATTTACATCACTAGAAATCTTTGAAGTCCTTGCAGATTTAATGAAATGCTTTAAATCTTGTTAAATTCGTTAAAGTTTTTGGAAATCCTATAAAATTATTTGAAAAATCTTGAAATCCTCTAAAATCCATAAAAATATTTAGAAATCTTTGGTACACATAAAAATCAATTAAAATAAGTAGGAATAATTTGAAATCTCTCCGATATAAATTAAATTATTCATTAAAGTTTTCTAAAAAGAATGTTCGAATACCTAGAAATCATTGAACTCCTTTGAAATCCTTTAAAATCCTTGGAAATTCAATAAAATTCTTTAAATCTGGTTAAATTTCTTGAAATTTTTCCAAAAATAAAAAATATGAATTAAAAAAAGACTAATATACTGCAAAAAAATAAATTTCAATGAAATTCAAGAATTCTTAACAAAACAGTAGAATTTGCAAATAAAAACATAAATTTTCAAACAAAAAGATAAATTTTCCACCAAAAAAACGAGTTTTTAACAAAGCTAAAAAATTTTTAACGAAAACGTTTAATTTTTAACTAAAAAAGAAGAATTTGTAAACTAAAACATTAATTTATAAACAAAGAAGAGGACTTTTTAATAAAATTTAAGAATTCCGAAGCAAAAAGTTTAATTTTCAACTAAAAAAATGAATTCGGAAACAAACTGATTAATTTACTATAAAAAAGACGAAGTTTTTTTATAAAATTCAAGAGTTTTCGACCAAAAAGTTGAATTTTCATCTAAAAAAGGATGAATTTTCAAACAAAAATATTAATTTACTACTAAAAAGACGAATTTTCAATAACATTCCAGAGTTCTCAACACAAAAATTGAATTTTTGAAAAAAAGATTAATTTCTACCAAAAAAGACGAATTTTTATAAAACTCAAGAACTCACAACCAAAAATTTGAATTTGTAACTAAAAACATAAATTTTCAAACAAAAGCTTAATTTTCCACCGAAAAAAAACGAATTTTTAACAAAGTTAAAAAATTCTCAACCTTGAAGTTTAATTTTCAACTAAAAGAAAAGAATTTTCAAACCAAAAGATTAATTTACTACCAAAGAAGACGAATTTTTATTAAAATTTAAGAATTCTAAAGCAAAAAGTTTAATTTTCAACTAAAAAATGAATTTTGGATCAAAATCATTCATTTACGATTAAAAAAAACGAATTTTTTATGAAGTTTAAGAGTTCTCGACCAAAAAGCTGATATTTTAACTAAAAAAGAAGAATTTGTAAACAAAAAGATTAATTTTCTACCGAAAAAAACGAATTTTTGACAAAATTTAAGAATTCTCAACCAAATAGTTGCATCTTTATCCAAAAAGATGCAATTTCTCTTAAAACAAGTGGATTTTTATTTTTAAAAACAAATTCAAAAGCATAGTTAAATTCTCATGTAAAAAAGATTTCAGTTGACTTTTCAAGATCAAAATATGGGTTTTTCAACCAAAAATAAGTTTCTACGAACAACATTGAATTTTCAATGCAAAAAGACGAATTTTTTCGACTAGAAAGGATGAATTTTTAACAAAATAGTTAAATTCTCTGCCAAATAGTTGCATTTTTAATAAATACCGACTGTTTTTTTAAATTTGAATTTTCATCTAGAAAAGATTTAATTTCATTTAACAACACCAAAATATAAATTTTAATCTAAAAGTAAATTTTCACCGAAAGAGTAGAATTTTCAACCAAAAAGTATGAGTTTTTCAAGAAATATATTAATTTTCAATCAAATTGATGAATTTATATCCAAGAAAAATGAAATTTCTCTTAAAACAGATGAATTTTTAATTTAAAAAAATGCAATGCAATAATTGAAGTACGACTGCAACAATATTGTTGAATTTGCAATCAAATAGTTACATTTTTATCCAACAAATATGTAATTTCTGCTAAAGCATGTGAGTTTTACAATAAAAAAGACAAAGTTTCAAAAGAAAGTTGAATTTTCAAACGAGCTGTTATATTTTAATTCAAGAAGGATGTAATTATTTCTAAAACAGATGAATTACAAGAAAAACCTTAAAACAATAGTTTCTTTTTTATCTAAAGAAGATTCCAGTTCATTTTCCAGCACCAAAATAAGAATTGTAAACAATAATCAAATTTTCTGCTAAAAAGTTGAATTTTTAACCAAAAAGTATGATCTTTTAATAAGATTGTTAAGTTTTTTCAACCAAACAGTTACTTATTTCTTGAAGTCGAAGAAAAATGATGCAAAATTTCTACTAAAAGGATGAAGCTTTAAATCAAAAGTATAAATTTTCAAAACAAATAGTTTTAATCCAAAAAAGATTTCAATTGTATTATTAGCAACAAAATATGAATTTTAAACAAAAGGTTAATGTTCTACGAAAAGAGTTAAAGTTCTAAACCAACAAGGATAAGTTTTTAAGAAAACATTTGAATTTTTAAACAAATAGGATGTCTTTTTAAGAAAATTGTAAATTTATCAACCAAATAATAAAATTGATAACTAAAAAGACAAATCTCTAGGCGAAAATGTTTGCGAATTAAAAAAAAAATTACTTACATGGATGAAGGACCCCTCACCCCTAGTGTAATGAATAGTAACAAAATAACTCGACCCTCTCCCCTCGCCTTGAGCTGTTGAATAATTTAAGTACGGTCCCTTAAGAATAAACTTGTTAATTGCTTTTTGGTGGATTTGGCTTAAGGCTTCAAAGCAATTAAATTAAATTATTTAATAATTTACCGAAACGTTTAAGCACTCGATGGAAAATCGGATTTAAAAGTGATTAACTGTGTAAAAAATTAAGTTAGAATGATTTTATTAAAACGGGTAGATAGCCTATTTAATTCCGCGTCGAATGAACTCTACATGAAGTAATTTTGACAAATAGGGACCGAGATATAACGTAAAAAACAATGACGAAATCGGTCGGTGAAGCAGCAGTCGAGCCTCAATCTTTTGTTAACGCATGGGAAATAAGAGACGCGTTGCGAAAGGACTGCTCGATTGCCGCTTGACCGACCGATTTCATCGACATTTCTTACGCGATATCTCGGTCCCTATTTATCGAAATTACTTCATGTAGGGTTCATTCGACGCGGAATTAAAGAGTTTAAAAATTTTTTTTTTTAATCATTCTAACTCGGTTTTTTACACAATTACTGAAACACAGAACACAGTTCTGAAAAAGAAAGTTTGTTTGGCTTAAAACGAATTGCCTGTCTCGGGTGTCGAGTGAGAAGTTCCAGCGGCACTTTTATCTCTCCAATGTTCGCACAAGCTGATTTGTACAATATTTTTATAGAATTTATATTTTGATGTTTTCAGGTTGACCACATATATTTATATAAGTAATAATATTTTATGTTGGTACTTTTTGTGCAAAATTATACGAGTTTCCAAAAAATAAATCATTTTATGACAAATTTTAATCTTTGAAATTGAACTTTTCTAAAAAAATTACATTCAAAATTGCACTATTATCTAGTTTACATATTATATATTCAAGTATTTTCAATTGCAACTATCGCGATTTAAGAATTTTTATATATACATCTTTAAAATTGAAGAATTCTAAATAAGAAATTGTTAAAAATTTTAATTTGCGGAACCTCACAATTGTGTAACCTCAAATTATAAACATTTAAAGTACAAGAGTTTTTGGTTTTTTTTTCAAGTTTTGCCAAGTTGAAAATTCGTTTATTCAAATTTTCTGATTCAAAATTAAACTGCTTTGTAGAAAATTATTTTTTTTTCGGTTGAAAATTCAACAATGCGGTTAAATTTTTTTCAAGACTGATAAGTCTTTCTTGGTAGAAAATAATCCATCCCTTTGTAGAAATTTTATCTTTTGGTTTAAAAATGCAGCGCTTTGGTTAAAAGTTAATCTACTTTTATGAAATATATTGATAATAATAGCATAATAATAATAATAATAATAATAATAATAATAATAATAATAAAAATAACTGAATAAAATTTAGTTCTTCTTTGCTAAGTTCAAAGGCTTTGAAATATAAATTATTATGTACATTTTCCATTAAAAATTTATATTTAATTGTTGAAAATTCAACGGGTTTGTTGAGATTTTTTTTTTGTGATACAAAATTCATCCTTTCAGATCCAAAATTTTTCGTTTAGTTAAACATTTTATTGTTTGTTGATGAAAATTCATATTTCTGAGTTGCAAATTCAACTATTTGTACAAAACTCGCCTTTTGGGCACGAAAATTCCAGTTTCGTTGAAATTTTTTCTCTTCCGTCTTTCTTAGTTGCAAATTGTCCTTTTTTATTTAAAATCCACCTCTTTTGGTTGAAAATGCAATTGCTTGATTGAAAATTCATATTTTTGGTTGAATTCAACTGTTCTTAAATTAAATTTTTTTTTGTTCAAATCTTCCATTGAGAATTCATTATTCTTTTCTTGATATTGAACATTTATGTTGACCATTCGTCTTTCTGGATAGAAAATTCGTCCTTTTGGATTAAAAATTCAATTTTTAGTTGAAACTTAATACTTTTTTTAGTGAAAACCCCACTATTATATTTTTAGTTCGGAATTTATTTATTTTCATAAAAAATTTAATTGATTTTTGTTGTTGAAAATTGTAACTATTTTATTAAAATATTCTGTTATTTTGTGGAAACCTCAATTACATGGTTGATCGTTGAAAAACTGTCTTAAAAAAAATTCATTCTTTTGTTTTTGAAGATATATCTCGTTGTTTGAAAGTTTAAAGATTTTATTGGAAATTCGCGTTTGCATCAAAAATAAAAATTTTTGTATTGAAAATTCAATTTTTTCGTGGAGAATTCGCCTTTTTGGCTTTAAGAATTCCACAGTTTAATTTAATTTTTTTTATGATAAATTAAACTACTTTTTAAATTTTTTGTTTGTTAACAATTCATCCCTCTAATTGAAAGTTCTTTTTTTTATTTTAATTTTTTTAACCAAAGTTTATGAACAGACAACTCTATTAAATAACAAAAAAGGAACATTTGTAGTATTAGTACAACATTATTCAATTTTGATAATATCTTCAATTTTCAAACACTTTTCAACAAGCGTCTAAGGACTGTCGAGTTATTTACAAAATTGAATATTGTGAAGCATTTCCAGAAATTTCTCCAAATTTAAACGACTGTAGTAAATCTTCCAAAAATTCAAGTTATTTCCAAGACTTTAGTGAATTTAAATTTTTTGCAGATAACTTCAATTAATAAGTTTAATTTAATTTATATGCAAATGCTTTCATATTATGTATACCTACTATTAAAATGGATTTTTATTTATTGATAAAAAAAACGATAAAATTTTTGTTGAAAATTGAACTATTTCGTTGAAAATATATCTATTTTGTTGTACATTTTTATGGTAGAAAATTATTATTCTTGATTCAAAATTTAACTACTTGCTTGAAAGTTGAATTACTTTGTTAAAAATCTATTTTATTAGTTGAAGCTCCATCAATTTTTTTTAAAATTTAGGTGTTTCATATTGCATTCAATATCATATTTACACCAGATCCCCGATTTAGGAACAGTGTCGGGAGTTGCCTGCAAATTGCCTTGTTATTAAATCAAGTGAATCGAAACGTAAATAGTTAGGGTCTGCAGAGTTTCCAATTAGAATGCATAATTTCGCGCAATTTACTCGACTGAGTACTCGCGCTCTGCGGCCCTTCCGAGGGGAAAGTCGCAACAGTCTCTCGCATTGCCCGCTGAAAAAGTGCCTGGGCCAGAAATTACAGGAAGTGCAAAACCGGGGCTCACGAAATCGGGGTTTTGGTGTACTTCAATTTTATTTCAAAAATTTTATTCCTTTATTATTGCCCTATTTTCGTAAAAAATCACCCTGTTTCTTATGTTTTCATACATTTTTGGCGCAAGTTACTTTTCTGTGCGAAGAGAATAAAAAAAATTAGATTATTTCAATATTTTTTAAAAGGCGAACGCAATTAAATTGAAAACAATAAATTTGATGCCCTAGGTCTCGATTGCAGGCGTCATTAGAATTTTATTTCTTTCTGCTGTCATATCTCACCGCTCAGAAATAAAAAGTCATCGTAAATTTACAGCAAACAAAGTAAGCTCGTGAGAACAAGATGCGTCGCAGGATTTTTATTTTTTTATTTTTTCCTCTATGCCAAATGTAACTTAACACTCGGTCACGTGACGTAAGTCTTGATGTATAAACATTCCCCATCCGATTGATTATCGTCAACGATCGGTCGGCGAGAATGAAAGGTGATGAAAGGGTTACTCACCGGGACATTGATATCGTCCTAAGACGGCTCGCTTCTTCTCGAGACTCTTATTTAAAAAGTAATAAAAAAACAATTTGATAATTTATTTATGTGTAAATTATAAGTAGGAGGGGATGGAGGCCACTTGGCCGGGAAACCCGGAAATGACATGGAATTTTTTAAGACCAGAAAAATAATGTGATCAAACAATTTTTTAAAAACCTTTAAGTTTATACAATTATGGTTACTTTATAATTTAAACAACAGCGCATAAAACTTTCGTAATGGTAAAAAATATTTGTATAAATATTTAAAGAGTAAGAAAAACCAATGCCCCATGCGAAATTAATGTAATTAACTATTTATTATGGATATTAATTAATTATAATAATCTGGTAGAAAATTAATCCTTTTATTAAAAAAATTATGTTTTCAGTCGAAAATTCAACTGTTTGGATGAGAATTCTCGAATTTTATTAAAAATTCGTCTTTTTGGTGGTAAATTAATCTTTTTTAGATGAAAGTTTACCTTTTTGTTTCAGAATTCTGGAATTTTGTTAAAAATTCGTCTTTTTGGTAGTAAATTAATATTTATGTTTGAAAATTCTTCATTTTAGTTGAAAATTAACCTTTTTGTTTACTAATTCTCGAATTTTGTTAAACGTTCAGGATTTTGGTCAGTAAATTAATATTTTTGTTTAAAAATCCATCACTTTTAGTTAATAAATCAACTTTATGGTTGAGAATTGTTGAATTTTGTTAATAATTCATTTTATATTGGTAGAAAATTAATATTTTTATTGAAAAATTCATCTTTTTGGTTAAAAACTTAATAACTAGGTTTTAAAGTTGAACTACTTTCTTAAAAATTCAAAAATTTCTTTCTCTCTTAAAAATTAAACTTATTTTTTCACCATTCTTGAAATTTGTTGAAAATTTGTTTCTTTTGTTAGAGAATTAATCTTATTGATTAAAAATTCTTCTTTTTAGTTAAAAAATCATCTTTCTTATTTGAAAATTAAACTTTTTTGTTGAAAATTCTTGAATTTTATTGAAAATTCGTTGTTTTTTGTGGTAAATTAATCTTTTAGTTTAAAAATTCTAATTTTTCTATGGAAATTCCACTTATTGGGTAAATATTCTTGAAGTTTATTGAAAAATGTGTCTTTTTTGGTAGTAAATTAATCTTCTTGTTTAAAAATTCATCTTTTTATTTGACAATTCCACTTTTTGTTACAGAATGCTTGATTTTTGTTAATAATCCGTTTTTTCGATAGAAAATTAATCTTTTCGGTTAAAAACATAACAACTAGGTTTGAAAGTTAAACATCTTTCTTAAAAATTTTCTTTCAGTCTTACAATTTCAACATTTTCTTAGAGAATTCTTAAAATTGGTTAAAAACTCGTTTCTTTCGTTCGAAAATGAATGTTTTTGTTTAAAAATTATTCTTTTTTAGTTAAAAATGCATCTTTCTTAGTTGAAAATTAAACTTTCTTGTTGAGCATTCTTGAATTTTATTCAAAATTCGTTGTGTTTTTTCTTGTATTAAATTAATCTCTTTGCTTAAAAATTCAAATTTTTTAGATGAAAATTTCCCTTTTTGGGTGTATTTTCTTGAATTTTATGGAAAATTCGTCTTTTTGGTAGTGAATTAATCTTCTTGTTTAAAAATTCATCTTTTTATTTAACAATTCCACCGTTTGTTTCAGAATTCTTTATTTTTGTTAATAATTGGTTTTTTCGATAGAAAATTCATCTTTTTGTTTAAAAATTAATGTTTTTGGTTAAAAACTTAACGGCTAGGTTTCAAAGTTGAACATGTTTCTTAAACATTTCTTTCTGTCTAAAATATTCAACATTTTCTTCGAGAATTCTTAAAATTGGTTAAAAACTGGTTTCTTTCGTTCGAAAATTAATGATTTTTTATAATTCTTCTTTTTAGTTCAAAATTCAACATATTGGTTCAGAATTCTTTCATTTTGTTAAAAATTCGTCTTTTTGTTAGTAAATTAATCTTTATATTTAAAAATACAGCTTTTTTAATTGAAAATTAATGTTTTTACTTCAGAGTTCTTGATTTTTTAAAAAATTCGTATTTTTTGGCAGCAAGTTAATCTTTCTGTTTAATAATTCAACTTTTTCGGTGAGAATTCTTAAATTTCATTCAAAATTCGTTTATTTTGGTCATAAATTAATTCTTCTTTTTAAGTTGAAAGTCAGAAATTTAATATTTTTGTTTATAAATTCTTCACTTTTAGTTTATAATTCAATTTTCTGGTTGAGAATTTTTAAATTTTGTTAATTACAGTTGAACTACTTTATTAAAAATCCAATTTTTAGTTGATGATTCAAAATTTTAGTTAAAAATTCATCTCTTTGGTTGGAAATTGAACTGTTTTGTTGAAAATTCCTTTTTCTTTTTTGGTTGAAAAATTACTTTATCAATAAAAAATTTACCTATTCCGTTTTTGGTCGAAAATTGATCTTTTGTAAGTAATAATTAAACTATTTTTTAAGAAAGAGTTCAACTTTTTGTGAAATTCTTTTTTTACATAATTTACATAATTTAAAATTATTTGATGAATTAAAAGTTTACCTATTTCATTTTTGGTCGAAAATGGTTCTTTTTTGAGTAAGAAATAACCCTTTTTTTAAATTGAACTATTCCAAAAAAATTCGTTTTTTTGGTTTGTTAAAAATTAATCCAGTTTAGTTAAAAATTCAACTTTTTGTTTGATAGTTCTTTTTTTTGCAGTAAATTAATCTTTTTGTTGAAAAATTCGTCTTTTTTAATTCAAACTTCAACTATTTGGTAAATAACTCTTGAATTGTATTAAAAATTTATCTTTTTGGCAGTAACTTAATCTTTTTGTTTAAAAAATCATCTCTTTTAGTTTAAAAATCAACTCTTTGGTTGGGAATTCTTAAATTTTGTTAACATTTTTTTTCAAGTAGAGAATTAATCTTTTGGTTTAAAAATGAATCTTTTAAGTTTAAAATTTAACAACTAGGTTTTCAAGTAGCACAACTTTCTGAAAAATTGAACTATGAACTTTGTATATAAAATTTCTAAATAATTAATTGTAATTCATTATAAAATTTATTTCTGAATGTTTCTAAACATAATTGTTAGAAGAGAAAAATTTAATTGTTAATAATTGTTTAATAATAGGAAATAATTCTCTTCTTAACATTTCGGTGCAACACTATATTAGTAAACTTTCTTAAATTTTTCTAGAGATAAGAAAAATTAAATTATGAGAAAAACTTATTTTGAAGAATTCCAAAAAATTTAGAAGCTTTTTAATAATTTTGAAATATTTTGTATCACATTTTTCCTGGGAAAACTTGTAATGGTTTTGGTTTTGTTTTAAAAGAATACATAATTTTAAGTTTTTAAGATTTCAGAATGTGTGACACATCTGATATATTCAAAAATCTTTATTAAATTTGCTCAAAAATCTTATGAAAATTATATTTATATAAATTTAAAAACAAGCTGCGACAATACTTATTTTCTTCTTCTCAAGTCCCAGAATTTAATTACAACTCGAATTGAAATATTTCGAAAACTTTTAAAATAAATTGTTATTTGAAATTTTTAAGTTTTATTATTATTAATATTATTTTTTATATTTTGCAGTATTAAAATAAAGTTTTAAATTGGTAAATTCCCAGTAGTACTTACATTAGGTAACTTCAATATTTGTATGACTACAAAAATAATGAAAAAGCATTTAGCATTACTTAAAAGTATTGTTTCACTTATTGACAGAGTCAGAGACAAACTTTATCTTAGATAAAATTTCTTTATTCAGAAAATATCTATTTTTTTTTTTAACATAATATAAAAAATGTTTCGCAACGGTTAAAAAAAGTCGAAAAAAATGTTACGTAATATGTGAACGCTCCCTGACTCAGAGTCATTAGATTAAAATAAAAAATTAATTAATTGAATTAAAAGGTTTGGAATTACAATTTTTAAACTCGATACCAGAACCCCGATTTCGTAACCCCGTTTTTGTTATTTACAGAACTCCTCGCCCACGCAGTTTCTCAGGGGCCAGAGCGAGAGACGGTTGCGACTCTCGTCTCGGAAGGGCCGTCATCTCTGCAGTGCGCGAGTACTCAGTCGAGTATATTGCGCAATATTATGCAATCTTCTTTGGTTTGAAAATTAATTTGTTTTATAAAAATTTCTTGCTTGAAAATTCAACTCTCTGCTAAAAAATTCATTCTTTTTGACTTGAAGATTAACTATTTTCTAAAAAATTCGAAACTGAAAAGAATCTTCAATAACATTTAAAATTAAAGGGTTGAATTATTTGATAAACAATAATTCATAACTTTCACTCTTTCTATTTTGATGGAAGCCATTGGAGAGAGAAAACATAAATTCCCACGAATATTTCTTAGTTTTTTTTTGAGATGATTAATTACGATCTTAATTAAAGTCATTTAACTAGGCTAGATGCATGCATTCAAGTGGTTCAGAAAGGAGTGTCTTTAATATTTATGAAGGGTCCAGGGAAAGTGAGACCCGTGGCATAAGGGTTGAGGGTTTGGTGTCGTTCCCTGATTTTTTGTTCACTTGAGTATTAGGACCACCCTCTGCTCGAAAAATATGCTCGACCGAATTTATTATCTTTATCAGTGCCACCTACGAAGTCGGGCCTGCAATGTGCCGTAGTACGGCACACTTGTCAGAATTCAAAAGAGTGGGATGAAATCAAAAGTCAATTTTTTCGTTTTTTTTGTTTATCTTCGTGAAAATTTTTTTAAATGATCGGTATTGCCAGAAGTTATGCCCGGGGGTAGTTGAAAGCAAACAAAATTATGACATTGTTAAGTTGATTGTTATAAATAAATTAACTTAACAAATAGTCTACAGTCTACACTATGGATTCTTCGTTTGCAAAGTAAATTTTTGCGTGAAAATTACTTGATTTCATCGAAAACATAATATTTAATAATAAAAATTTGTCATCCGATATTTTTTATCAATTCTATAAACAAATTATTTAAACAAATGCTCAGAGTGTACATTTAAAGGCATCAAGAAATAGTTTTTTCTCCTAATTTTCCTCAAATTAGGTTGCCAATGATATTTAATTATGGAAAATAATCATCCGATATTTTTTATACATTTTATAAACAAATTATATAAATTAATGCCCAGTGTGATCATTTAAAGGCCGAAGGAAATCACTTTTTCTCTTAAATTTCCTCAAATAAAGTCGCCAGTGATATTTAGTAATGGAAAATCATCATCCGATATTTTTTATTAATTTCGTAAACAAATTATATAAACAAACTGCCAGTGTGGGCATTTAAAGGCAGAAATAAATCTATTTTTCCTAATTGTCCTTAAATGATATCGATAGTAATGTTTAATGATAGGAAATAATCATTCGACATTTTTTATGAATTTTATAAACAAATTATATACCCAAATTTATAGCTTGGTAATTTAGAGATGGAAAAAACTCCTTTTGTTTCCTAATTTTCCTTAACAGATGTGGTCAGTGAGGTTTAATGTATTAAATGTTCACACTAGGCATTTGTTTACACAGTTTGTTTATAAAATTAATGAAAAATATCGGCTGATAATAATCTATCATTAAACATCACTGGCGATAGAATTTCAGCAAAATTAGGAAAAAACTATTTCTTTCTGTCTTTAAATGTCCACACTATGAATTTGTTTATTTAATTTGTTTATAAAATTATTAAAAAATATCGGATGACAAATTTTTATTATTTATTGTTATTTTTTCGATTAAATCAAGTAATTTTAACCAAAAAAATTCTTTTTAAACAAAGAATCTATAGTGTAGATTATTTGTTAAGTTAATTTTTTTATAATAATTAACTTAAAAATGTAATAATTTTTTTACTCTTTGCATTAACATGAAAGTTTAAACAAAAAATATTCAACAATCAGGCCACATAAATCACTTTAAAATTTAATCCTGAATTTTTCTAAAAAAAAACAAATCGGTTAATAATTTTCAGCTACAAATTATTATGAACTGATATTTTATTTTTAAGCATAAATTAAAAATTTGAAATTGCTTTAAAGAAGTTAGAAAAAATATACAGTTTTGAATATTTAGAAATAAAATTTTGGAAGCTTCTTATAGATTTTAAAAGGTTTCACAATAGTAAATTTTGTTTTTTTAATCGTGGGAAAATGTAAACTGATTTTTTATTTTGAAAAATAAATTTTAAGAGAAAACTGAAAAATAGTTTAAAACTTTTTATATTATTTCCTAAGATTCGAAAAAGAATTTAGATGATTTTAAAGCAAAAATGTTCATTTAGCATAATTACAAAGATTGATAAAAAATTGAGTAAAGATACATGTAGATTTTTAAAAAGATTCAAAATTTTTGAAGATTTCTCAATTAAAATTTTTGAGATTCTTAAGCATTTTTAAAGGTTTCACGATAATGAAAAATATTTCTTAAGATTCTTAGAATAATTTAAAAAAAGTTTTTATTTTGAAAAATTAATTTTCAGAGAATTTTTGAAAAGACTAAAACATTTCAAAATATTTCCAAAATTGTTCAAATAGAATTTTGAAGATTTGAAGAAATTTTTTTTATTGTTCAGAATTTTGAGAAAAAATCAAATAATTTAAAAATATATTTTGAAGGTTACAATGTTTTCGGAAATGATTAAAAAATAATTTTACATTTAAAAAATTCAAAATCAAATGTAAATTTTGGAATATTTTGAAAAAACTTTCGGAGCTTTTTAAGAAGTTTGAAAGGCTCAGAGAAAAAGACTTTCCTTGAGATTTCTGGGAAAATTTGTTATCTGCTTTTATTTTGAAAAATTGATTTTTTGAGGAATTGTTTGAGTCTCTTAAAAAGATAATAAATTAAAAACCTTTTAAAAGAGAAAAATAAACAGTTAAATTTTCAGTTCAAGAGATCAAATTTTCTATAAAAAAAAACAACAATTTTTCAACAAAATAGTTAAACTTTTAGCCAGTAAATGACTATGTAACAAATTCCTTAAACTATCAACCAGATATAGTTTAATTTTATACCAAAAAACAAGGAATTTTTTACTTTAATTATCAATGAAAATAAAAGTTGATTTTGAACAAAACAAAAAAACAACGAATTTTCAGTAAATTGATCAAATTTGAAGATGTAAAATAAATTTCGACAGTCAATTCTCTGCCGGTACCGGTGAAAAACTTCTCTGTTGGCACCGGCAATCAAATTCTCTGAAGGTATATTATTACATAACGTTCTTGTTCATTATTACATTTTCAATAAATTCTTTATTACATTTTTATTTCATTATTATATTTTTATTTTACATAATATTATTTCTGCTACCAGTCACAGGGCTGCCTTCAACATTATATCTGAGAATAGCCGAAAAGTTGTGCCTACCCTCCCCCACGAGACCTTGCAAATGGGAAATGATTTGACCAAAATTATTTTTGCGACCGGTCAAAAGAGCGCCTTTCCACCCCCACGAGACCCCCGGGAGAGGTTTGGGTTTGACCGACATTATTTTTGTGATCGATCAAAGGGGGGCTTTCCTGTTCCCATGAGACCTCTGAAAGGGGGAGGGGTTTGACCGGCATTATTCCTGTAATAGCTCAAGGGGGTACCTTCCCGCCTCCAAGAGACGTTAAAAAAGGGTAGGGGTTTTAACAAAATTATTTTGTGACCGGTCGAAGGGGTGCTTTCCCGTCCCCATAACACATCATTGATGTGACCAATCAACGAGATACCTTCCGGCTCCCACGATACCTTGGAAAGGTGAAGGGGTGTAGCCAACATTATTTTTTGACCGGTCAAAGGGTTACCTTCCCGTCCCCACGAAACCTTGGAAAGGGGAATGGCTGTGACCAACATTATTTTGTGACCGGCCAAAGGGGTGTCTTCCCGCCCCCACGAGACATTGGAAAGGGGAAGAGCTGTGACCAACATTATTTCTGTGACCGATCATAGAGAGATACAAATAAAAAAATCTCCTCGTTCCTGCAAGACCTTGGAAAGTTCGGTTTCCAACTAACAACTATCAATTTTCGACCAAAAATGAGATACTTTAATTTTTAAAAAGTCGAAAAAAGATCCAAAAATTTTCAACAAACTATTGATTATTTAACGAATAAAATTATTATTTAATAAAGTTCAACTTTAATTCAAGTAGTTTAATTTTTTTACAAAAAAAACAAGGAATTTCCAGCCTTATAGTTTGATTTTTAACTAAAAACAATCAATTTTCAACAAAAAAAACTTAAATATTCAATTTCAAAAAGTTAATTTTCAACCAACAAAAAAATACCCATTTTTAACCAAGTAGTTCACTTTCCAAGCAGTAAAATAAATGTTAAAGAAAGTGGTCAAATTTTCTACTAAAAACTATAAAATTGTCAGTTAACGAAATTAATTTTCAACCTAAAAAAACAAAAAAATTTAGAGCAATAAAATAAATATTTAAAAAAGTCCTTCAAGTTTAAACCATTGATTTGAATTTTCTACAAAAAAAAGAAATTTCCAACCTTGTAAGTTGATTTTCAACTGAAAACGATCAATTTTCAACAAAAAATGAAATACTTAAATTTTCAATATTGAAAACTTAATTTTTAACTATGAATAAATGTATTTTTAACTAAGTATGTATGTATATTTCACAACTAAAAACTAAAATAAATCTTCAGTTAAAAATCGTATGGTTAAATTTTCAGTTACAGAAATTAAATTTTCTATCTAAGAAACAAAAATTTTTCAACAAAATAGTTAAATTTTCAAACAGTAAAAAAATATTTTAAAAAAGTTTTTCAAGTTTAAACCAAGTAGCTTAATTTTTTACAAAAGTAAAAGAAATTTTCAACCTTATAAGTTAATTTTCAACTGAAAACGATAAATTTTCAATCAAAGCAAGCTAAATTTCAACCAAAAATAAACGTATTAAAAAAAAATAGTTCAACTTTCAAGAAGTAAAATAAATTTTTAAGAAAGCTGTTCAAGTTTCAACCAAGTAGTTTAATTTTCTACGAAAAACAAGGAATATTCAACCTTATAGTTTGATTTTCAAGTATAAACAATCTACCACAAATGAAATACTTAATTATTAAATTAAAAAAAGATAGTTATCAACCAAAAAAGACGATTTTTAACCGAATATTTCAATTTTAAAGAAGTAAAATTAATGTTTAAGAGGGCAATTCAAGTTTCAACCAATTATAGTTTAATTTTCAACCTAAGACTATAAATTTTCAGTTAAAAAATTGATTTCCAATACAAAAAATAACACATTTTTAACCAATATAATAAATATTTAACAAATTCCTTCAAGTTTGAACCAAGTAGCTTAATTTTTTACAAGAATAAAAATAAATTTTCAACCTTATAAGTTGATTTTCAACTGAGAAAAATACATTTTCAACAAACAAAAAATCCTATATCTTCAATTAAAAACGGTTAAATTTCAATCAAAAATAAACTTATTTTTAACCAAATTTTTCAACTTTCAAGAAGGAAAATAAATTTTTAAGAAAGTAGTTCATGTTTCAACGAATTAGTTAAATTTTCGACTAAAGCTATACATTTTTATTTAAAGAAAATTATTTTTAATCTAAAAAACAACCATTTTTTAACAAGATAGTAACTTTTCAACTAATAAAATAAACATTTAACCAAGTTCTTCAACTTTCATCTAAGTACTTGAATTAATCAAGTTTTTTTTTAATACAAAGAATGAACATTACATACATTGTAATTAAATGTATTCACTATGAACAGATGTCGTTTTCGTCAAATTTGTATTTGATTTTAAAGCAAAAGCGAAAATGTGTAACTGGTTCGTTTTTTATTTTATTTCAAGCGGTAAAGATTTTATTGCTGGGGTATTCCTTATTTTTTTATAGTAAAAAAGATGCGTCCAAGGGTACCGACACAAACAGACCACCCGAGGAAAATATTCCGGTTGCACGTGTACACATAAGAAAACCGCAGACCAGAGATGTGACCACGTGGTTTCACATAGGTATGTCTTCGTGCCATGTTTTTTTAAAAAATTTTACTATATAGGAAACTAAAGTCGGTTCGAAATGTGGCACCAATTTTTTAGGTAGTTTTTTTCGTTTTTCTTTGATGCATCTTTGAGGAACGACCCAGTGAATTTATGAATAAAGTGGCCTATAAAATATTTTTATTACGGAAATGGAAGGAGTTTAAAAATTCTGTTAAACTGTAGAAACTTAAGTTATACTTTGTTTTTTTTATGATAAATATTGGATGCCTTTCATTTGTCCGTAAAAATTCGGGACAATCTTAAAAAAATAGAATTTTTTATATTAATTACGCAATCAAAAATAGATCTGGTTAAATTAACCAGAATTTCGGTTGAATATGAAATCCGAGAGTAATTTATTTATTTTTTATAAGCTTTTAAATTATTAAGCTTTTATTATACTTTATAGCTTTGCTTTCGAAGATTCCTAAGCTCTTGGATGAATTATTTCAAAATTTCGACCAGGGAATTTTTTATGTCAACAATCAAGTTGAATTATTTATAACTAAACGGATGAATTTTCGATTAATCTTTTAAAGGAATACTGGAATTTTCAAACAAAAAGATGAATTTTTAAACAAAAAAATAAATTTTCTATCAAGAAGACGATTTTTCAACAAAATACGTGAATTCCTAATCAAATAGTTCAATTTTCTACTAAAAATGATCAATTTCAATAAAAATTGGGAAAGTTCAATTTTCAGATAAGAAAATTAATTTTTTTTATATTAACTAATAATATTGATTGGACTAGTAGACATAAAATTAAACATAAAAAATTTGTAGGAAAATTAATTTTCTACAAACAAATTAGCAAAACAGATGAACTTTAATTAAAATTATGAATATTTAATTGGAATATTTTAATTTTCGACCAAAAAGATGGGTTTTCAAACAAAGTTGAATTTTGTACCAAAAATACGAGTTTTTAATAATAGGCATACTTTTTCAATGAAGTATGGTAGTAAAATTTTCAACTAAGATAGACACATTTTCTACCAAATTGTTAAATTTTAGATTGGAAAATATCAATGTTCAACCTAAAAGAGAATAGTTAAATTGACAATGATAAAAATTAGTTTTCAATTAAAATAATACAATTTTAATCATAATTCTAAATTTTTAACTGATGGAATTCAATTTCAAAGAAGCAAAAATGAATTTATTACTAAAATTATCAATCTTTAACTTGAATAGTCGAATTTTCAACAAAAAAAATTCCATCAAGAGGCTGAACTTCTACTAAACAGGATGAATTTTAATTAAAATGCATAATTTTTAACTAAAAAAAGATAAATTGTCACCCAAAAATTTGACTTGTTACATTTCCAGTTAAAATGTTTGTATTTTCAGTTTTAAAAAAATTAACAAACAAAAAAGTAATTTTGCAAGCTATAGTTACATTTTCAAACTAAAATGAAGAAGATTAAAGATGAATACTTGAACTATCAATAAAAAAGATGATTTTAAGAAGATTCATTTCTAACAAAAAAGATCACTTTTTCAATAAAAATATAATTTATTACCCAAAAATTGAGTGCTTCAATTTTTAGTTAAAAAAGTTAACGTTCAACCAAAGAACTGAATTATTAACTAAAATTATGGATTAATCAACTGGTTTAGTTACATTTTTAGGCTAAAAAAATTAATTTTCAAACAAAAATAATAATTTTTAATAAAATAATTTAATTTGCGGCCGATAAGATAAATTGTTAAACTGTTTTTTTATTAATTTTTTAAAAATAATTTCAAAAGAAAATTGACAAAGATTGACTAGAATTAATAATTTTTAAATGATATTGTTGAATTTAAAAAAAAACAAAGATTAATTTTTAGCTAAAATGATTATTCTTTCAATTGCAATAGTTACATTTGCTGTTTCAAAAAAATTAACAAAGAAAAGTAATTTTGAAAGCAATATTTATATTTTCAAACAAAGCAATAAATTTTTAACTAAAATGATTAATATACAACAAAAGAGTTTGATTTCCAGCCGAATAATTGTATTCATTGCCAAAAAGTTAAATGATTTTCAACTAGAATGAAGAATATTTAAAATGAATACTTGAATTTTCAATCAAAAAGATAAATTTTTAAAAAAGATTTATTTCTACAAAAAGATGAATTTCACAATAAAAATATCATTTTTTAACCAAAAATTTCATACTTAAATTTTGAGTTAAAAAAATTAATGTTCAACCAAACAACTGAATTCTTAACTAAAATTATGGATTAATCAACTGGTATAGTTACATTTTCAGTTTGTGACATTAATTTTCAACAACAACAATAAAACAATTATTGAAGAAAATATCTCACTTTCCGACCATGGAAATAAACTTTTAATTAAAATTATAAATCCTCAACCAAGACAATTAATTTCTAACAAATAGTTTAACTTTCAATCAATTAATTAAATATTAATTTAAAAAAATTAAAATATTTTTTTCAATTCCTGGGAAAATTTAAAATATTTTTTTTAAAAAAACAAAAATTAATTTTAAAAGGAAATTGATAAATATTTCAAAATATTTTAAATCATTTCCTAAAATTTCGAAAAAGAAGATTTAGAAGTTTTAAAAAGATTCAAAATTAATTTAAAAACTGAAAACATTTTTAAAAACTTAATAAAACGTTGCTTTTTGAATAATTGAAAATAAAAATTTCGAAGCTTCTTAAAGATTTTGAAAAGTTTCACAATAATAAAAAACATTTTAAAAAAGTTACATTTTTATTCAAGTAAGATTTCAATTGTCTTTGATTGAAGCAATTTCGTTAAATTTAGTTTTTAACTGTTTAGTTAAAAATTCGTGGTTTTTCGTTGAATTCTACTGTTTTTGATTTGAAATAAAAATATTTTGTGGTAGAAATATCATTTGTTATATTATATTTTTAGTTTAGTTGCCATTTTTTTTTTATTGAAAATTCTTTTATTTTTATTAAACAATTTATTTTTTAAACTAAAAATTTAACTATTTTGTTAAAAAGGTACTTTTTTGTATAAAAGGTCATAATTCAGGTTGAAAAATTCAAATGTTTTGCAGAAAACAACTTACTTAGGCTCAAAATTTCAACAGGTCGTAGAGAATATAATTATTTTGTTGAAATATGAAGTGTTTGTTTAAAAAATTAATCGGTTTTGGTTAAGGATTCAACTATTATGGTAAAATTCTTATTTTTTGGTTAAATTCTACTCTTCTTTTATTTAAAAAAGAAGTTTTGCAAAACATTTCGGGTCAATGAACATGATTCAAGAATAGGAATTAAATGGCATTGTAATACATGATCAGTGGTATAAAATTACTGTATTGTGTAAACAGTTCTAACTCGTCGGTCGGCGCGTGTGATGCCAGCTTGGGTGGCCCGTTCTTCGTGAAGATTGTTCACGTGCTCTCCAGAAGTACAACTTTACTCTCTACCCTCTATCGCTTCATCTCCATTTATATCAGATTATATGCTACTTTTGAATTTCAACACTGCTTATTTATGATATTTGGGCCCTTCCAAGTAAAGCTTATATATTTTTTGATACCAAATTTATTTTGCGCCCTCGGACAACGGACAAACCTAATAGGCCGTCGGCCCGCTTGCCAAAAAGTGCGATGATTTGACCACGTATGCTCTTTTGCGTTTCGGTCATTAAAAATATGCTTATCAACGAACAAGCAAAATCAACCGGTTCCCGCGGAACACCTGGTGGCTAACTTAATTGTTTATTGCAAAAGAAAGGTGCGTTTTGTGATGATAGTACCACG
>NC_046663.1:40242376-40248066 GCF_010883055.1 Belonocnema kinseyi
TATGAAACGTCGATCGGTAACCTCGGCATACGTGGTACTATCATCACAAAACGCACCTTTCTTTTGCAATAAACAATTAAGTTAGCCACCAGGTGTTCCGCGAGAACCGGTTGATTTTGCTTGTTCGTTGATAAGCATATTTTTAATGACCGAAACGCAAAAGAGCATACGTGGTCAAATCATCGCACTTTTTGGCAGGCGGGCCGACGGCCTATAAAAGTGGTGCATGGGGATACGAGATATTCTACCCTGATGGAAAAAAATTTCACAAGAATGTAAAACATTTCTATAACTGGTTTTTAATAATTTTTTGTGGGTATTTTGGATGAAGAAGGTGTGAAGCTTGGGACAGTGAGGGTACGTGGGTTAGTGTTCGCAGATAATGATGTTCTTATGGAAGAGTCAATTTTAACTCATTTTTCTTGCAATTCTTGACGAAGAAGGTGTGGAGCTCGGGAGAATGAAGGTACGTGGGTTAGCGGTCGCAGATAAGGAGGTTCTTATTGTAGAGTCAATTTTAGCTTATTTTTTCTTGTAATTTTTGACGAATTTGTGGAGCTTGGAACAGTGAGGGTACGTGGGTTAGCGTTTGCAGATATTTTGCAATTCCGTTACCATTTTTTTTTGCTATTACGGTTCGTTTACGATTTCACTTCTACAAGTTACAATTTGAACAACAAAAATTGAACGTAATAGTTAAATTTTGAAGTAAATAGACGAATTTTCAATTGAAATTATGAAACATTAAACAAAAGAATTTATTTTTAAGGATGCAGTTCAACTTTCAATCAAGTAGTGGAATTACAAAAAATGAATTTGCCGACCAAAAGAATATTTTCTATAAAAATAATAGAATTTTCAACAAAATTAATTAATTTTAAACCAAACAGTTAAATTTACAACTAAGAAATAAAAGATCAACTAACATTTTGAATTAAAAAAAAAAAGAATTCTTAACAAAGTAATTCAATTTTCAAATAAGAAGTTGCATTTTTAAAGAATATTAAATTTCGAGAAACAAAATATGATTTTTAAAAATAAAATACAAGAATTTTTAACCAAAGAGATAAGTGTTTAATAAAATTTATGAATTTTCAACCGAAAAAAAAATTTTGACTAAAATGATGAACCATTACCTAAAACAATGAATTGTTAACAAAGTAGTTCAACAAAGCAGTTGAATTTTATATGTAAATAAATTATTTTTTGGCAACAAAAATTTATTTTCTATAAAAAGAAAGACTTTTCAACTAAATGGTTGAATTTACAAGCAAATAGATCAATTACAAACTAAAATTATGAATCTCGCGACCCAAAATATAATTTTCTACCAAAGAGATAAATTTTTAACTAAAATGATGAATCTTCAACTAAAAAAATCTATTTGAAAAAAAAAATGGTGCACGTGGAAAGAGATATTCTAACTTTATTCTACCCTGATGGAAAAATTTTTCACAAGAATGTACAACATTTCAACAACTGGTTTTTAACCATTTTTTGTGGGTATTTTTAATGAAGAAGGTGTGAAGCTTGGGACAGTGAGAGTACGTGGGTTGGCGTTCGCAGATAATGAGGTTCTTGTGGAAGAGTCAATTTTAACTAATTTTTCTTTTTATTCTTGACGAACAAGGTGTGGAGCTCAGGAGAATAAAGATACGTAGGTTAGCGGTCGCAGATACGGAGGTTCTTATTGTAGAGTCAATTTTATCTAATTTTTTCTTGTAATTTTTGACGAAGAAGCGGGACAGGCTGAGGGTACGTGAGTTAGATTTCGCAGATAATGAGGATTTTATGGGAATGTGAATTTTAGCTCATTTTTCTTGTAATTTTCGACGAAGAAAGTGTGGAACTCGGGGCAGTGAGGGTACGTGGGTTAGCGTTTGCAGATAATGAGGTTGTCATGGCAGAGTTAATTCAAAACATGCAAAGAATGTTGAGCAAACTGAATTAAAGTAAGACCAACAAAATTGGAGAAGTGTACCTCAAATTACGTTGTAAATAATGCTATTTTATTGCCAAAATTTAGAAATTTGATTAGATCAAAATAAATTTACAATCAATACCCTTGTGAGCTTTTTATTTTGCAATTCCGTTACAATTTTTGTTTGTAATTGCGGTTCGTTTACGATTTTCCTTGCACAAGTTACAGTTTGAAATAGTAAAACTTATTGAAATCTAGAAAAAAGTGTGTTCAGAATTCAATTGAAATATATTAATTGATAAATTTAACATTTAATAACAAATAAAAACGATTGTCCTTCAATTTAAAGTTGAAAAGTTTTTGTAATGATTATTAATCATTATTATTAATTTATTATTTTATTACTATGAATGACTTTTCGTGATTGTTTTATTTAATGATTACACGCCTTGAAATCGGTTACGAAAGGATCTTTTATTAAGTTTTTTTCTTGAGTAACAAATTTTTGTTAAATTCATCTCTTACGGTGGTAATTTCACCTTTTTTGGTTACAAATTCAATTGTCTAGATAAAAATTAATCCGTTTTTGTTGAAAATGATCTTTTTTGTTAAAAATGACTTAAAATGTTTAGGTGCATTCCGCCAAAAAATTCAATACTGGAAGAAAAATCAATTATTGGGCAAAAAATTACACTGTTTTGTAGAAAATGCGTTTTTTTATTTAAATCTTAAAGTATTTTAAATGAGAATTGAACTACCAAAGAACAAGAATTTTTAAAAAACTCTAATTTTCAAACAAATATTTTAATTTTTTATTGAACTTTCAATCCAGTAGTTGAATTTTCGACGAGAAAGGTCAATTTTGTATCAAAAAAGAACATTTTTCAACAAAATAGCTTAATTTTCAACTGAAAAAGATCAATTTTCTACAAAAAATACAATATTTTAATTTTAAGTTAAAGAAATGAGTTTTTTTAAAAGTTTCAACGAAATAGGTAGATTTTCGAAAAAAATGAAATTTCAACCAAACAGATTAATTTTCTATCTAAAAATAATAGTTCTTAACAAAATAAATGAATCTTCAACAAAATATTTGCATTTTTAATTTTGTTGAGTTTTTTTCTTGAATAACAAATTTTTTTTAATTCGTCGCTTTCGGTGGAAATTTCACCTTTTTTGGTTACAAATTCAATTGTCTAGATAAAAATTAATCCGTCTTTGTTGAAAACTATCTTTTTTGTTAAAAATTACTTAAAATGTTTAGGTTCATTCCACAAAAAATTCAATACTGGAAGAAAAATCAATTATTGGGTAAAAAATTACACTGAACATTTTTCAACAAAATAGCTTAATTTTCAACTGAGAAAGATCAATTTTCTACAAAAAAAAATAATATTTTAATTTTAAGTTGAAAAAATAAGTTTTTTTAAAAGTTTCAACGAAATAGTTAGATTTTCGAAAAAAATGAAATTTCATCCAAACAGATTAATTTTCTATCTAAAAATAATAGTTATTAACAAAATAAATGAATCTTGAACCAAATACTTTCATTTTTAATGGAATTCTTCAACCTAGTACATACTTGAATTTTCAATCAAAAAGGTTAGTTTTCTGGAAAAAAACAACGTTTCAACAAAATAGCTGAACTTTTAATTAGAGAAAATAATTTTTTAACCAAAAATAGAATATTTTTATTTTAAGTTACAAAAATAAGTTTTTAAGCAAATGAAATAAATTTTCAATCGAACAAATATATTTTATATAAAAAATTAAATGCATATAAAAAAATTCAACGAAAAATAGCATAGAGACTTTTTTATTTACAAAAATGTTGATAAAAAAAATCATTTTCAACCAATGAAATTAAATTTCGACGAAAAATCATAATCGTTTAACAAAAAAGAATCATTTTTAACATAATACATGATTCTTCAAATAAATATTGACAATTTTAATTAAATTTTCTTAAACTTTCAACCAAAAATGTGAATTAGTTACCAAGAAGCTTAATATTCTACCATAAAAGGCAAAGTCTAAAATACAAAAATGTTCAAACAAATAGTTTCCTTTTCAGACTGGTTGCTGGACCGCGAAATCGAGAAAATCCGGAAATGACCTGAAATTTTTTGAGACCTGGAAAAACCGAGAATTGACAGTGAATTTATTTTTTGACTGAGAATTATAACAATTTTTAAGAGAAAAATCTGTTCAGATTCAATTTCAACAGTTTAAAAAAATAATTAATTGAATTTTTATCTTTTTAAGTTATGATATAATTCAGTTTACAGTGCGCAATTTAAAAACTGTTTGCTTACAAAATTTAAATAAAGTATTTTTAAATTGGATCTGTACTTTAAGTATTAAAAAGCGAACAATAATTGATTTGTCAAAACGATTCTAAATTTGTTCAAAATTTAAGAATTTTCAGATTTTAGCATTAAAATTTAAACTGTGTTAATTCGTCTGTACATTTAAAACAAGTAAATTGAAATCAAACATTTAAAAGCAAAACATTTTTTACTGAACTGTTTGAAACAGAAGGCCGTAAGCGGTTAAAATTTCGAAGAGCTTTTAAACTTCGAATGTTACAATTTTAAACGTTGTACTTGAAAAATGTTTACTTTACAAATTAAATTGTTGAAGTTAGAGGTATTAATAACAATTAAACACTTATTATTTGTAGAAAAATTTTAAATAATATAAGTGAAGTGTGTGTATCGACAAAATCCGGCTATTTGTACCGAAATTTCGGTGCAAATGGCCACAGCCCAAGGTAAAACAAAAAGTCGATTTTTCAGATTTCTACTAAAAAATTTAGAAGCTTTTTGAAAATTGTGAAAGACTTCAAAAGAATAAAGAATTATTCTCATAAAATTCCTAGGAAACTTGAAAGTGCTTTTTTATTTTAAATAATAATTTTAAAAGATCATTTAAAAAGCTTTTAAAATATTTCCAAATTTGTCAAAAGAGACTATGGAATATTTTCAAGCAATTCATTAAATTTCCAGGATTTTTTAAAAATTGTAGGAAACCTTTCACAATATTTTTAAATATTTTCTTACTATAATTTATCAACATAAAAAATTAATTTTGAATTTTCCTAGTGATCTTAAGAAGCCTTTGAAACCTTTTTTTTACAGAATTCATTCAAGCCGTTCACAATTCTTGAGAAGCTTCTAAATTTTGTAATTGAAATCTGTAAAATTCTACATTTTGTATTAAATTAGGCTGTGGCTATTTGCACAAAAATTTCTGTACGAAAAAATTTTTGAAGCTTTCCAAGGATGTTTAAGCAGATTAAAATGAAAATAATTTAAGTTCTAATTTAAGAAGTGTTCAGTTTAAAAAATTTACTTCTTCAATTTTTTATGTTTCTAGCTTAAAATTGCTTAAAATAATATAACTAAAAAATTTTTAAAGATAATTGATTGATTATTTAATTTAAAAGAACAGTGAAAATGATAACGTTGATTTATATTTTTGCTACTGAATTTGAATCTTTGAACTCTATAATTGATAAAAGTTAAAAATTCAAAATTTTGCTGTTCATTAGCATTTCATTTAAAATTGTTGAATTGAAAAGTGTTCGTACCTAACTTCCATTTTATACGTGTAAATTATTGAGTATTTGAATGTAACATTTTTTCATTTAAAAACTTTTAAAATTCAATTTTATATACAGTCTGTCAAGTTAAAGCGTGGGTGGCTTTACTCGCAGTCGGTAAGGTGTATCGACATGATTTTGGTGTCAAAATATTAAGAAGAGCTC
>NC_046663.1:40248166-40254414 GCF_010883055.1 Belonocnema kinseyi
GAAAGAGGGAGCTCTTCTTAATATTTTGACACCAAAATCATGTCGATACACCTTACCGACTGCGAGTAAAGCCACCCACGCTTTAACTTGACAGACTTTAATTTAAAACTTTAATTTAATTTAAATTAAACTTTAATTTAAAATTCAAGAGCTTCACTTTAAGTGCTTTCATTTGTTTTTATTACTTCAAATGGAAATATGTTTGGCTTTAGAGTTCAATTTTTAAAATTTTAATGACCGTGAAAAAAGTTTGCGAACCGGGAAAAAACGGCAACTTTATTCTTTGATTAAAACGGCCACCCTGTTTTTCAACTGAAGAAGACTGATGTTCAACGAAACATAAAATAGTTTGATTTTTTAAAAATATTTAACTCGTTCGTAGAAAATTTACTTTTTGTTTAAATTTAATATTCGGTGTTGAATAGAGAAATGAAATCTTTTCTGGATGAAAATTCACCTATTTAAAAAAAAATTTAATTAAAATATTCACCTCTTTTGAGAGAAATTTCATCTTCCTTGGATAATAAAGCAACCAGTAGGTTGAAAAGCCAACTGGAATCTTTTTTGAATAAAAATTTAACAATATTTTTTTAAACTTTTTTTTTTAATACAAATTCATCTGTTTTAGGAGAAATTTTATCTTTTTGGGATGAAAATGCAAGAATTGGGTAGAGAATTTAAAAATATGGTTAAAAAGTTATCTTTCTTGATTAAAATTCGTCTTTTTGAATTAAAAAGTCAATTTTATTTTTTATAAACTTATTTCTCGTTTAAAAATTCATATTTTGATTTTAAAAGGTCAAATTTTTGTTTGGACGAAAGTTCATCATTTTTTGATGGAAAGGCAACAAAAAAAGATAATAATTTTTCTAAAAGAGAAAAGAAAAAAATTCTTTTTTGGGACAAAAATAAACAGAGGAAAGAACCAAAATCCCCTGAGGTAGATTTGGTACTCTCTAAGGGAATTTTTTTCTTTCTTCTTATTTATTTTTGTAAAAAAAAGAGAATTTTTTTCTTTTCTATTTTAGGAAAATTTTTATCTTTTTTCAAATTGCAATAGGAACATTTTATGATGGTTGTGCACATTTTTTCGTTATGTTTTTTTTTTATTTTCAGGAATTATGCACATTAACTCTTTTATTGTACGTTAAATAAGATTTTAAATTTGATTTTAATCTCATTTAGGTATCTTATGTTTTAAAAATTCAACTATTTTTTTTTAACTTTAAAAAAATATAAATTCATCTGTTTTAAGAGAAATTCCATTTTTTTATAAAAAAGATAATAAAATTTGTTAAAGAATTCAGAAATTTCGTAACAGTCATTCTTTTTGGTTAAAAATTTGTCTTTTTGGACTAAAAATGAATTTTTTTGTAAAAACTTATTTCTTGTTTAAAATTTGATATTTTTGTCTTGAAAAGTCAACTAAAATCTATTTTAAAAGTAAATTCAACTATTTTTTGAAATTTTATAATTTAAAACTTCATCTGTTTTAGTAGAAATTTCTTGTCTTTTTATTTAATGCAACTTTTTGGTTAGAAATTCTTCTGCGTTGGTTGCGTATTAGACTATTTTGTTCGAAAGATTTGGTTCAATCACACTATTAAGAAATCATTTATTTTTGAAGATTTATATTTTAAGTTGGAAATTCATCTCTTTGGTTGAAACTTTATCTAGCTGGTTGAAAATTATTATTTTTTAATTCAAAATTCAACTACGTGGGTACAAGCTAAACTATATTGTCCAAATTTTTTTTTTACTGAAATTTTATGCCTGGTTGAAAATTTTACTGTTTAGTGGATAGGCTTTTTTTGTTTTAGAATTAATTTTTATAATTGAAAATTTAATTTTTCCATTTTTTTAAGATTTATACTTTTCAGAAGAAAATTCTCCTCTTTTGGTAAAAAAATAATTTTCTTCATTTGAAATTTCATATTTTGGATAAAAATGCTTCATTTTGATGAAAAAATAATTTTTTGTGTAAAAAGTTATATCTTTTATTTAAAAATTTAATTTTTGTAGATAAAATTCAACTTTTTTCTTGAAAGTTCGACAATTTAGAAAAACTTTTATTTCTTCCTTGAGCGAAAAATCTTTATTCATTGAAAATTCGCATTTTTGGTTTAAAATTTATCTTTTTAGTATGAATATTTAACTATTATGTTCAAAATATTATTATTTGGACGAAAATTCAAGTATTTTGTTAAAAAACCATGTTTTATAGTAGAAAAGACATTTTATGTTTAAACTAAATTAATAAATTAAAAATTTTACAATTTGTATCTGAAATACTTTTTTTCCGCTAATAAAAGATTCTATGTTCAAAATATTAAAATATTAAAAATATAAAAATTAGTCACTGAGAAATCAGGGACTTTTGAAAATGAATCTATTAGCAATAACTAACAAAGCATTTCTGGAATCGAAAAATTTGCTGGAAGTTAACTTTTTTGTTGAAAATTTAACTACTTGATTGAAAGTTGAACTACTTTGTTAAAAAGACTGTTTCACTCCTAGTTGCACTATGTATTATTTTATCAATTATCATCGTAGTTTTTTTGATGTTTAATTTATAAAATTTGGAAAAGAAAAAACTAACTTAAAATTATTTTATCTAGTAACTGTAATTTGTTAAAATTACAAGCAACGTGACTCTAACTAGTTACTCGAAAAAGTAACTTACCCAACGCTGTTCAGAATCAACCAAAAATATTTTCTTTGAAATTTCTGAATGAAAAAGTGTGTTAAAAATGGGAAGCAACGAATTCGTTCGATCTCGTTTGCTCGTTTCCAGATAAGATTTCTGCAGCTCAATCCTGCAGACTTGGGTCTGGATAGTGTTTCTTTTGCGCAAGAAGAGGACCGACAACGATGAAAAGTCTGCAAGAGAGAAGCTGAGAAAGAGAGAGTCAAACTTGATCTCAAAATAAGATTTGTTTATACCATCATGCTGCTATTTCAGAAACTTGCAAGTTGCTCGCGTTTGCGAACAAGCATTTCGATTAACAGCTTCTATTTGAAAACCTTAGTCTTGTCCTAAAAATCTAGCATCGATAAAATAAGTCAAGAAAATTCGACTTTTACGCTTTTCTCACAAATAAAGATCAATTGGCCTTGTTATATAACGTTTTCACTACCTACTTATAAATACAAAATTAAAAAATTAATTAATTAATAATCAGTAGGGGATTATATAAGGTGCGGGTCTACGCTCTGAATTTGGATTAGTAAAAAATGTCTGATTTAGAGTCGATTTTGATTGATTCAAAAAATCCGGTTTCAACAACTGAAAAATCAATTTGATTTAATGATAAATTCAGTCATTTTAAATGATCCGATCTGAATAAAAAAATTAAACGCAATAATTTAATTTTGAAGTAAATAGACGAATTTTCAATTGAAATTATGAAACATTAAACAAAAGAATTAATTTTTAAGAAAGCAGTGCATCCTTCAATCAAGTAGTGGAATTACAAAAAATTAAGTTACGGACAAAAATAATATTTTCTATAAAAAGAATATCATTTTCAACGGAATAAATTAATCTTAAACCAAATAGTTCAATCTTCAACTAAAAAATCAAAGGTCAACTGAGATTTTGAATTACAAAAAAAGAATTCTTAACAAAGTAATTCAATTTTCAAATAAGAGGTTGCATTTTTAAGTAATATTAAATCTCTAGCAAAAAAAAGATTTTTCAATAAAATACAAGAATTTTTAACCAAAGAGATAAATTTTCAATAAAAATTATAAATCTTCAACCGAAAAAAATTAATTTGTTACCAAAATATGTATTTTCTACTAAAATGATGAATCATTACCTAATAAAGAAAAAAAATTGTTAACAAAGCCGTTCAACTTTCAACAACGCAGTTGAATTTTCAAGACAAAAGAAATGAATTTTCCGCATAGAAGATAAATTTTATACTGAAAAAAAGAAAAAATTGCAATCAAATAGTTGACTTTCCAAGAAAATAAATTAATTTCAAACTAAAATGGTCAATATTCAAACAAAAGGAGCAATTAAAAAAAAAGAATTTTCGAAAAAATATTTAATTTTTCAGCCAAAGAAATAAATGTTATTTTAAATCATGAATCCTTAACCATAAAAACGAATTATTTTCATACAAACAGATGAATTTTTAAGTAAAATTATGAACCATGAATCAAAATAATAAATATTTAATAAAACAGTTGAACTTTCAAACACACAGTTTAATTTTATATCTAAACAAATTATTTATCTGCTACCAAAATTGATTTTCTATAAAAAGAAAAATTTTCAACTAAATGGTTGAATTTGCAAGTAAATAGATAAATTTTGGACTTAAATGATGAATCTTCAAACAAAAAATAAATTTTGAACAAAAGAAAGTTTCAAGGAAATATTCAAATTTCAAAGCAAAGAGATTAATTCGAAACTTTAGTGATTAATCTTTAAAAACAAATAAAAAAAATAATTTTTAACCAAAGAGATGATTTTTCAATTAAAATGATGAACCATTGACCAAAAAAAAAAACAACGCGGTTCAAATTTCAACCACGTGGTTGAATTTGGAAAAATAAATTTTCCTTGAAGCATTTAATTTTCTACTAAAAAAAAAAGAATTTTCAACCAAAGATATCAATTTTAAACTAAAATGATGAATCTTGCGAGCCAAAATATAATTCTTAACCAAATAGATAAATTTTAAAATAAAAAAATAACTTTCTGTGAATAATAATTTTTTACAAAAAAAATCAATTCTCAACCCAAAAGATGACATTCCAACTGAAATGATGAATATTAAACTAAAAAAGAAATTTTTTAACTATAAATTGAGGAAATAAATTTTTAGTTAATAAACTAAATTTAGAAAAAAAATGCTCAAGAAAGTATACAAATTTTTCAGAAGTAAAATTCTCAGCAGTAAGATTTTCCATTAAAAAAAGTATAATTCTCAAGAGATAATTGACTAGATAATATTTCACCAAAAAGACTTGAATTAAAAATAAAGAACAGTTGATATTTCAACCAAATAAGATTTTATGATTTTATCTTAAAAACTGTTGAAATTAACTAAAAAAGATAAATTTTAATCAAGATTTATTTGCTACCAATAAATACGAATTGATCTTGAACAATTTAAATTATCTAAAATTATATAAACTGTAATTGTCAATAATTAAAGCAGTCGTTTTGAATGCTGTAATCAATAGAATTCACTAAATAAATCCGTCATTCTGAATGACATAACCAGAAACTTTCACTAATTAAATAAATCATTTTGATTGATCTAATCTGTGACTTTAAATGAGTCAATGACCGACTGAAAATCAGTAAGTTCGCGTGACTGTTTGATTCAGTTAGAAATATTGGCTGATTCTTCTGTTAAAACGCTTGTTTTCTCAGTAAAAATGTTTTGATTTTTCAGTCAAAACATTATTGATTAATTTAATCAGTAAAATATTAACTGATTTAAATTCAGAGTGTACAGGATGAATTTTTAAAAGCGTCTTTCAATGAGTTAATTACTGTTTCAAAATCAGCAAGTTCGTGTGACTCTTTGATTCAATCAGAAATATTGACTGATTCGTCTGTTAAAATGTCTGTTTTCTTCGTTAAGATGATGGATTTTTTAGCCAAACATGCTTGAATAATTTAACCAGTCCTATTTTAACTGATTTAAATTTAGAGTGTACAAAATAAATGTGAAAAAGCGTCATGCACAATTTGAAAATTAATAATTTTTAATGACTTATCTGCACGATCCTAATTTGAGAATCTTTTAATTTTAAACAAAGTTTGGAATATTTAATTTTTCACGGTTCAATTAGCTTCAATTCATGAATTTTAGAGCTTTCAATTAGAAATCATAATTTCCACGTTTTTAGAATGATTAGACTTCGAAGATTTACAATATTTCGAATTTTTTAATTTTGACTGTTAAAAATTCAGAGACTCGGGAAGTAGGGAAAATGTGGGGGAATAAGGGAGGGAAATTGGTAGGAAGTTAGGGAGGGGGAGAAGGGAAAAATCGAGGAAGAAATGGGTAGTGTAGCAGGGGAAGAGAAGGGAAATGAGATGTGGGAAAGTAGGGAAAGTGAGGGGTGGTAAAATGGGGGAATTAATAGGGAAGATAGTAGGGAAATCGATTGAAAATAATTGGAGGTTTAGTAGAATAAGTGAGGAGGAATGAAGGAAGGGAAAATAGGGCGAGTAAGCAAAAATGCGGGGAGGGGAAGTGGTGGGAAGTTAGGGAGGGGGG
>NC_046663.1:40254514-40278328 GCF_010883055.1 Belonocnema kinseyi
AGGGGAAGTCAGGGGCAAAGAAGTAGAGGAAGTGAGAAGAAACGTGGAAAAGCGAGGGGAAATTATGGGAGAAGAAGTAGGGTAACTGAGTCAAAATGCTGAGTGTTGGTGTAATGGAAGCAGGGGAAAATGTGGGAAGGGGTGGTGAGTGGAAATAGGAGTAGTGAGGTTAAATAAGAGGGGAAGTTCTTGAAGTGAAGGAAGGGGAATTTCAGACATGAGGAGAGGGGATGTAAGTAGAAACTAGTGGAGGTGGAGTGGGGGACATAGTGGTAAGGTAATTAGGGGAAGTGAGGGGAACTAGAGGAAATGATGAATTACGTTCTTGATAAGAAATTTGGTAAAAATTTGGCCACAGAATTATTAACTAATTGAATTCAATTATTCTGAACTTTGAAGCCAAACCCCCTCTACAATCAACTATTTTACAATTAATAAATAAATAATTTAATTAATCAAAATATTAAGTAAATTATTGTACAAGTGGAGAAGTCAAAGGGGTCAAAACACTTGTTAAGAAGATAGTAAAGAGCTTGTAGCTGAGAAATTAAATTTTTTAGTGTTCCCATAAGCAGAGGAGATCGAGAAAGTTGCGTTGTATACATATAGCACTTAATCCGATGTTTTAGTGTTTAGATTTCGACTACTGTTCAGATAAGGGGTTGGCTCAACACGAACCCTTGAGAAGCTGAAAAATGTGTCCCAAATTACAGCATGTTGATAGGTCACAATAAACAGGACCAGGGACAGCTGTACGGACTTATTTATTTTTTCACTCTCTCCAGTACAGAACCAAAGGAGTTTTAGCATAATTTTACTGATTTTGCTCTTTTTTCTAGTAATGAAAATTGCAAATTGTTATTTGTGAAAATAGGCTATATTTTATTAGATCCGGTAGCTATCGAACCCAGGTAAACTTACTGCTGGTTAGGTGATCTTACCACTAAGCTATGAAGGATTGAGTCAACGTGGGTCCAATTCCTACCGGAGGTAATAAAAAGAGGACACTTTTTCGCTAAAAAGTATTTTTAATATTTATTATCACGCCAAAATTGACTAAATTATCGAAATTTAAATTTAATATCTTGAATAATTAGTGTTATATTCCTGGATATTTATATAGTACGTAAAATTAAATTTTTTTCATTTTTGCTTTCTCGGGGTTGCTAAAGAAGTGCGGTCAATTTTTAAAAAAATCTATTTAAATTTATTCAATTCCAAATCATTGAATAATTCGCAGGTTAGTTGACTAGAGAAAACGCATGCATGCTTTGCTCTTGATTATTTTTTCAACCTCATACCATTTTTCGAATTAAAATATAATATTGATATTAATAAAAAATTCTTGTATTTTATAGAAATAAAATTGCTCAAAATTATAAATTTTATTTTTTAGGTCTAATTATTTTTAATTAAAATAACCAATTTTTGGTAAAAGCTTAGATAGTACTGACACAACATTTGTTTAAAATGCTGAATCTTCTTTGAAACCTAATGTTTTTTGTTGAAAATTACGGATTTCCTATAAAAACAGGCACCTTACTTAAAATTGTTCAAAATTTTTTGTTTTCTTCAAAATCCAAGTTTTTCTTATTAGAAATTTTTATTCCCGACGTAAAATGTCAGCATTACCTAAAATTGTACAAAATTTTGAATATAATCTCAAAACTAATGATTTTTTAAACTAAAAATACCAGTTTTCTACCAAAAACACAAACGCAACTAAAATTTATTCAGAAATTTAAATATTATTTTGAAATGGTACTATTTTTTTGAAATAATTTATTTTTAAATAAACACGCTATCATAACCTACAATTATTATTATTCGAAATATATTAAAGTATTTAGAAAAATTTCAAGTAATTTTCTGGAAATTAAAACAAATTTAAAGAATTAAAAAATATTTCAAAATAATTGAAATGCTCAAGAGTATTTAAAATGATTCTACAGAATTTTTATTAGATTTACATCATTTGAAAGAATTTCTAGGAATTAAAAAATGTTTAGGGTATTTTCAAAGATTCTAAGGAATTTTAAAAAGCTAAACAATCTCCGAAGGATTTCAAAGTATTTAAATGAATCAACTCAATTTCAAAGAATTTGAAATATTTGAGGGTGTCTTAAAATTTTTCAAGGAATTTTTAAAATATTTCGGTAAAGCAAAGGGGTTTCCGAGGACTTGAATTATTTTAAGTTATTTTTCAAGATTTCAAGGAATTTTCAAGTTATTTCAAAGATTTTCGAAAATTTTAAGGAATTTTCAATTACAAAGGATTTTAAAGCTTTTAGGGTATTTTGAATGATTCCAAGGATTTTTCAAAAGTTATTTTAGGTATTTAAAAAATTCCAAGTATTTTCAATTTTAAAGAATTGCCAAGATTTTAGGGTATTTGATACAAGAAATGTTCATTTCCAAAAGATTAAAAAAATTTTAGGGTATTTTAAAATAGGCCAAGGGATTTTTAATAGATTTTTATAATTTAAGGGGTTTTCGAAGGAGATAAGAAAATTTAAGGTATTTTGAAAGATTTCAAGAAATTATCAAGAGCTTTAAAAAATATCAAGGAACTAAAGCAATTTTTTTTAGGATTTAAAATATTTTAGGGTATTTGGAAATATTTTATTAAAAATACATATTTCAGACAAAAACACTGGCATTATGCAAAAGAGGTTAATTTTAAAAGAAAAATACGAATTTTCAAAAGAATTATTGATATAAATTCTACAAGATGAATAATTCTTTAAAATTTTCACAGAAATCCTAAGAAAAATTTTGTATTCTCTTAAAATTTTTCGAAATTCTTAAAAAGCTTCTGATTGGACAAATTTGGTTTTTATCATGTTGCTATTGCTTTAAATATTTGAAAAAATTGACTTATAAACGAAAAAATAACAATTTCAAAAATTCGTAAAATTTAGAATTTTACACTGATCCGGTTCTAAATTTTAACAATAATTGTCATTTTTAGGACTTATATTTATCGAGTCATAATAAAAAGATTATTGTTAATGCACGCGAACATGTACAAAAAGTCTTTTTTGGACTTCTGAGGTCGAATTCTGTCATGTTAAGTCAAAAAAATAAGATTCGAAAATTTTCATCGTTAAGAAGCTTCCTCTATAAAAAAAGTCAAAATATTTCCAAAGTCTAGAATCACAATCACGCTAGTTTTATTAGGAAAAAAATACTTCTTATCAATTAAAAAATTTGACATTCGACATACAGTACTAAAATAATTATCAATTCTTTGAAATAAGTGCATAATCCAGACCAAGAAAATATTTTTTATTTTCACACATGAATTTCTAATAAATAAATAATGGTTTAAAAAAATGCTAAGGTCAAGAAACTATAATTATAGAATCATTGTATAATTAAGTATGTAGTGTACATGCGTAATATTATACGAAATGAGATAAGAATACTACATATTTCACCTAATTAATAATTAATATATATTAAATTATATATTAAATTAATAATTAATATCATATAATTGGTCGATATCAAAGTATTCATAATCTATAAGATATGCCTGTTTCTTTACACAATAAATTCACGATCTACTTAAATATTTTAAGTGCAAAATTTTCTATTGATTCTATCAAATTTATGTTAGATTTTAAAGAAATATGAACTTGAAAATTGAAGTATTTTTTTCTCAAAGATTTTGCCAATTTATTTTTTCCAACGAAAATTTTTTTCAACTTCCTAAATAGAATTTCATATTTATATTATCAATTTTAGTTTCATAAAATGTATTAAAAAGTTCAATTAACGATTCGTCTTGTTACTATCATGCCAGAAATGTCGAACGTCAACTCCATGTCAATTCTGAGGCTGTCCAAACCCAATACGAGTTATTCGTGAACGTCAATAATTTTATTTTACTAGTAGAGCTCTTTAAGTAAACAATTTATTCAGCAGAACTGTTATGATTACTTTACTCCTTCGAAAATTAAATAATTTCATTTTAATTCAATTTAGGCCCAAGAAACATCTACGAAACAAAAAATTGCACCCAGTAAAAAGTTACCAGTACAATCAAAATAATTTGCAAAATTAAAGTTTGCTAAGTAATTCTAAAAGCTGATATGTAAATTTTTTTATTATCAAAAAGGAAAAAAAAATTATCTTGGCTCTGCAATTTAAAAGATTTACAATTGATAATTCTTGAATGTTGAAATTTTCGAATTATATATTATTTAATTTTCAAGAATCATATTTTAAACGTATGCAATTTGGAACATTTTTTGGAATAGTTCAATTTTGAAGACTTGCGATGAATAATTCTTCGATTTGAACGAATAATTGTAAAATTTAAAACTCGCATAATTTTTAAATTCTAAATTAATAAAAGAAGAACATTTTAAATTTCAAAAATTAATAATTCCAAGTTCTTCAATTTTGAAGATTTACAATTATTCATATTCTTCAAACTTAAAGATTCAAAGTTTAAATATGTACAATTTTAAAAGATTTGCAACTCAAAGTTTTGAAATTTTGAATATTTAAAATGTAAATTTATTAGATTTTAAGATTTATATTTTAGAGGTTTGTAATTTTGAACATCTTTTTAAATATGTAGTTCATTTTTGAAGATTTTAAATTGAAATTCATTAATTTTTAATATGTATATTTTCAGTGTATATAATTTAAAAAAATTTTTAACATACAATTCAGGTTTGAAGGTTTGCAATAAGAAATTCTCCAATTTTTAAGATTTTGAATTAAAGACTTCAATATTTAATGTTGCAATATTATATTTAATGTTGTCAATATTTTAATAGTGCAATTTTGAATTATAAAAATAAAAATTTATTTAATTTTCAAGATTTTTATTTTAATGGTATGTAACTTTAAACAGTTATTTTAATATTTTGTTCAATTTTCAAAATTTAAAGTTGAAATTGATGAATTTTTAAGATTTTAATTTTAAAGTTATGTAATTTTGAATATTTTCAAAGATATGTAATTCAGTTTTGAATCTTTATAGTGGAAAATTCTTTAATTTTTAAGATTTGCAATTAACGACTTCACTATTTGATGCGTATTATCGAGATTTCTTCAAATAGTTCAATTTTGAATTGTAAAAATTAAAATTTATTTAATTTTCACGATTTATGTTTTAAAGGTAAGTAATTTTTAACAGATTTTTCAATATGTAAAATAGTTTAATTTTGAAGATTGAAAATTGAAATTGAATAATTTTTAAGATATATATTTTAAAAGTCTGTAATTAAAAATTTTTATTATATAATTCAGTTTTTAAGATTTACAATGAAAAATCCTGCAATTTTTAAGATTTTTAATAGACGACTCTTCCATTTTAATGCGTATTATCGAAATTTTTTGAAACAGTTAAATTTTGATTTGTTAAGAATCAAATTTATTCAATTTACAAGAATTATATTTTAAAGTATGTAATGCAGTTTTAAATAGTTTTTCCAATATGTTTTTAAACTGTTTTTTAATTTTGAAGAATTAAAATAAAAAATTCTTGAACTTTAAAGATTGGCGATTTAAAACTCTTCAAGTCTGAAGATTTACAATTCAAAACTTTTTAATTTTTAAAGATGTATAAATATCAATTATCAAATTCTGATGGATTTTAAAATAAAGTGTCAGGTTTTTTATTTTAAATCTTTGAAATTGATAAAACTTCAGACGTAAATCATAAAAAAATGCAGAACTTTCAATTTGAAACCTTAAAATTTTATAATTTTTGATCGTAGATGTCCGAAATGAGAAATCTTGATTCTTAAAGATCAACAATTCAAATTTTTACAATTATTTTGAAGAGTCACAATTAAAAATTATTGAATTTAAAAAATGTAGATTTGCAAATTATTCCGCCACTAGAACTTATGTTTTTTGAATGTAATTTTTAATGTATTTTTTAATAGTTTCATTGTAAGTTTTCACAAATAAAAATTCTTTAAATTTGACAAGTTTTAATTAAAAGTTCTTTAATTTTTAATATTTAAAATTAAAAACTCGACATTATTATTATAAATAACTCTTTTCTTTTTTAATCTGATCCTTGAAGCAGCTTTATAGAAAATCGAACGTTTTTTTAGACCATAAATATGAATGAGAATGCCATAAATATTATTAAATTTTATGAATATTGAATAATACGAAATTATTGGGTTTTAGTGGAATTAATTCATGTATATTTATTAAATCCACATGAATTCCGAATATATTAGGTATTAGCAAAACACGAAATTATTGACTTCGAATAAAAACATTGTCAACATATACTTGGATTATAATCAAAGAGATTTTAAGAAACGAAAAAGTTAATAACAAGAAAAAATTTGTAAATGTTAATTCTGAAACAAATTATACTACTTTTCACATAAATTTAAAAATCATATAAGAAATTAACCGTCAGTGACCACCCATGGATCTTCGGGACCCAGAGGACTTTTGTAATGGAATTTTAACCTTAATGCAAAGGGAGCGGGTTTATTGCAATATTCGTCGATAGTTAAAGAGTTTAACTACACTTTAGGACGTTTGGCATGACACTGGGACTATTAGTTTATTTTTATAAGTTTTTTAAAATTGAGTTGGGTCCAGTGGACCCAAGGGTGGTCAGTACGTTCGAAAGTGATTTTTGGAGTCAATTATTATTTTAGTGTATATTGAAATCGGATTAAATAATAAAGACTAGAAAGTATATTTATCAATGTCAAAATTTCTTTAAAAGACGTATAGCGTTTTAAAACGATGATTTTTGCTGGAGTGACGAGATAAGGTATCAAGCCGTGGGTTTTTTTTTCAAGAGCACAGCGTCTCCATGTGTAATGATTGCAGTAACATACAAAAAAAGGAAGATCACTTTATTTTGTCTTGATTTCATGCCTACTATGTTTAGTTTTAAGAATTCATTAATATTTTCTAAAATTATTTTTTATAACAAGTAATATAATAGAGTATTTTGACAAAAATGCATAATTTATTTTTCCCTTTTTGCTGTCATTTATTCCTTAAAATAAATATACTTTTTGAATAATCCATTAAACTAATTTTTTTTTTTGTTTAAAGTGGTACATCTGTCGAAGGCGTAACTACATATTTAGCTCTTAATATCGAAAATTAAAAAAGTTATGAGTTAAAGTTACTTCTTGAGAAGTTGTAACAAAATTTCAAAAAAAAAATTTAATAGTTTTGTTTTTATAGCGATTTTCGTTGCCTGGGTTCTTTGGACCCAAGTGTGGTCGGCGTGTTACTCCACATAAGTATGGTTACTAAGGGTTAAACTAATTTTTAAGATCCAATAAATTATGATGAGATCTTATTAACAGAGGTAATTGGATGAGGAGAAACAATTTTATTCATTTCTTTAAAAAAATTCCAACTATGTTTTTTTTCTACTTTAAACAACTGAACATATTTTTGAAAAATAATTTTTTTACCTATTACATTTTTCAACAATATAACTTTTATACTTTAATACCGTTAATAATCATAAACAATGCAGACTTTCAATAATAATTTCACATCTTGCAAACTTAAAATAATTGAAGTTCTGGCGTTTCTCGAATTACGCGCATCTTTTCTTCATGATTCTAATTATGTAGAAAACTCATTTTTCTTTTTTTTTGCAGCTGGCGGTGTTTTTCCAAATCACGCGGACAATATTTGTGCTAGAGGATTACAATTTAGCATAGATGTTAACTAGCCGTAGTGTATGCGAGGAAAATTTTTTCATTTGCTGATCTATAATGGTTTTATTTTTCGTAGAATTTAAGAACTAAAAACGAAATATAAATTTGGCTATTTAGATCCCAGTGCTTATGGTTTTTTTAAATCTGATTATCCTCACTGGAATGGGTCGAATTTAGGATCTTGGAATATATGCAATTGCGACAAAGAATAAAATTTGTAATGTTTTATTTTTATTTTTTCTATCCGTGGTTAAATAGTTCAACAATATTAATATTAGGATAGTTAAAAATCCGTCTTTTTGGGTTAGAAATTCAGCTCTTTTCGCAGAATATTAACCAGGAAAATTCACTTTCTCTATGGAATTCCTATTTTTTGTGTTATAAAGTCAATTGAAATCGTTTTGAATGAAAATTCAACTTTTTTTGTTGTTGAAAATTTAATATAATATAATATAAATATTAATATATGTATATATATATAAATTTAATAATAATAGAAAAAGAGTTTTTTTATAAATTCATTGTTTGATTTATGAAAGTATTCATGTGATAGTTTAAAAGCTGTGTCAACAAGATTTTTTACCATAGAAATTTTATGTTCGATTGGATGTTTTTGTAACTTTAAAATTCAAAAAAAAAAATAGAATTATCAATTTCAATCTCATGTGTAGATTTAAGCCTATGATGATAAGAATTAAATTGATTTATGACGTATTGTAATTAATTTTCTGGTAAAATAATGATAAGCTGTTGTCCATGGTAAGTTGTCTTTTTAAATTAAAAGATTATTCAATGATTTTAATATTGCAACAACTTTTGGAATTGATTCAAATGTAGAAAAATTTATAAAATTAGGCAAAGCATCTCTAGATAATTTCCAACTTACTGATGTAAGTGAAAATTTTTTTTAAAAAAATAAGGCATAAGTTCTGAGATAAGAAACTACTAAATAAGCGACATAGTGTAAGTCGTAAGAGATTCGAAAAAGCTATAATTTGTTCCACTTCTTCAAAATTTATTAAACAAAAGAAAATTGCTTAAATAATTATAAAATATGTTTGATAAGAAATATCACTCTTTGAATTTATCAGTTGTATCATTTATCCCGAAAATAATAACTTTCCATGTGTTTGTAATATAGTCACAGCTTCCTCCTACATTTAAATAAGCAGCCTATATATTGTAAAGCATTAAGCCTACTAGTTTAATTCTAATCTTGATTTCATATTGTAAACTGTACAAAATAGAGGCACGTGATATCTCCCTAGAGATATCATATATATTTAAAAACACATTCGATCCTTTTTCATTATATCATTTGGCGATCTTGCCAAGATCCGTTTAAAGAATACTTCGAAAGAAAGCATTCTCTAGAGAGAAACATTGAAGTCTTTCCCTTCTCATAAGTAACGGAGGCCTGGAAAGCCAAAAGAATAAAAATCTACAAAAATTATAAAGAAACGAACTCCGAACTGTACTAGGACAGCCCGAAAACATTTAGCCAACAGGAACCAGCAGTAACAGCTTGGAGATACGTCAATAGCCGAACTAGCAATCCAGCAGAAACTCTACGGATCTTCAGCCAACTGTCGAAGGACAACATTCACTGTATTTTTTTTTGTATTTCAGATTGAAACAGTAAAGAGTATAAATCCTCTTTGTGGTCTTAGGAAAGTAACAAACCAAAAATTACATATATTTCTTGTTTGGTGAGGTCACGTTTTACTATTTCACGTAGGGTATAATACTGGTGCTCCAGAGCACTGCACTTCGTCGAAAATACTAATAAATTACTTTAAAATCGTTAGTATTGTAGTAGAACGATACGAAACATTTTATTGTATTAAAGGACAAGGTCCAAATCACACAAACTGTCAAGCGGTAAGCACACCCGAAAAACTAGAAAATAAGTACACTCACATTGACAAAGTAGGGTATTAGAGAATTTTCCACTCTGGCTTATCGGATATCATTAACGTACGCACTTGACGAAATTAGAAAAAGCATAAGCACTATGGTTATAAATACATCAGCGACAGCAGAAAATATCTCTATACTATCAAGAGAGAACGAAAAGAGAATGAAAGAAAGACAGGAAATATTAGCAAGAATTGGAATAAAAAGAAATATTCAAACAGATACCGAAGGTGCAAATGGAGGAAGAATGACGGAAGATAGAGATTCAGATGAAGAATATGCCAAACTAAGATTTACAACCAGAAATGAATCTATTTTACGACGTCGGCAACAATTAGAACCTCAAACATCACACTGGCAAGACGGGATACCAGCTAAAGAAATCATTAGAGCCATTGAACCTATAAATGCACAAGACGATATGGGCGTGGAAGACTTTATCAAAATGGTAATGAGGAAAAAAAGTCAGTGTTCCCAACCACAACTATTACTCGATTTTATCTTAGATGAAAAAATCACAGGCAATGCTGAAAAAGCTATATGGTACACCCCTGTAAATACTTTTGATGAATGGTATTAAGCTATAAGACAAAATTTAAAGCAAACGGGTTCAATCCTATCAATTAAAAGTGAAATAAAGTTGTGTAAACGGGGTCCAAACGAAACTATTCAGAAGTTTTCTTTACGCTTTAAACAAATACTAAACGAATTAAAGTACGTGGTGCAAGCATCCTCAGAAGGTACTGAAAGAAAACTCAGATTAGAAATCGAAGTAAAGGAGGCAACCAATCCGTATATGTTAAATCTAAAACGAGAAATTGGAATTCAGGTACGGGCTATGAAACCAAAAACGTTAATGGAGGTTCAAAAGAAGCTGCAGAGTATGAAACCTGGCTAAAGGAATCGCAGCCCATTAGAAATACGCCAATAGCACCCCGACCAACCCCTAGATTTATCCAAAGACCTACGCTGTCTCCCAGAATAGCAGCCAATACAACAGCAGCCACTGGAGCTAAAGCCCTAAATCAAACCCTGCCTCTAGCGGATAGAGCAAAGATGTCCTACCATAAATGCGTTAAATTATACCATTTTGCTTCCGAATGTTTTAGCAAACCAAATTTTCAACAAGAATAATTCCCGACAAGACCGGCGCGAATAAGAAACATCCAGGAAGAAGAATGTTTAGAAAACCAGGAAATAACGGAAGCAGAAATTTTGGAACACGAGGACTACCTGGAACAAGCAGAATTAATGCAGTTTCCGGAAGATTAGAATCCATCAAAGAAAGAGGATTTAGGGGAGAATATAGATTACTAGTTGACTCCGGAGCAGCTGTAAACATAATAAAAGAAAATTAAATACCCGAAGATGTAAATAAAATTAAATATGCGAAGAAGTTTCAAGTGGGAAATGATAACCAGGAATTCCATGAAGCGATTTCGAAAAAAATCATTTATTTTATATAGTAGATCAAAACTTTCCATTCCCAGAAGACGGATTACTAGGATTAACCTTTTTCAAAAAATTTCCCAAGTACGCTCTAACACCAACACATTTGATAATCGAAAATAAAAAGTTACCTTTACATGTTGACGGAGAATTCTTAGCACTTATGGAAACCAAAATATGCAGAACCGGGAGTGAAGAAAATCATATGAATATCTAGAGAGAAAACCAAGATAATATAAGTATAAATATAAATATAGTATCAAAGAATAATTGACTCAGCAGATGTCAATATAGTGATAAAGATTCTTTAATATACATTATACAATTACCGATATTAAAAAACAAAATTCTAAGCATTGAAAGAAGCCGGAAGGTACATCTATGTGCCAACCTATAAAGAAAGTTAAAGTAAATGTAAATCAGTGGAAGGAATTAAAGCATGCAAGAAACATCAAGCTGACTTCTGGACTTGTCAACAGGATACTTGCGAAGCTACTCTTCTTAAGATACAATCTAAAGGTAAATGAAAATTAGGAAAGTTTTTACTACAGCCAGAGACTTATATACCAATTTCAAATGGATACTTAGCTATATTTACTCAAACAGAGAAAATCGACTTGATTTGTCCCAATCACTCAATGGACTCCCAAACCATTAATATAGGAACATTTATAATAACTGGACAAAATTGCAAAATTATGTCACCAAAAATTTCATTAAATATTAGAAAGAACGATCTAAATGTCAAACGACAATGAAACTGAATATAACATACGACCTAGATATACCAGACATGACTTTAATAAAAAACAAAATGATTTTATTACTAAACATTATCGGCTCAAATACACTACGGAACACATACCTTAGTTTAGAAAACGCCGTAAGCATTTTAGAAACAATTTCAAGTCATCACCGAGTCCGAAAATGGAAAGAAAATGCTTTAGAATGGTTATGATATTTAGGATACACATTTTTAGGTACTCGTATAATTACCTTCCTGAGAGTGTATGAAATAAGACTATTCAACGCTATAATTGATCTTGTAAAACGTCTAATAGGTAACTGTTACACAAATTGTAGTTTCGGAAAAAAGCCAATACTTTTCACCGACAAGAGACAGTTTGAATGATTACACTCAGAAAAATGTTTGTTTGAATCAAACAAATTTTGTTTGTATTAAACAAATTATTACTTTAATATGGTGTCAAACAAATATTTGTTTAATTCGAATAAATTTTTTGTTTGTCCTTATTTGTTTGGTTCAAATACATTTTTGGTTTGTTTAAATAAATCTCTTGTTTAAAATAATTAAAGTTATTGTTTACATTGAAAATATATATTTACAATTAATTATAGACTTTGTTCAAGTGAAGTAAATCTTTTTTTTACACTCGACCTCACAATTCAGCATTCTTTATAAAAATAATGTATGAAATCGATAATATGTTTATTCTTAATCATAATTATTTTTGTATATATAAAACCAGAAACACGTATTCATTCTAATTTCTTAATAAAATGATCATAAATTAGAATAATGAGAAATGAACCAGAGTTAGATATTTAAATTGAATGTATATATAAGTGCTCCTGCTTTTAATTATATAATGATAACTATAATAGAAAAAACATGATTGATGTCATAAATCATCTTTATAAAGAAAAGAAGCTTCAAGTAATTTCTAAACTAGAGATATTTCGTCCATTTTTTAATTAATTTAATATTTCACAGTAAATCAGAACCTTCAGAATAATACAAAAATGAATAAATACCAATGCCATCAAATAAATCACATGATAAATTAATTCAGATTTTAGGTTAGTTACTTAGGAACCGCCGTCAGCGCTTTATCACGCCTAGCGGCACTTTGTAGTACTGATTTCTAGTGTATTTTTGTTTGAATGAAACAAATATATTTTTGAATTCGAATAAACATATTTAAAAAAATGCATTGTTTAATAAAAGTGAATATTTTGTTTAAATCAAACAAATTTGACTAAACTAATTACTTGTTTCAATTAATAAGGCAAATAGTTTCCATTTCTTAAAATTAAATAAAACTTTTTTTAATTCAAGCAAAACATTTGTCTGATTCAATTATAATATAATTGAATCAGACATGAATATTGTGAATTCAAACGAATTTTGTTGTTTGATTCAAACAAACATTTTTCTGAGAGCAATATTAATGTTTCTGTGCCGAAAATAATCACACCTAGATCTTTGAGATTTTAGGTTTCTAGAGACTAAAAACAATCCAAAAAGGGGGAGGTAATATAGCCACAGCTTTCTTCTTCATTTACATAAGCAGCCTATATATTGTAAAGCATTAGATCCACTAGCTCAGTTCTAATCTTATCGAATAGAATTAATTCTCGTTAGAAACATCCAAACAAATACCGTGTTGACATTGAATTTTACATGAAACTGCTCTTTTGCATTTTTGGGGGCATTTTTCGGGCACCAATACAAGGGGATTGGTGGGCTCGAAATCAAAAGTTCTCAGGTGGAATTTATTCCTTGAAAATTCATTAACAGGCTACTAAACATTAATTTACAAAAAGTTAATACAATTATTTCTTTTTTACATTTTTTTCAAAAAGCGAGCTTTTTTCTCGGAAAACGAACAGTTTTTGGCGCGAATTTTCATGAATATAGTCTGTCTGCAATTTTTAACTCATCTAATAAAGATTAAAAAAATGTCCAGTACCTTTTCTATAGGTTTTTTAAAATCTTTTCAATTGATCATAAGCATTGTTTGAAAAGAAACATTTGACCTTCAAAATTGAAGGTCAAAAACAATTTTTACTTTCTTGAAAAAAACTTCTTAAACTTTTTATCAAAAAGGCTTCGGTTAATTTGTTTAAGTGGTTTAAACGTTGGGTCTTTCATTTTGTATTCATGGAAATAAGCGATAACTTGCTTTTTTAAATAAACCATCTATTTTGACGATTTGTAAGTCATTAAATATAATTTTAGTGAGTCAAATATATATTTTTTCAAAAAAATGGTTACAACAAATGAAAAAGAGGTGAAAAATGGATCGAAACTGCAGTAGAAAATATTTTCTTTATTGATAGTTAAAAAGTTCGGAATCATCAAAGCAGATATGTATTTTATAAAAAGACCTAATGTTTATTTTCATAAATGAAAAAAAACAAAATAAAAAACCCAAGGTCAAATTCTTTCACTAAAATTTAATCACATAAATTGCTATCCAATAGGACAATACTTTGCCCCAGTTTTATTTATATTAGCAAACTTAATTAAATTCTTTGTTACATTTTAGATAATATAATGAAATAAGAAATAAAATAAAAGCCAATAAAATATATCTTTATGGTTATTTAATACATGGGAAAACCTTTTCAATTCAATTAAGTAGAATAATTTTTGCCATGTTTCCTTTATTACTCAAGAACTGCTTCACAATTTTTTTTTAGATTTTGTTTGCTTGCACCATATTTATTTTAATAAAAGCATCAATTTCTTAATATTTATTAAAGCATAAGAAAAGCAAAAAAGTATGAATTATATACAATATACATGTTCGTGTTAGAATGTAATATGATTACGAACTTGACTTTTCATATCTAATCCTCCGGAATGCAATAATAACTTTTTATCAAAAACGAAACATTGTTTAATATTTCCTGTTGTTTTTCTTTGGTGTTGTTAATTAAAAGCACAAATCAAGAACTAAATTGTGAATTTTAATTCATAGCCTAATAATTAGGTATATATATACCTTTAAATTATCAATGACAACATGAAGCCCCAACTTAAAATAATGATATTTACAAATCTCCTGCTGATATAAATTTTCAATATGATGGAAATTTATAATTTTCAATTTAAAAAATCTATGTCTCTATTCGATGGTTCTTCAAATACTAACATGCTCAGGTGCTGCGCCGTGCAAACTAAAATTGATTGAAAATTACGAAGTACAAGTGGGTGCAGTCTTGAGTTCGCAAAAAAAAAACTTCTTTATAATGGAAGGGTGGCAGTATAGAACTAAATAAACAATATTGTTTAAAAATGTTTTCAGGTAAAGATTCAACTATTTTTTTATACAAAATTCCTAAAAAAACAAATACACCTCGTGGAAAAAGGTTTTGCTTAATAATCATTTTTGAATATAGTAATATAAAATTGTTTTAAATTGTAGTTAAAATTCTTCAAAGTGTAAAGCCGGTGAAACCTTAAAAAATATAGACTGCCTTATAATTAAAGAGTGCCCGTACTGAAGTAGATTGCCAACATTTTTCCGAAAAAGGGTTTATTGTATAAAATGTTCTTCAAAAATCAAATACACGTTGTGATAAAAAAATTGGCTTGGATTATTATTAATAAATAAAGAAATAAGAAAATTAATTTAAATCTTAAATTTATACCTGATAGATTGGCAATACATAATTAGATAACCAACATTTTTCCAGAAATGTGTTTATTTTATAAAAAACTACTCAGTTTCACTTTCAGATGGTCATTTTCCATATCTATTTCCTCCAAATTTGGTAACTGCAATTTTTAACAAAGCAGTTCCAATCTCATTTAAGTAGCTGAATTTTTTACCAAAGAGATTATTCTTCCACCGAAAAATACGATTTTTTAATTAAGTAAGCAACCAAATAGTTTAATTTTTAAGTTTAATAAAATTGTTGAATTTTCAAACTCAACTGTTGGTTCTCGCGCTTCGCGCTCGATTATGTATTTACCTCGCGCTACGCGCTCGGTCTTTATATTTTCGCACATTCTTGCGCAAACATTTTAAAATTAAGACTCAAAACATCCACTACTGTAATTTTATGATTGTGAATTTTCTTTCGTTAAAAAAGCTTAACTCGAGAGTTTGAGCGCACTTACGGCACGCGACTGAGGGCAATCGCACTCCGCGCTTAGTCTGAATTTCTTCCGCATTCGGGCACAGACCTTTTAAAATTAAACGTGAACGGACCGATAACTGTAATTTTGTGATTTTGAACTCTCTTTTGTTAAAGCACTTTTGGCTTTAACGAACACATTTTCATCACGTATCTCGTGCTTCGCACTCGATTTTGTCCAACCTGTCAACTTTTCTACATCATACACAACACTTCTATATCAATTATAATAAATTTTTTATGTAACTCTGCCAGGGATTAACTATTAAAAAATTGCAAAATAAAAAGCAAATTGTATTTATCATGATTATTTTTGTATTTGTTCCTTGTTTTGCTTTAAAATGTATTCTAAGCTGCTCTGAAACATGTATCATTTCAATAAATGTATATCATTACAATTCATAATATGCATAAAAATTGAATCATACTAATTGTTATTTTCTTGTTTTTATACTTTTTTTATTTTTAATGTTGTTTTTTACGATTAAATAAAAATTACTGCGCATCTGCCTAGGGTCTAATACAGGAACCTATATAAGTTCCTATATAGGAGCCTATGTCCTCTTTCGTCTTTTCTGTGCTTTTTTCAAAAAGTTAATTTTTTAATTTTTAATCTTATGTTTCACGATTAAAAGAAAATCTACTCGTCCTATCGAAAAATAATTAATAATAAATTTATAGATCTTTTTAGGCGAAGAACTTTTGTCTGGTAATTTAAGTTCATACCTTGTGTCGTTTTTTCAAACAAATTTAATATTTTTATTTAGAATGTTATTTTTTACGACTAAAGCAAAAACTAACTGTCCTATCAAAAACTATAACTCTTTTTTGGATGAACAAGTTTTGTCTCATTTTTTTCGTAGCTTATATCGAAAAGTGATTCATTATAAATTTGTAGTTCTTTCCAGGGCGTGTAATTTGAGTTTTTTCGTCTTTTTTGTATCTTGCAATAGCTTGACCCAAAAATGGAATTTTTGGATTTTTCATTATTTTTGGTACGATCAAATTTGGAATGTTCAACTTTTCAACCGATTTAAAAAAGTTGTTATCATAGTCCTGTAGGGCTTTCAAAAAGCAAAGTTTTTCTTCTCTTAACTTTTTTTTAATATCATGCGTTGTTTGTCTTAAAACGTTCATTTTAGTTTGTTTTTTTGGATTTTGAAAATGCTCTAACTCTGATAATTTTCTTTTTATAAAAAAAGTCAGAAGGATAAATTGTTTAATTTTTGAAGTGCTATGAACAACCGTGCACAGAGTTTATACATCTGGTAAAAATGTTGTTTCAAAATTTTTAGGTACGATCAAATTTGGAATTTTCAACTTTTAGACCAAATTAAAAAAGTTGTTATCATAATCTTGTAGGGCTTTCGAAAAGCAATGTTTTTCTTGTCTTGACTTTTTTTTCATATCATGCGTTATTTGGCTTAAAACGTTCATTTTAGTTTGTTTTCTGGATTTTGAAAATGCTATAACTCTAGTAATTTTTGATTTTGCAAAATAAATCATTAGGATAAATTGTTAAATTTTTTGAATTCTATGAATAACCGTATAGAGAATTTTTGAATTTTTAAAAAAGTTGTCTTAAAAATATTAAAAATGTTCCCACTTTTTGAATTTTCATCCGAAATGGCTGGATAACGAACTTGACCTTTAGTTTAGGATACTAAACGAGTGTACTAAACGGCAATCAAATTGATTAATTTTTTCAAAATTTGTCGTGTTCACAGATAGACAGGCAGGCATACGTACAGATAGACATACAGACAGACACATTCGTAAATACCTGTTTTTCGGATTTAGGGGGTCTCAAAACGTGGACATTTGACAAAAACTGGGGGGGGGGTCAAATTTTACACAAATCTAATACATTCTCTGATAAGAATGTAAAAAATAGTTGAATCTTTACTTGAAAACATTTTTAGTTGACTTTTCAACATAAAAATATGAATTTCTAACATGTGGAATTTATAACCAAACATTTGCATTTTTATTTAAGAACGATAACATTTCTATTAAAACATATGAATTTTTATATCAAGATGTAAAATTTTCCCCCGAAAGTTGAATTTTTTCCTTGAAAAGATTTCAGTTTACTTTTTAACAACAAAATATGAATTTTAAAGTTTAAAATAGTTGAATTTTCAACCTAAATAACCGTAAACGATTGTAGTTCACTTATGAAATACCAAAATATGAATTTTATACAAGTTAATTTTCTACTAAATAGTTGAATTGTAAAAACATTTGAATATTTTTCCTTGACCATTAATACTTGGAGACCAGAATCTCAAACTTTTAATATTTTGAACCTGGAATCTTTCATAAGCGGAATAAAAGAAACTAAAATTAAAATTGAAAAATTACAAATTTCTTCTACTTGATATTTAATAAAAGTTATAGAAATTCCCTGAGTTTTGGAAGATTTTTTTTCAAGTCCTTGACTTATCACTGAACAATAAAATTCTCTGAATTTTAAGAATTGTTGTTAACTAGGTTTTTTTTATTCGACAGGTTTCTTTCGCGCGTAAAGCTAAATTCATAATAAATTTCTGTAAAATTAGTGTGCCTCATTGTTTCATTTACGAATTTTCAAAAATTACGTTTATGATTGAAGGACCCCCCCCCTTCCGTAACAAATCTTTAAAAAAATTCTTAACCCCTCCCTCTACCTAAAGATGTTACGTGATTAAAATAAAGTCCTTAAACATATTTAAATGAGGTGTCCAATGAAGGGGGGGGGGGGAGATTGTAACGAATTAGCCTTTGTGAATAATATTGACCCAAAAATATACGCGAAGGTTGGTCGGGAAAATTAATGACCCCACGTGATATCCCGCCATCGTGGTTCTGGTGAACGGGAACAAGGGAAAGCACAGCTGCAGCCATCTTGCCGCCTCGCGATTTAACAGCATCGTTAAGAATTAACGGCCGTTTGTTAGATGCTTCAAACTACGGGAATAGAACGGAAAACCGTGAACATGATCTGGCGTTTGAATTGCGGTTCGATAAAATCGAAGGATGTCTCTTCCCATTTTCCCATTTTCCAGCATCTGTAAAAAAACTTGAAAAATCCTCAATTTTTAAAATTTTAGAAAAAAGCTTCTTAACAAACAAAATTAAAAATATTCGTAAGGGATGGGACATAAATTATCACACAGTTTAAAAAATCTGGTATTTATTTAGCGGTCTTCCTAAAATAATTTAGAACGATTTGGGGAAGAAGAATTTTGGCAGAAAAAAATACTGTTTCTCACGAATTAACTAAGTAGCTTAACTTTAAACTAATTTTTAAACCAAAAATATAAATATTTCAAAGTAGTATTTTTAACCAGAAAGATGGAATTTATGAACAAACAGATAATTTTTCAAAACAAAAAGACTATTTTTCAACAAAATAGTTTAATTTTCTCATAACTCTTTTTTAATATTTATAGTCCTGTTTTGTATTAAATCCTAAAATAATTGTAAACTTTATCTAAATGATTTAATGTTTTCTACAGTAAATGTGGATCTTCAATAAAATAGTTGAATTTTAAACCAAAAAGTTAATTTTCAATCTAATGGTTCAATTTTAAACTAAAACCGCTGAATTCTCAATCGAAAATAAAATACGTAAAAAGGTTGTTAAAACAATTGATTATCGAGCAAAAAAAAATGAATTTTCAACAAAATAGTTAAATTTTAAAGCAAAGAGATATACTTTCAATTAACAAAATGAATTTTCAACATGTTACATACATTTTCTACCAAACAGTTAAGTTAAAAAAAAATATTTTGTTACCAAAAATGAAATAGGTAAAGTTTCTTTATAATAATTTTCAATAAAAAATACGATTTTTCTACAAAGCAGTTGGATTTACAACCTGAAAAAATGAATTTTTCTTTTAAAAAGGTAATTTTGTCAAAAAAAGTAGAATAAGCGACCAAATAGTTCAATTTTCCGTTTAGAAAATTAGTTTTCAACTAAATAGTTGCGTTGAAAAAAAAAGATTTTCTAGAAAAAAAGAGTAATTTTCAACAAAAAAAACCTTATAAAGAATAAGTATTGGTAAGTATTAGATCTAATACTTTATTCGCGAATAAGTATTATAAATCCAATAATTTTTCGCGAAAAATGCTTGATCCAATACTTACCAATATTTCTTTTCCATTATGGATACATACATTTTAAACCCAAAATTTGAATTTTCAACTGAGAGGATTCATTTTTTGCCAAAAAATTTAAATTCTCTTCCAAATTCTGGAATTTAAATACGAATTTTGTACTATGGAGTTAAAATTTGCACCTAAAAACATGAATTTTTATCCAAAAGTTAAAAAAGATAAAAATTTCTACCAAACGAGGCTTCTACAAAAAGGGTGAATTTTCAATCAAATAGTTGAATTTATAGCTAAAAAATTAATGTCCAACCTAATCGTTAAATTTTAAACTAAAAACGATAAGTTTTCAAGCGAAAATAAAATACTTAAAATGATTATTAAAAAAGTTGATTATCAAGAAAAAAACAATTTTGAATAAAATTGTGGTATTTTCAAGCCAAGAGATATATTTTCAACTATCAAAATGAATATTCAACAGATTACATCCATTTTCTACCAAATAGTTAAATTTTTAAACTCAAAAATATTATTATTTTTTTTTTAAATTTTGCATTTTTGCATTTGCGCTCGATCACCGCTGGGATCTGAACCCAGATACCAGTGGAGCTTGAGAGTAATTTTTTCACAATTCAGAATTAAAATCAATATTAATAAAATATTGATTTTAGACCGGCAGACAAAAAAAAATAACACTAAATTATTCAATACATTTTATCTGGTCAAAACTATAACATGAAAAAATACAAAGATTTAACAAAATAAATGTATTAATAACAGAACAGTTGAATTTTCAATCAAAAAAAGATCATTTTCAACCAAATTACTTGATTTATTTGGGTCTGATGCGGGTGCAACTTTTAAATTATTATCTTTACAGTCGTAAATATGAAAAATCGTTTAACAAGATGAGCATTAGAGTGGTCCAAAAATGCATTAGAAATTGTTTTTCGAATTTGTGTGCGGAACGCCCGGAAATTTGTTCAAATACACAAAAAAGTAAACCATTTTTTTTTTAAATATTTAAAGGTGGCGCAAGCCCCATGAAGTTTAACACGTATTTCCCATAAGAAAAAAAGACGTTTTTGTAGATTTTATTCAGAATTCTCAATGTTAGATGAATCGAGTTCGAAATTCACCATTTCTCTTCTCAATTAGTCACAGAATGCGAATAAAATATTACTTTTCAAATATCACCCACATAAGTCTGTTTTATAGGGTCCCAAAAAAACCCCATAAGTGAAAAAATGGGTTTTTCTAGTTTTTGGCGCTAATTATGATTTTTTGCGGTTTTTTTTTAAACGCAGATTGTTTGAAGTACATGAAATACTACTTTATACTGATAATTAGATGTTTATTTCAATTGTTTAAACAATTGATTATTGTTTTTGGCAACTTTCTCTTAGAAAAGAGTTAGAAAGTCAAGGTTTTTTCTGAATATTTCAACTTATTTTCAACTTTTCAGTTAAAGCGAGGTAATAATCAATTAAAGTTAACAAAAATAATTGTTAAAACAATTTGTTATTATACATAACAATATTCTCTTAGAATAATGCTAGAAAGTTGCCGTTTTTTCTGAAATTTACAACTTTTTGTTCACTTTTCACTTAAAGTGAGTAATTATTTAATTTAATTCAGGAAAAATAATTGTTTAAATAAATTATTATTGCTTATAGCTATCTTCTTCTAGATTATTACTACATAGCTACGGTTTTTTCCTGAAATTTTAAACGTTTTATCACTTTTCAATTAGAGTGAAGTGATAATTAATTCAAGTTTAAAAAAAAATTGTTTAAACAATTTATTATTATTGCTAATAATATTCTCTTTGCTTGATGATAGAAAGTTGCGGTTTTTCTGAAATTTTTTACTATTGCCCACTTTTCACTTAAAGTAAGTTAATATTTAATTTAATTTAATAAAAATAATTGTTTAAACAAATTATTATTGTTTATGGCTATTTTCTCTTAGATTAGTGCTAAAAAGTTGCCGTTTTTTCTAAACTCTTAAGCTATTTGTCCACTTTTCACTTAGTGAGGTAATAATTAATGCGAGTTAACAAACATGCTTATTTAAACAATTTCTGAAATGTTTAACTTTGCTTTACCTTTTTAGCTGTGAACAAATAATAAATAAACATTGCAATTATAAACCATCTCTTTCTTTTTTACTTTTAATTATTCAATTCTTTGTTTTTGTCTCTTTTGTATAATAGCTTTTTTGTTTTAATTTTTTTCAGCATTGGGGAAATAACAAGAATAATTTACTTAAAACAATACAATACTGTTTAAAATATGATTCTCTCTAATGCGTCTTTATTATTTGTTCACAACTAAAAAGGTAGAGCAAAGTTAAACATTTCAGAAAAACCGCAACTTTTTAGCGCTAATGTAAGAGAAGATAGCAATAAACAATAATAATTTGTTTAAACAATTATTTTTGTCAAATTAAATTAAATATTAACTCACTTCAAGTAAAAAGTCGGCACAAAGTTAAAAATTTCAGGAAAAAACCGCAACTATGTAGTATTAATCAAGAAGAAGATAGCTATAAACTTTAACAATTTGTTTAAATAATTATTTCTGCTAAATTAAATTAAATATTTACTTACTTTAAGTGAAAAGTGGACAAAAAGTTGAAAATTTTAGAAAAACCACAACTTTGTAGCATTATTCTAAGAGAATATTGTTATGCATAAAAACAAATTGTTTTAACAATTATTTTTATTAACTTTAATTGATTATTACCTAACTCTAACTGAAACGTTGAAAATAAGTTGAAAAATTCAGAAAAAACCTTGACTTTCTAACTCTTTTCTGAGAGGAAGTTGCTAAAAACAATAATAAATTATTTAAACAACTTAAATAAACATCGAATTATCAGTGTGAAGTACTATTTAATATATTTGAAACAATCTGTGTTGAAAAACTGCAAAAAAATCATAATTAGCGCCAAAAACTCGAAAAATCCATTTTTTCACTTATGGGGGTTTTTTAGGACCCTAGAAAACAGACTTATGTGGGTGATATTTGAAAAGTAATATTTTATTCGCATTCTGTGACTAATTGTAGAGAAATGGTGAATTTCGAACTCGATTGACCTAATATTGAGAATTCTGAATAAAATATACAAAAACGTCTTTTTTTTCTTATGGGAAATACGTGTTAAACTTCATGGGGCTTGCGCCACCTCTAAATGTTATTAAAAAAACAAAAAAAATGGTTTTATTTTTTTGTGGATTAGAACAAATTTCCGGGCGTTTTACATCAAAATTCGAGAAAAAAATTTTGGACCACCCTAATGAGCATATAAACTAATAAAAATACAACATAAATGCTGCGGACACCAATGAGACAATTTTTTCAAAAATTGAAACAAAATGCTGACCAAGAAAAACAGGGTTTTACGAGAAAATACCTTTTAAAATTTTATTATCACGTCCATATCTCCCACAAAATTTAATTTTAAAGTTTTCAGTTCCAGGACTTTTTTCACATATATATGAAGATATGGTCCCAATGTAAAATACTAAATAGAAAATACAAAATATAAATATGAAAATAATGTATAAATATTTATAAAATACGAAATTTTTACATTTGTGTCCCCTTAGGCCCCTTCTACAAAAAGAGATTAATGTTTATAAAAAAAGAAAATTTTTCAAACAAAAAAATGCAATTTTTCTCGGAATTTTCATTAGTAAAAAATTCAATCAAGATCATCCATTTTTATAAAAACGAGTTTTTCTCCCATGTAAGATTTCATAGACAAAATGGTT
>NC_046663.1:40278338-40278797 GCF_010883055.1 Belonocnema kinseyi
TTGACATTATTTATGGACGGCACGTATGATGAAAGTCAGTGGTAATTAAAATAAAATTGTTGATATTTCTCTTATCTAAGTCGTCTCCGTCACTCATAATTTCGATATCCTGTGCAGTGTGTCGTTTGCCGTATCTGTGTGTAATGTTTCCTATATAGTAAAGTCCAATATGAGTCATCGATCAAGTTCTGTCCGGATTTTTAAGAAAGGAGGATCTAGCAAAAAAAAGAAAATGTCTTTTTTATATTTATGGAATCGTAGAAAAAAAGATACATGTGTTTGTGAAAATCGTTTTTTAAAATTGTTAATATGTACTATACGGTAGCGAGAAATGGACTTATCAAGAAAAAGATAAGTGTAAAATTAACGCAATTGACATGAGATTCATGCGCATAATAAGCGGGAAAACCCTAATGGACAAAGTAAGTAACGAGATAATTCTAAAAGAATGTGGTGCAG
>NC_046663.1:40278897-40294656 GCF_010883055.1 Belonocnema kinseyi
CTGGATCAATCTGAAAAATCTCTATCCCTTCCACACACTACTCCTTTCCCCTGCCTAGTGAGTCACGCCTACCCCGAAAGGGAAATGGCTTAATGGTGTAATAATAATAATAATAATATAATTGAAGAAAAAGGCGGACCTACAATTTTATATGGAATCGTATTTAGAAAGAAAGCAGAATTAACCGTTTTTTATATCGTTGTAATTGTAAAAATGATTATTATTATTATTACTATTATGATTATTTAATATTTATTAAAATAATTTTTTCAAATTGTTAATAATTATTTGGTAAGAAAGCAGGATCTGTAAACAATTTGAAGAGTTTTTTATGTTGTTGGAATTGTAGAAAACGATCAATCCGTTTGTGAAAATCGTTTTTTGGTAATTTTTAATATAATTTGAGATAATTTTTTATTAATTATTGTAAAAAAGGCGGGGCTACAATTCTGGCTAGTCGTTTTTGTTAAGAAAGCAGGATGAAATTTGTTTTGATATAATTGGAATCGTAGAAAAAAGAAACATCCATATGTGATAAATGTTTTTAAACATTACTCATATATTTTAAGATAATTTAAAAATAATTATTGGAAAAAAGGCAGATCTACAATTCTGGCTTGTTCTTTTTGGTAAGAAAGCATGATCTACAAAAAATCGAAAAACTTTTTTTAAATTGATTGAATCGTAGAAAAAAAACATCGAATTGTGAAAATAAAAAAAAATTTAATACAATTTGAGATAATTTAAAAATAATTATCATAAAAAATTCATACACATATAAAAATCATTTTTTAAATTGTTAATGTAATAACACATAATTTTTTAATAATTATTGTGAAAAAAGGTCGATTTAAAGTTCTAAAAATTCTGTTTGGTAAGAAAGAAGGATCTGTAACAAATTTGAAAAAGGAATTTTTATATTATTGAAATCGTTGAAAAATAATATATCTGTTTATGACCTTCTTTTAAAAAAATTGTTTATATAATTGAAGTTAATCTTCTAAGAATTGTTTGAAAAAATGCGAATCCATAATTCAACAACGAATATTAATTGGTAAGAAAGGAAGATTTAAAAAAGTTTTTTCTTCTTGTATCTGGTTGGAATCGTTAAAAAAAGAAACATATTTCCATTAAAATAATTTTTTTAACTCTTATTTTAATTGAAGAAAATTGTTTAAAATTATTATAAAGAATGAGGATCTACAATTCCGGCTAGTCGTGTTTGGTTTAGAAATGATCTATAATAAAAAAATTCAGAAACTTTCAATTATTATAATTGAAGATACTTTTTTAATAACTATTGTAAAAAAGAAGGTTTTACAATCCTGGTGAATCGTGATTGGTAAGAAAAGCAGGATCTATAAAAATTTGAAAAAGATTTTTTTATATCGTTGGAATCATAGAAAGAGATAGCTTTATTTAGGAAAGTCGATTTTTTAAATTGTTAAAATAATTAAAGATAATTTTTGTAATGATCGTTGTAAAAAAGAGAGATCTACAATTCTCGCTAGTCGTATTTGGTAAGAAACCAGGTTCTATACCAAATTTAAAAAGTTTTTCATACTGTTGGAAAATAATGTTCATTAATAAATATTTAACTGATCTATTTATTTACCGAAAATTGATGGCTTTTAGTTAAAAATTCAACTATTAAATTTTTTCATAAATAATTCATCATTTCGCGTTAAAAATTCAACAACTTGAGTGAAGGTTAAAACACTTTCTTAAACATTTATTTTATTGGTTTAAGATTAAACTATTTTCTTGAAAACTCGTTCTTTTGCAAAATGTAACTAATCCATTTTTGGTTAAAAATGGATTGTTTTATTAGTTTAAAATTGATGTTGAAAATTGTATTATTGTAAAATTTGTCGAAAATTGCTATTTTGCGTCAAATTTCAAATATGTGGTTTTAAATGCTCTTTTTCGATTTTTCGCTTGAATCTAAATTTAATTAATAAAACCCAATAGGAAAATCGAAATTGTTTGTAGTAAAAGTGAATTCCTTTTGATTGAAATCTCTACGAAATTATATTTTTGGTTATTTTTATTAACTCAACTACTTAGTTGAGAATTAAAGCAGTTTGTTAAAAATTTATTCTTTTGATTAACATTTTTTTCACTTGAAAATTCGTTCAATTTGTGAAAAAATAAATTTGGTAATAAATTTGTCTGAGTTTGAAGAAAAATAACCTATTTGATTCAAAATTCAACTATTTCTTTGAAACTGGTTTATTTCGGGTTGAAAATCAATTTTTTAAACTGAAAATTGAATTATTCCTCTTTTGGTTTTAAATGCATTGTTTTTAGTTTAAAAATCATGTAATTCAAATTAATTTGATTACTGAAACTTATATTTTTAGGTTAAAAATTCAACTGGCTTTTTCAGAAAATTTGTCGTTTTGGCATCAAAATTCAATTTTTGTTTGGAAAATTCATCTATTCGGTTTAAAATGCAAATATTGAGTTGATATTTTTTTCCTCTTAAAGTTTTTCCTCTGTTTTTGTGCGAATTTTTTAAAATAGAAAATTCGTCTCTTGGGATCAAAAATGAAGTTTTTGGTTGTTCAAAATTAATCTTTCTATAGGTTAAAAATGTAACTGTCTTCTAAAAAATTTGTAATTTTGGTTGAAATATTGAACTAATTGTTGAAAAATTCAAATCTTAGGTTGAAGATTTTCTTTAATTGGTTTTTTTTTATAGAAAATTCGTACCTTTGGATTAAAAATCATCAAATATTTGTAATTAAAGTTTAATATTTTTTGTTTATAAATTCGTCCATGTGACAAATTTAACTATTTGTTTAAAAATTAAACTGTTTTGTTGAAAAATCCTCTCTTCCTTATAAATGCAAATTGATTGAATATGCCATTTTTATGGTCTGACATTAATTCTTGTTTTCCTTAAAATTTAACTACTTGGTTGAAGAGTTATTTTTTCGTTAGAAATCCACCATTTTTTGGGTACAAAATTAATCTTTTTAATAATCAAATTTAAAGTAAAATTAAATCGAAGAAAAACTTTTGAACACAAGGTGGGGGGGGGGGCGAAGAAGGGGAGGGGTAGAAAAAGTTTTCAAAATAGCGTGACGTAGTTTTTGAGCGGGCCCGAAGAATAAATTTTGGAAGCCTGCTGAAGGAAACTGCCATTTTCTAGGAACCTGATGCGACCGGAAGTCGTAAATCTTAACTCTTGCCACCAGCCCGTTCTTTCCTTTTTTTTCCTAACCGGTGATAATGAATCGACCTGTTTTTCCGTAAAAGATGAGCATCGCGTTGGACAATAATATTCCAGCTTCTCACTGTTTACAAAATGGAGTATCGTTATACGAGAACTCAGACGTGAACCATCTGCTGAAATCGTCCAATGAGAAGATGGTACCAACAATTTTGTACCACCTTCACCCAATTTTTCAGTAATTAATCCTTATGTTTTCTTTTCTTTCGAAAAATAGTTTTCTTTAGAAGAATAGGCTTCTTTGGGAATTAAAGAATATTATTTAAATAAAAAAGAAATATGAATATTAAAATACTCTTTAGTTACAAAATAAAATAAATTTAATTAAACTTGACTTTAATATACAAAATTTTAAAATCAAATGTTTATTTTAAAGCGAGCCTCTAGCTTTTTCTCAGGAATCTCAGGAAAATGGCTGCTAGGCCATCTTCTGGCATCATTTGAAACGACACCACAGCTGATAATGAAAAAAAATGGTAACATTTAACAACATTAAATATTACACCATGAATTAAATCATGTCTCGTCATTTATAAAAATGATGAAAATTATTTTTCTCAAAGACAACACTATTGTGATTCCTACCTTACCGACATTTTTTTATTATACCAGTTCTACACGAGATGAGATGTCGAGCTAAAAGTTGATCAAAATGCAGAAAAGGGATTAAGGAATGTTTATATACTGGTCTATTTTTACAACTACAAAAAAAATAATAATTTTCGGAAATTTCTTTTTATTCAAAAATTTATTAGTGCATAAACGTTCCACAGTCCCATTTCTTTATTTTGCTGAATTTTCAACTCGATATCTCATTTCTTTGATATTTGGTTTGATAAAAAAGAATGTCGGTAAGGTAGGAATCGGGTAAGTGTCAAATGCCCGTAAATTAAATTTGAAGAAACAGTTACCCTATATTCAAACTTAAAACTTCGAACCACTAACTGGTAAGGTAGGATGCATTAAATGTTTCAAATTTTGGATGTGAGATGGCGCCTCCATTTCAAAAAAGAAATTATTATACATTGAAAATTTATAAATAAGCCACAAATTCTATGTAAATCCAAAATAGAATGATGCTTTTCCTTGTAATATTTTAAAGAATATTAATATTACTCTCATAATTTTCTAAGGGAACGTATATTAGATGATACGTACCCGATTCCTACTTTACCGACATTTTTTATTATACCAATTCGGTCCGAATTTTTTTCAAAAAATTGCTATTTTTTTAATTGTCAAAATGTATTGGTAAATAAATGTTCCAAAGTCCCTTTTATTAATTTTCCCAAACTTTCAGTTTGGTATCTCATCTTGTATAGAAATGGTGCGCTAAAAATAATCTCGGCAAGGTAGGAATCGGATGGGAGTAAGATTTTTTAATTTTTTACTCAATACATCAAAAATGCAATTATTTTCGCCGCAGACGAAATTTCATGGGAACAGCCTGAAAAAGTTACCAAGCATAATTTTAAGGAGAATTTTAATTACTTAAGGGAATTTACCAGATATTAACAGACTTGAAAGATATTTAGGGATTTTAAGGAATTGGGAAATATTTCCTTGAATAACAAAGGATTTCAAGGAATTTCGAGGAATTTCATGAAATTTCGAAATATTTTTAAGCAGCCACGGGATTTCAAAGGCTTGTAAGAGATTTCAAGAAATTTCGAAATATTTCAGAAGTCACGGCATTAAGGGATTTTAAGTGATTTCGAAATATTATACAATGAGCTATGAGATTTCAAAGGATTACTGATGACACGTAAGAATTTTCACGAATGTTGAAAGAAAACAGGGGATTTTAAAGATTTGAAGAGATTTAAAGAAAATTCAGAAGATTTCAGGGGATTTCAAAAGATTTTCCAATATTTCAATGGATTTCAAATAATCTTAATGGATTTTGAGAGATTTGTAAAGATTCCAAAGTCGTAGATTAGGAATTTTAAGCCCCCCCCCCCACCCAGCGATTTTTGAATAGTATAAGGTATTTTAAGGATTTTCGAGAAATTTTAATGGGTTTTAATATATTGAAATAGATTTCAAGACATTTGTAAATATTTCCACAGATTTGAAAAATTTCAATGATTTTTACAGGGACTTAAAAGATTTCAAGAAGACGCACACGGCTTTGGAATACTCCACGCAATTTTAATGATTTGAACTGATTTGAAAGAATGGTGAGCTTTTTTTATGATTTTTTGAAGATTTTAAGGGATTTCAGAGGTTTCAGAGGTTTAAAAAAATGTTGAGGGTGTTTAAGGAATTTTAAAAGATTTCAAAATGAGTGACTGGGTTTCAAAGGATTTTAAAAGATTTCATGTGATAGCGAAGTATTTTCACGAATTTGGAAGGAATGAGGAGTTGCATTGAGATTTTTTCATTGAGATTTTCAAAGATTTTAAAGAATTTTAACGGATTTTAAGAGACATAAATGTGTTTCGATGATTTTCAAGAATTTTGTGGAATCATAATGCCTCTTAAAAGATTTAAAAGATTTAAATATATTGTAAGTGATTTTAAAAGATTCGAAAAGATTCCCACTGATTTTAGAATGTTAAATACATTTTAAAGGAATTTTAAGAGTTTGAAGAGATATTATTAAATTTCGAAATATTTCACGGAATTTCAATGATTTTAACCGATTTTTAGGTATTGTAAGGATTTTTTTAGCAATTTGAAAGTTTAAAGGATTTTAACCAGTTTTAATGGGTTTTGAGGGATTTTAAGAGATTTAAAAATAATTAACTGGATTTCAAACGATTTTTAAGGATTTCATGCGATACCGAAGTATTTTCACGAATTTTAAAAGACATCAGTGGATCTCAAAAAGATATATAAAGGGTATATTCAAAGAATTTTAAATGCTTTTAAAATATTTTAATGGATATTAATATATTGCAAGGATTTTCAAGAGATTTGGAATGATTCTTATGGATTTTAAGGATTTCAATTAATTATAGAAGAATTTTGAGGATTTCAAGACATGTCATAAGATTTCGAAATATTTCATGGAATTTCAAAGATTTTAACAGATTTTGAAGGAGTATGAGAGATTTTTATGATTTCAAACGATTTCAAGAAATTTTGCAGGCTTTAATGTTTTATGAGGAATTTTAGGAGATTTTAGTCTGAATCGCTGGATTTTAAAGGATTTTGTGCTTAAGGGATTCAGAAAGATTTGCAAATATTTCTAAATATTGTGAATAAATTGTAAGGAAATTTAAGAGATTCGGAAAGAATACCATGTATTTTAAAGGGAATTCCAACCTTTAAGAGATTTGAAGGGATTGCAAGGATTTTAACCAATTTTAAAGGATTGTAAGGGATTTTCATAAGATTCCGAAGATTGCAAGCGAGTTCAGGATTTTCAAGGTGTTAAATGATTTAAAGGGATTTTACGGGATTTAAAGAAATTTCAAAATAATTGACTGTTTTTGAAAGGATTTTTAAGGTTTTTAATTGATACCAAAAATTTTCACAAATTTTGAAGGATATCAGAGATGTTAATGAGATTTCGAAGTATCGAAGGGATTCAAAGGGATTTCAAAGGATTGTAAGGGTTTAAAAGATTTTTTGAAATTTTAATGCCTTTTAAGAAATTTTAATGGATTTTAGTGTATTGTAAGGGATTTTAAGGGATTCGTAAACAGTTTGAAGATTTGAAGCCATTTAAAGGATTTCCACAGGTTTTAAAGGGATTTTAAGATAATTTTTATGAATTTCAAAATAGTGTAAGGACTTTTAAGATAATTGAAAAGAACCTTATGGATTTTAAGAAATAGAGTTAATTTTGAAAGGATTTCAGAGATATTATATTTCGAAGTATTTCACGACATTTTAGGGATTTTTACTGATTTTAACAGATTTTAATGGATTTTAATAGGATTTTGAAGATTACAAGTTTTTTCACATGATTTAAAGGGTTTTAAGGAATTTTAAGGGATTTTAAGAGATTTGAAAATAATTTAATGGGTTAAAAATGATTCTAAAGGATTTCATAATTCACCAATTTTGAAGGATATCAGGGGTTTGAATGAGATTTTAAAGGTTTGAAAGGATTTAAAGGGATTTCGAAATATTTTCAAAGATTTCAAAAGATTTCAATAGATTTAAAAATATTTTAAGGTACATAAAGCGGTATCAATAATTTAAAGGAATTTTGAGGAAGTTTAGTTCCCTTTAAAAGATTTGAATGTTTTTTAATACATTCAAAGGGATTTCAGGAGATTTGGAAAAATTCCCACAAATGAAAAGACTTCAAAGAGATCTCATAAAATTTTGAAATATTTCAAGGAGTTTCAATTATTTTAATCGATTCTAATGGATTTTAAGGGATGTTAAATATTGCAAACCATTTCAAACATTTTCACAGATTTTGAAGAGTTTTAGGGGATTTAAGGGATTTTAGGAGATTTCAAAGTAATTGTCTGGATTTCAAAGGATTTTGAGGATTTCAAGCGATACCCAAGTTTTTTTCTCAATTTTGAAGAATATCAGGGTTGCTCAAAATACTATAAAATCCTTTGAAAGCCAGTTAATTATTATCAAATATTTTTAAATCCCTTGAAATCCCTCAAAACTCTTCAAAACTTGTGAAAATAATTTAAATCACTTGAAATCTTTGAATTCACATAAAAATCCTTTATATGAGATTTTATTATGAAATCTCTGCAAATCCTTGAAATTCCTTTAAAATTAAGAAAAAAGTTTGATGGGATTTCGAAGATTTTAAAGGATTTAAAGGTATTTCCAAAGATTTTTGAAATTTCAAGAAATTTTAAAGGATTTTAAGAGACATAAAGGAGTTTTTATTATTTTAAGGTATTTTGAAAAACTGTAATGCCCTTTAAAAGATTTCAATGGATTCTAATACATTGTAAGACCTTTCAACAAATTTGGAAAGCTTTCCTCAGAGTTTTAAGATTTGAATTAATTTTAAAAGGATTTGAAGGATTTCAAGAGATGTTATAATATTTCTATAGTTTTAAACAATTTTAAACGATCATAAGGAAGTTTGATGGGATTTAGAAAATTTCAAAGATTTTCACAGGACATACAGGGATTTTAGGGATTTGAAGGGATTTTCAGAAATTTCAAAATAATTGACTGAGTTTCGAAAGCTTTTAAAGTATTTCATACTATACTCATTTAAGGAGATTTAAAAACATTTTTAAAGATGTAGAAATAGTGCACGGAATTTTAAGGATTTTAACTGATTTTAAAGGATTATAAGGGAATTTTATGGGATTTTAAAGATTTCCACAGGATTTTCACATGTCTTAAAGGGATTTAAGGGATTTTAAGGGGGTTTCAGAAAATTCAAAACAATTGACTGGTTTTCAAAGATTTTAAAAGTATTTCATACGATACCTATAAAGATATTTTTAAATATTTAAAGATTTTCAACGGACTTTAAGAGATATAAACGAGGATATAAAGGGATTTCGATGATTTTAAGAAAATTGAAAGATTTTAAGAAATTTCATAAGGCTTCGAAGCAATTGTCTGGATTTAAAAGCATTTTAAAGCATTTTATAAGATTTTAACAGATATAAATGGGTTTTAATGATTTTAAGGGGTTTTTAATATTTCAAGAAATTTTATAGAATTCAGGAATATTTCACAGAATTTCAAGGATTTTTACCGATTTTAAAGGAGTATAAAGGAATTTTATGGGATTTTAAAGATTTCCACAGGATTTATGGGATTTGAAGGGGTTTTCAAAGATTTCAAAACAATTAAATGGGTTTCAAAGATTTAAAAAAATTTCCATACGATACTCATTTAAAGAGATTTCAAAAGATTTCTGAACATTTTAAAACATTTTCACATTTTTAACGGGTTTTAAGAGATATAAAGGGGTTTCGATGATATTAAGGGAATTTGAAGAATTTTAGAATTCATAGGATTTGTAAATATTTAACGAAATTTTAAGAATTCTAACCGGTTTTAAAGGTTTATAAGGTGGTTTGAATATTTCAAGGATTTTCATAGGATTTAAAGAGATTTGGAGAGATTTTCAGAGATTTCAAAATAATTGACTGGATTTCAACGTATTTGAAATGATTTCATACGATAATCATTTAAAGAGATTTCAATATATTTTCAAAATTTTAAGAAATTTTAACGGATTTTAAGACATATAAAGGGCTTCTGATGATTTTAGAGTAATTCAAAGATTTCAAGAAATGTCATAAGATTTAGAAATAGTTCACGGAATTTGAAGGATTTAACCGTTTTTAAAGGATTACATAATATTATCAAGATTTTAAGGATTTTTACAAGATTTAAAGGAATTTAAAGGATTTTAAGAGCTTTTCAAAGATTTAAAAATATTGTCATAAAAGATTCAACAATAGGTCAACTGATGCATCTTAAAAACGCGAACAGATAAATATGCATATAGTATTGTGATTATTGAATATCAACAAAAATTTTCTCATTATAAACAGAATAACTATTTTTTTGAAACTTTATAAATCGGTACTGGCGAGTCATAAAGTGGACAGTAGGTCAATCGATGCATCACAAGAACGCGAACAAATACACTACATAAAGTATTGTCGTATTTTGAATATAAAAAAACTTGTTTTCATATAAACAGAATAACCATTTTTTCAAACTTCATAAATCGATACTAGCGGGTCATAAAAGGTTCACCTATAGCATAATCGGTGCATCTCTAGAACGCGAACAAATTCGCTGCACACAGTATTGTGATATTTTCAATATCAAAACCATTTTCTCGTATAAACAGAATTACCATTTTTTTTTAAATTCATAAATCGATACTGGCGAGTCATAAAAGTTTCAACAATAGGTCAATTGATGCATCTTAAGAATGCAAAAAATACACAGTATACAGTATGGCCGTATTTTAAATATCAAAAAGTTTTTTTCATATAAACAGAATAACCATTTTCTTGAAACTTCATAATTCGGTACTGGCGAGTCATAAAAGGTTCAACAACAGGTCGATCGATGCGTCTCAAAACGCGAACAAATTCGCTAAGACACAAAAATATAAATTTGAAGCAAAAAGTAAATTTTCTACGAAATAGTTTAATTTTCAACAAAAAAGTATAATTTTCAAATAGTTGCATTTTTATTAAAGAAAAATGAAATTTCTTCTTAAATAGATAATTAAAAAAAAACGTAAAAAATAGTTGAATTTTTAACCAAAGAAGATTTCAGTTCACTTTCCAACACCAAAATAAGAATGGTGAACATTAAGTTCTTTTAAATAGTCAAATTTTTAACTAAAAAGTATGACTTTTAACAATATTGTTAAATTTTTAAATCACAGATGCATTTTTGTCAAAAAAAAGAAAGCTCTACTAAAACAGGTGACTCTTTAAATCAAAAAGATAAATTTACAAAAGAAAAGTTTAATTTTTATTTAAAAAGATTTGAATTCACTTTTTAATACAAAAATGCAAATTTTAAACAATGATTAAATTTTCTAGCAATTAGTTGAATATGTTCAACATAATAATTGAATTTTTATCCAAGAAAGATGCAATATTTTTACTGAAAAGATCAAATTTTAAATCCAGAAGATCAATAAATTTTAAAATCTTATAAATGCTTCAAAATTGAACTTTGAAGCATCTTTTTAAATCACACGAATTTTTCTCAAATGTGCTCTACAAAATCTGGTTAAATCTTGCAAATTAAAAAAAATTTCCTAAAAATCATCCATATTAATTTTTAATAATTTTGTAAATATTTGAAAATCTTTTAAAATATTTGCTTAAAATTAATTTTTCACAATAAAAAATTATTTTTAATTTTCCAAAGAAATTAATTTTGAATTTTTTTGAAGCTTCTGAATATTTATGGTATGATTCGTTATTTTAAATAAGTAACATATTCCTAAACATTGAGCAATTGTTTTTTTTTATTTAAAAAATTTCAAACTAATTGGTTTAAAAATGGAATTCTTTATACTGAAATACTTGAAATGTAAGAAAATCCTTTAATTATGAATATATTATTTTAAAGTTATTTTAAAATTGAGAATGGTTTATAAAGTTTCAATCATGCGCTTAATTTGTTTAACAAATAAGACCTTTCAGTTGAAAAAGTTTAATTTTTCAGTTAAAGATTTAAAAATCTCAGTTAAAGATTATAAATTGCAAATTCTAAAATTGTAAACTGATTCCTACTCGTTCTGTAAAATCAATTATTATTTATGTTTTAATTCTTAAAGTACAGCTAAAATGTAAAAAGTCATTTATTAATTTATATTCTAGTTCACTTTCCAAGATCAAAATATGAATTGAAAAAAAAAATTATGAATAAATTTAATTTTCAATCCAAAAACACGATTTTTTTAACCAAAAAAGATGAGTTTTCATTTGAAAAAAAAATTGTTGAATTTTCATTTTGAAAAGACTTGAGATCTCTTTTCAACACCAAAATATTAAATTTAAACAAAAAGTAAATTTATAACGAAATAGTTAAATTTTCAACCCAAAAATTGAATTTTTATCCCAAAAAGATATAATTTTTGTTAAAGCAAGTGAATTTTAAAATCAAAAAGATAAACTATAAAAAAAAGTTCTACTTTCAACCGTAGAGTTGCATTTTTATTTAAAAACGATTAAATTTCTCCTAAAACGAATGAATTAAAATAAAACCTTAAAAAATAGTTAAATTTTCATCCAAAGAAGATTTCAGTTCTCTTTCGTATACCAAAATAAGAATTGTTAACAACAATTTAAGTTCCTCCCCTAACTATTCTAAACTAGATGATATATTAATTAAAAAAGGTAACAATTAAAGTTATTATTTAAAAAACGGTTGAAATCAAAATTGCACAGATTTTTTTTACATTTGTAAAATTCCCGGTTGAAAAATCAATTCACTGCGTCATTTCCCGGTCTTTCCAGGTATCATAAAATTCTCGGTCATTTCACGGTTTTCCCGGTTTCACGGTCGTTTTGAAAATATTGACTTTTTTGGTTCAAAATAACGTATAGCCCACAAATATTGACCGATTTTAACAAACAAATTTTTAAAAAAAAGATGAAACGATTTCTCAGAGGGTCGAGCCGGAATTTTGAATTAAAAAAAAATTTTTTTATAAATAAACAAATATGACGAAAGAATTACCATTTTTTCTATTTGACGTTCCCGGGATCGTCAATTATACAATAAACAAAAAAACTTTGTAAACAAATTATTTGCAGAAAATATGTTTTATACGATTTTCCATAATTATAGGTTTTTTTCAATTTGAATTGCAAGAAATTTGAATTGAAACAATATTATATTAAAAAAATGTTTTCTTAAGATTATAATTGTTAATGTTATAAACAAATTTAATGAAAAAATGCAGTGACCAGGCAATTTTCGACACAAAAATTCGTGTTCTCCGATGTCAATTTTTTTAAAACTAGGAACTTCATGATATCTTCAGAAAAATGATTAATTTTTTGATAAATTTTATGATCTTTTAAAAAAACTTTAATGAACAAATGCATTATTGGGTCATCTGTTGTCGGAAAGATTTATTTTTACGCGATTTCAGACTGTTAATTGGGATATTTATAATAAATTTAGCAACATTGATAATAACATGATAAATTTTATGGTTTTTTAAAACAAATTTAACAAGCAAATGTATTATTTGGGCATCTGTGAATGGAAAAATTAATTTTTTCGATGTCAGTCTTTTTAATTGGGAAGTTCATAATGATTCCAGCAAACTTCATAATTGGTTGATAAATTATATATTTTTGTAAGCACAAATTAATTTAACAAATGCATTATTCGGGAATCTTTTTTATAAACATTTTTTTATTTCGATGTCAGTCTTTTTAATTGGGAACTTAATAAAAATTTCATTACTAATCATACTTAGTTGATAAATTCTATGACGTTTTAAACAAATTCAATAAGCATATACATTATTTGGGTATTTGTCGACGAACAAGTTTGTTTTTTTCAATCTTAGTCCTTTCAGTTTCATTTTCCTATAACTTTAATTCTTTTAATGAGCATTTTTTATTGAAATTGTTTAATGAAATGATAAAATTTATCAACTAATTTTGAATGTTGCAACAATTATCAATAAGTTCCCAATTGAAAAGAATGGCATTGAAAAAAAAATTTCCATCGACAGATGCCCGAATAATTTATTTCTTTATTGAATTTGTTTTTAGAAAAATATCAAATTTATCCAACAATTATGAATTTTGCTGAAATCACCATGAAGTTTCCAATTAAAAAGACTGACATTGAAAAAACGATTTTTTCCGTTGACAGATGGTCCATTGATGCATTTATTTATTAAATTTGTTTAAAAAAATAATAACATTGATCAAAAAATTATGAGTTTTGCCGAAGTTATCATTAAGTTCCTGATTAAACAAGTTCACATAAAAAAAATTCTGTGGACAAATGCCTGATTAATGCATTTGTTTATTAAATTTGTTTAAAAAATCATCAAATTGATCAAAAAGTTATGAATTTTCCTGAAGTTATCATGAACTTCCTAATTAAAAAGTTAACATCGAAAAAAACAGAATTTTCTGTAGACAAATGCCTGATTAATGGAATTGTTCATTGAAATTGTTTAAAGAAATCATAAAATTTATCAACTTATTATGAATGTTGCTGAAATTTTCATGCAGTTCTCTACTGAAAAGACTGGCATTGAAATAACCGAATTTTTCTGTCGACAAATACCCGAATAATGCATTTGTTTATTAAATTTGTTTACAAAAATCATAAGATTAATTAACAATTTAAGAATCAGCTAGAAATATTATAAATTTCCTAATTAAAAAAATTTTTTATAAAAAAAAGGGATTTTTCTGTCGGAGATTGCCTAATTACTGCATTTATTTATTAAATTTGTTTATAATATAAACAATTATAATCTCAAAAGGAATTTTTTTTATATAATATTGCTTTCATTCAAATTTCTTACAATATAACTTGAAAAAACGTATAATTATGGAATATCGTAGAAAAAATTTTTCAACAAATAACTTGTTTATAAACATTTTCTTTGTTTATTTTCTAATATTGGAACATCTTAAACTAATGTTACTCTATAAACTTAGGGGATTTCAACAAACTTTTCTGTTATTGACGAGCACCGGCAATGTCGATTCGAAAAAATGGCCGTTTTTTTCGTCATATTTGTTTATTCATAAAAAAATTTGAAAACCTAATTAAAAAATCAAGTCCGACAACTCTCTTAGAAATCTTATCAAATTTTTTTTCAGTTTTTTTTGTCCAGATCGGTCAATATTTCTGGGCTGTAAGTTATTTTGAACCAAAAAAGTAACCAAATATCTCTTCCCTCAATCCTCTCCTGAGCTTTTACCTAATTTAAATACGGTCCCTGATTAATGATGACAATTAGTCACTGGTCCTTAAATAACAAATTTGAGAGCTCGTTAGGGAAATCGACACGTTCCCAAAACGATTAATTAAGAGTTAAAAAAAATGAAGGGGAATGTTCCAGTCGCAGGCAATAAAATAGGAAATTTACGATTTCAGATGACGTTAGGAATTCAAAATACTCTAGATTCTTTTGTTCCACAGTGAAAGCGAGAGTGAAAAATTGCATTAAAACTTTTTAAAAAATGGAATGCTCTTCACTTGAAACTTGAGCATCTCGAGTTAAAAAAGTCGTATCTTCTCGAGTGGAGTGGCAGTTTAACGATCTTCCTGTTTGCATCAAACTGAGGAATAGACATGAATTTTATATAAAAAGAAAATTTTATTAAATATGAGTTTTCGATTTATCAATATGAGACATCTGCATATCATCCGAAATTAGTAATTGAGTAAAAAATATGGGTCCGAAAAAATTATTTCTGTACAATCTTGAAAGTAAAAATTGGTTAATTCATTCTAAGTCTTAGGAATCTAAAAATTGATAAATATTCAATTGTAAATTTGAAAAATCGGAGAATTCTAAATTGCAAGCCCTTGAAATTCGAGAATTTTCAATTATTAATTGTTCATAAATTAATTATTTTAAAAAATGTACAGAATTAAATACCTTGAAAATATAAATCTTAAAAGTTTAATCATTTACAATTATTTATAATTATTTTGAAATTCTGGCGATTTACATTTAAACTTTCTTCAATTTGAAAGATTTAGAATCAAAAAATCTTGACTGTTGATCTTGAAAATCATTTAAATTTCAAGATTTGATTTTATAATGGAAAAATCTTCAATTGCAAAGACTAAAAGTTGAAGAAATTTCCACGTTCAAAATTGCATAATTTTTAACTAAAAAATTCCAAATTGAAAAATCTTCAACTGTAAGTGTAAAAATTAAAGAATATGAAATGTAAATCATTGAAATTGAAGAATTTTCAATTGTAAATTTTCAGAAAAGAACTAGTGCAAAAAACATACAAAATTAACAACTTTAAAGTATAAATTAGACTTCCGTTTCCGGTATGAAAGTGTAAAGTAGTGGGAATTGTGGATGCTGAGTTTTTCTGATATTGTGGTGAAATTTGAGGTGAGTGGATTGTGGAAGT
>NC_046663.1:40294756-40300461 GCF_010883055.1 Belonocnema kinseyi
TGAAAGAGGGAGCTCTTCTTAATATTTTGACACCAAAATCATGTCGATACACCTTACCGACTGCGAGTAAAGCCACCCACGCCTTAACTTGACAGACTGTATTCTACACTTTCTGTTCTCTTCATTTTCTCAATACATCTCCTCCCTTACCTCGTTTCCCAATCTAAGTCTTGCTATTCTGGTCTACCTTCTCTCTCCCCATGCTTTTTCTAAATAGTTTTGTGCTCCTTCCTTTTTTATCATCTTATACCATTTATTGTGTTTTGATTCCTCAATCATCCTCCATCTTTCTATTAATTGTCTTTCCCTCTCCCTTTTTCCAATTCTTCATAGTTTACTCCAGTCCCGTTTTCTATTTTTCTATCACGAAAGAACTCCCCATATATTCTCACCATATATCCTGGCGTCCTCCAGTCTGCCCCTAGTGCCACCTTATATATACTTCTTGTAAACTCGCAATATCTTTCTTTTCTTCCCCATATCTCTGCTCCATAACCTAATACCATCCGTACTAGTCCATTCTTTCTTTTTTTCCCCTCCTTTTCTAAACCTCATTATCTTTGTCTTTTCTACATTTAAATTCAGCTTTTTCACATCTAAGTATTTCTCTAATCCTGTAATTAATCCCACCATCCCTTCTTCATCCTTTGCCATCAACACTATGTCGTCTGCGTATGACAGTGTACATATCTTTTCCTTCCCTATCCTAACTCCTTCCCAACCCTTTCTCCTTATTTCTTCTTACAAGTCTGATATTAATATATTAAATAAAAGTGGGCTTAGAGGACATTCTTGCCCCACACCTCTCACCAACCAGAAACTATCTCCTACTTGCTCTCCTACCTTTACCCTACTTTTTATCTTCTTAAAAATGTCCGATACTCTCTTTTTTAATCCCTCTCCTATCCCCTTTTTTACCACAACTTTTTCTATTTCACCTCGACCTAATAATTCAAACGCCGCCTTTAAGTCCACGAACATTGCTATCATTGCCCCGTTTCTCCTTTTAATCCTCTTATTTACTACATAGTTCAGAACATATATGTTGTCCATACCCCCCATTCCTTTTCTAAACCCTGTCTGATTCGGTGGCTCGATCTTTTTTTCTTTAACTTCTATCTTCCATCTTTCCGACAAAACATTTACATATACTTCATACAGTGTTAGCATCAGCGTTACACCTCTATAATCTTTAACCTCATTTCCTTTCCCTTTCTTTACAATTAGTAAGCTACTCCTTGTTTCCATAACTCTGGTCACCCCTCTCCTCTCCATACTCGATTACACATTATCTATGCCCATTCCTCTAGTTCCTTCCCTCCATATTTCCATACTTCATTCGGAATCTCTTCTATACGAGGGGCCTTTCCATCATTTATTATTCCTATAACCTTAACTATTTCTTCCCTTGTTATGTGCTCTTCCTCGTCTCTTTCTCTACCATATTTTCCTCCTTTTCTCACTTTTATCTCTACTCCTCCTAGCAAATCCAAAAAATATTTTTTCCATTCTACCATTTCAATATCTTGGTTTACTCTTTTTCTTCTTTTTCCTTCTCTATTTACTACCTTACATACCTTTTATTCCGTCCTAGCCTTCTCCGCCTCTTCCGCAAATCTTTAATTCTCTTCCTTTTGTTTTTGATCACACAAATCAGCATGCTCTTTTTTTCCTATATTCTTCCCCATTACTTTTCTCTTTTCCCCACTTTCCTAATTCATTTCTGACCTCCTTTTCTTCTTTTTACAGACCTCATCCCATCCACCTCTATTCTCTCCTTTACTAACTTCATTTTTGTTTGTGCACTCTAATCCTCTTTTTATTTCTCTTATCATTTTTTCCATCTCCTCGTTCACATTTCCCTCCCCCATTTTTATATTTCTGACCTTTTCTCTAAACTGTTCTTTTCCTTCCCTTGACCAATCCCCTGTTCCTACACTTTTTACATTTTCTCGCCTTTTATCCATATTTCAATTAGCTTTTGCTTCCTCTAATGTCACTATTAAGGCAAGGTGATCCAAATCAATATAATCTCCTAGTTCTAGTTTCTTGACATTCCCTCTTGCCTCATGATGCACTATCACTTAATCAATTACCGTTCCCCTTTCACCACCTGAGCGTCTTTATTCTCCTTTCTCATCTCCCTCTATATTTCCGTTTAAGATATACTATTCCAACTCCTTCAAGTTCTTCAACAACTTTTTCCCCTCCCCATTCAGTTCCTCTTTGCATTTTGCACTTGCCATTTGTAATCTCTTGGTAACCTTCCATTTACTCTTTTCCATCCCTTTTTATGTAGCCACCTTTCCGTCATTGTGACTACATCCCATTGTGTCACATTTCTCATAAATTCCGTATCCTTTCTCTTCAATCCTACTCTATTCCAGTCATATATATTCCATTCTTCCCTGCTTTCTCTTCTCGTCTTTTTTTCCTTCTTACTATTTCTTATTTTTCTATCTCCCGTTCCTTCCCCTCCTAGTTGCCCTGCACCTCATTTCTTGCTATCTTTTCCCTTTTTTCATCCTAATCTCACCATACTTCATCTATTTGTATTCTCCGACACTTAACCCGTGTTCTTCTTCCCTTTTTCCTTTCCTCTTCCGCTATTTTCCTTAACTTATACTGCATCTTCCTTTCTACCCATGTCAAATCATCCCCTATTCTCTCTGAGCTTCCATATAACATCCTCTTTTTTGCAATCACTTCCCTCTTATGTTCCTATTTTTTTACTCCTACCAGTACCATTCTCCTGATTCTCATTAAGAAGTTTCAATTTTAAATCACCAGAATTAAATAATTTGCAATTGTAAAATTCAAAAGCTGCATAATTGTCAATTGTAAATATTCAAAATTGAAAAATCTTAAATTTCAAAGATTTACACTTTAAAGTTCTACCATTTTGAAACTAAAGAATTAAAAAAGATGGAATTTTAAATTATTGAATTTTCAAGGATTCTATTCTAAAGGTATGTAATTTTTTATGTTTTTTTAAATAGTTCCATTTTGAAGATTTAAAATTGAAAATTCTTTAATTTAAACGATTTTCAATAAAAAATTATATGATTTTTTTAGTTTAAAAGTGAATATTCATTAATTTTGAATTTTTCTCATTTAAAATTATGCAATTTGAAAGTTTTTTTTTGCATATATAGTTTAATTTATTAAATTTAAAACGGATTTTGTTAAATTTGCATTTAAAAATTACGCAATTTCAGAAATGTATGAATCGAAATCCATAAATTTGGATTATTTTGAAGATTAGGAGTTAAAACCTTTCAATTATAAATCTTCCAAAATTAAATAAATTTCAATTGTTAATGCACAGCATCACATAATTTTCATTGGTGATACTTAAAACTTGCAGAATTTTGAATTATAAATTAAAATTTTAAAAGCTTCGATTTTCGACATTTATATCTTACATGTATGTAATTTTGTAAGTTTTATTAATAAGTTCATTTCTGAAGACATATAATCAAAAATCTTTATATTTTTAAAATTCACCATCAAAGATTGATTGATTTGGAAATTTTATATTTTAAAATGATTTTGTAGATATTTAAAAAAAAATATAGTTCATTTTTGAAGATTCGCAATGAAAAATTCTTCAATTTTTATATATATTTTAAAGGGTCGATTTTTGTACTTTTTTAAAATACTAGTTCATTTCTGAAGGTTTGCAATGCAAAATTCTTCAATTTTAATGATTTACATTTAGCGTTCTTCAATTTTAAAAATGTGCAGGTGGAGATTTATCAATTTGGAATTTTTTATCTAAAAATGATATAATTTCGAACGTTTTTTAAAATGTGTAGTTCAATTTTGAAGGTTTTCAGTAGAAATTTCTGTAATTTTTAGGATTTAAAATGAAAGATCTTTAGAATTACAAATTTTGCCATTTTAAAGCTTAAAACTTGCATCATTTCTAATTGTAAATTTAGAAAATTTCAAATTTTCCAAATTTGATGATTTATATTTTAAAGATCTGAATTTTGTTCCTTTTTGAACTAAATTTCTGAAGATTTATAATTGAAATTTTTTTATTCAAATGATTTACATTTCACTTTAAATTTACATTTGAAGATTAGTTAATTTATAATTATGTAATTTTTAACTTTTTCTTTTCAAATGTATTTCCATTTTAAGGATTTCCAGCAGAAATTTCTATAATTTTGAGGATTTGGAATAAAATATTCTTCTATTTTTAAAATTTACAGTTGAAGATTCATTAATTTGACATTTTTTACATTCCCATCATTTATGATTGAGAAAGTATTATAATTGTCGGAAATTTGACATCACATTTTTTCAACGGATTTTCACGTTTCAAGATCCCCTGAATCTGAAAATCAGGTTTTCACAATGGCGTCTGTCTGTCTGTCCGTCCGGCCGTTCGTCCGTAAACACGATAACTCTCGAAAAAATGAACGAATCAAATTCATCTTTGGCATGCTTTTTTAGGTCCTAAAAGAAAGGACGAGTTCGTCAACCAACTATTTTTGATAAAAATTCAAAATGTGAGCGAATTTTGAAAATTTTTGAGACCACTTTTTTCTAAATGTGAAAATCCTATGTACGGATATTTATAGTATTAAAAAGAAAAAACATTTTATTCTTATGACTTTTTTCGATAAAAAGAAAATTCTCAGAGTTATAGCGTTTTCAAACAATTTTTAATTAAACGAATATCAAAATTTGAAGCTGAAAAACGCACGATATGAAAAAAAGTCACGAGAAGAAAAACATTTCTTTTTGAAAGCCCAGCAAGATTATTATAACCAATTTTGGATTTTCTTCAAAAATCGAAAATTCACATTTTGATTGCACAAAAAATAATGGAAAATAGAAAATTCCATTTTGTGGACAAACTATGTAGGATACGAAAAAAGATGAATTAACAAAATAGGTTATCCCAAAAAAGATCTACAATTTCGTTAAAAATCACTTCTTGATAGGACGCGTACTTTTTGTTTTATTCGTGAAAAATAACGTTGAAAAAAATAAAATTAAAAAAAAAGTGTGGAAAAATGACGAAAATTACGAGAAAAAAATCCAACAAAACCTGTTTACAAATATCTGTCGGAAATCGAGAGCGCAGCGCGAGTGTCTCGATGAGAATGTGTACCTCAAAGCCTACAGAGCTTTGAGAACTCTTTTTTAATATGTACTTCCATTTTGAAGTTTTCCAGTAGAAATATCTGTAATTTTTAGGATTTGGAATGGAAGATTCTTCAATTTTAAAAATCAAATCCTTAAATTTAGATCATTTGAAAGATAAATTTCAAATTTACATCTTTATAATTACATCATTTTCTATTTTAAAACTTAAAACTTGCATAATTTTTAATTGTAAATTTAAAAAATTTGTAAATCTCCCATTTTTATAATTTATACTTCTTTATTCATAATGTGTCCCCTAAGGGTTTACATGACTTCCATTCCTTACAATCTTTCCGTTTACATCTATATATTTTTTACAATCTTATCCTTTCTATATATACAATTATTTACAACTATTTACATAAAGTCTTATATCTTGTTCCTGCGATAGCGCAATTTAGGACTTATTAGTAAGCGAGTGAGCGAGCGAACGAAAGCGGGAGTGCAAGCGAGAGAGAGAGAGAGAGAGTATGAGAACGCAAACGCATCTTAGTCTACTTATCTTTTACTTTACCATTACTTACAATTTTCACGCTTCTAAT
>NC_046663.1:40300561-40335556 GCF_010883055.1 Belonocnema kinseyi
AGGGAGCTCTTCTTAATATTTTGACACCAAAATCATGTCGATACACCTTACCGACTGCGAGTAAAGCCACCCACGCTTTAACTTGACAGACTGTATGTGAATGGGAGGAGGAAACATGGGAGCATATATGGGAAGGATGTAGAAGAGGAATGGAAGATAAAGGAAGCTGGCATGTATTAATAAAAAAACTTAAATTTGGATGATTTGGACGTTCAAAAGTCAAGATTTTGTAATTTTAAATCTTCCAAGTTGGAGAAATGTTTAATGTAAATTATCAAAATTACAATTTTTAATTTTCAAATTAAAATTTTTTTTCAGTTTTCAAGATTTAAAATTTTGAAGAGATAGAATTAAAAATTCTAAAATTTCGAGAATATAGACTTGAAAATTATTCAATTTGTTACGATTTATATATCAAAGGAATGTAATTTTAAACTTTTTTAATAGTTACATTTTTAAGACTTACAATTGAAAATTCTTTAATTTTGGAGATATATAATTCAAAATCCAGGAGATGATTTTGAAAATTAAAAGTCAAGGTTTTTCAATTCTGAATCATCCAAATATAAGAGAGTTCAAATGTAAATCATTAAAATTACAGAATTTTCAATTATAAAACTTAAGACTTGCATATTTTTAAATTATAAATCTAAAAAATATAAAACTTTTTAATTTTAAGGATTTACAACTAGCATTTTTACAATTTTTAACAGATTAGAATAATTATGTATGTAGTTGTGAACGTTTATTAGAAAGTGTACTTTAATTTTGGATAATTAAAAATGGATAATTCTGCAATTCTTAAGATTTTCAATTAATGGTGCTTTCCTTATTAAGGTAAACAAATAAAAATCCTGAAATTTCGATGATTTTAAAAATTAAAAGTCAGGATTTTTAAATTTAAATCTTCAAAATTGGACAAATTTCAAACGTAAATGATTAGAATTTCAGAATTTTTAATTACCAAACTTAAAACTTGCATATTTCTTAATTGCAAATTAGAAAAAAAAACTCTTTAAGTTTTAAGATTTATAATTAAAAGTTCTACAATTTGGAGAGATAAAATAATTCTTTTTTACATTTTGCAAACATAGAATTGAAAATTATTCAGTTTCTAGGATTTATATTTTAAATTTATTTAATTTTCAACGTTTTTTTGAAATAGTTTAATTTTCAAAATTTACAATCGAAAATTTTCCCGTTTTTTAAGTTTACAATTGAAGATTCATCAATTTTAAATGTTCATAGTTTTAAATGATGTGAATTGAAACTTTTTTGGAATATGTTATTTAATTTGGAAGATTAAGAATAAAACAATCTTCAATATAAAAAAATATACAATTGAAGATTCTTCAAGTTTAAAGATGCATAAATTAAAATCATTAAAATTAGATGATTCTGAATATCAAAAGTAAAAATTCTTTAATTAGAAATTTCTTAAATTTGAGAAATTTCCAATGAAATTTGAATTCTAAAACTTGAAACTGGCATATTTTTCAATTTTAAATTAACAAAAAAATCTTTAATTTAAATATTTGCGATTTAAATCTATACAATTTGGAAGAGTTGCAATAGAAAATTCTTGCATTTCAAAAATATAAAAATAAAAATTATTCAGTGTACAAGATTTATATTTTTTAATAAAAAAAGATACATTATCTTTTCGAACTTTCTAATTCGATTTGATTTTTTTGAGTAGTATTTTCCACAGACTTACTGTCGCCCTCGGCATGTTTAGTTTTTAAATTAATAAAAATAAAACATGAAGTTCCAAAAATCCCTGCTATGAACAAAATAATCAGTTGCAGATGTAATCCAACATAGTTGCTACCGACAAAACTTAACGTAACGGTTATTGATTGACAGAAGCAAAAAAATGCAAAAGCTGTTGCAATATCCTCTTTATAAATTGTCCCAAGAATATTGTAAATTTGAGTGTTAAAGCAAGAATCTCCAAATCCAAGAAAAATTCCTCCGACGATGGCCAAGATCGGTGAAGGAGTTACAAATCCAATATCCTCAGTATCCTGAAATTTTTAGGAAATTTGATCAATCATTAGAATATATTATTTGTAAGATACAATGAATTGCTACAAACTAAGAATGTTTCGAATTAGACTTAAAATTTAAAAAAATTAAGATTTAAAAGAAAATTACTCGTAGAAGATGCAATTTTAGAAAATATTAGTAAAAATACTAGTAAGTTTAAAAGATATTTAGAAGTTTTAGAAGTTTGGAAGCAAATAAAAAATATTGTCTGAATTTCTAAAAGTCTTTTCAAGTTTAAAAATTATTAGATATCTTCTCAAACTTTCTTAACCTCCTAAATTTCTTCTAAATGGATTTAAATTTTTCCTAAAATTTAAAAAAAAAACCTTTCAAAATTAAAATAACGGCATTAAAATCTTCTAGATCTTTTTGACCGCAAATTCCTAAAAAATATTCCAAATAGAAAATTGCCTCTAATTCAAAAATTCAACTGAAACAAAATTCGAAACAAAAAATGTAATAATTTAATATTCAACCCAAAGGTCTTAAGTTTAAAAAATTTTATTATCTAAGAAGATAAATTTTAAAAAATTGAAAATAATTGAGAACATTAATTTTTAACCAAAAAGAAGTAGGAATTTTCACCAAAAGATTTTAAATTGTAAAAGAACAGTTACATTTTCGAAAAAAGCGATGAATTTGTAACTAAAATGATGAGTCTTCAACCAATAAATTTATTTTTAACGAAACAGTTAAATATTTCACAAAGGTAGAACCAAAAATAGAATTGTTCAATTTTTAAACAAGAAAAAATTGTCAGTTAAGTGGGAAAAAAATTTTAACCAAAATATTAAAATTTTCTATATAGCAATTGAATTTTGAACCGATAGTGGAGTTTTGTAACAAAATAGTTGAGTATTACACCCAAAAAGACGAATTTTCTACTAGTTTCATTTTTAACCAAAAAAGATTAAATTTCTACCCACAGATTTTAAACCAAAAAACATTTTTCAGTTCAGAAAGAAAAAAAATTTAAACACAATTGTCAAATTTCCAACAAAAAAGTTAATTTTCAACCGAATACGAAAAATGGAATAGTTACATGTTCAACTAACAGAATTAATTTTCATGTAAAAAAAGAAAGAATTTTGATCTTAATATTTCAATCTATAACAATAAAAAATAAATTTTTGAATTAATTGATGAATCTGTAAGCAAAGAAACTAAATTTTCAACAAAGCAGTTAAAAATTCAACTGAAAAACAAAAATTTTGAACCAAAAATGTTCTAGTTAATTTTTTAATGAAAAGAGATTATTTTTTATTAAAAATGATGAACTTTTAACCAAAAAAATCCATATCTGCCAAATTAATGAGAAATTAATCCAATTAGTGAGATTTTTAACTAAAAGAAAAAAATTGGAACCAAAAATAGAACAATTAAATTTTCCCCTCAGAACATTAATTTTTAACAAAAAAAGCTGAGAAATATTTAGTAAAACTGTTTAATTTTGAACAAAGCCATGAAATTTAAATGTAAATAGTTGCATTTTTAATATAAAAATAAAACTTATACGCAAAGAGAGGAATTTTCAACAAAAGAGTTAGATTTTCAACCAAAAAAGATAAACTTTTAAAAACAAATTTTAATTTTGAACCAAAAAGGTTGAATTTTGATATAAAAAGAAGATAAATTTTAAACGAAAATTTAATAGTTGATGTTTCAATAAAAAAAAGAAAGCATATATTGTCAAAAAAATAGTTAAATTTCTTATATAAAGATATTAATTTTCAACTGAACTGATGCATCTTCAACAACAACAAAATAATTTATTAACAAAGTAGCACAACTCAATTAATTCAATTTAATTAATTTTATTATTATGTATTTAATTTTTATTTTATTTTAATTTCCCACTTTAAAAGATCAATTAAAAACAAAAATGGAATGATTGCATTTTCAAAGAAAAAGAATTAGTTTTAACTAACAAGAAGGAATTTTTATCCCAAATTAAATTTTCAACAAACTAGTTAAATTTTTAACACAAGTTAAATTTCCAAAACAATAGTTACATATTCAATAAATTAAATAATTTTATAACTAAAATTATGAATCTTCAACAAAAATAATTAATTTTTAAGACAGGTGCTCAAGATTAAACCAAGTAGTTCAATTTTCAACTAAAAAATACATATTAATAAAAAGATCAATTAAACAAAGAGAATAGTTACATCTGAAACGAAAATATTTAACTTTAATAAATCAGATGAATTTTTAACAAAAAATTATAACTTTTTGAAAAAATTGTTGAATTCTTGTCAAAATAATTAAATTTAAAACCAAAACGTTGTATATTTAACGAACTAAAAGATTGAATTTTCACAAAAAACATTTAGATTTTTAACAAGAAAAGGATGAATTTTTGAACAAATTGTTGTAATTTCATTAAAATAATGAATTTTTGAACCAAATATTAAAATTTCTAAACAAAAAAAGATACATTTGAAATGAAAAGTGTAATAAATAGTTAATAATAGTTAAAAAAATAGTTAACTTATCAGTAAAAGAGATCAAATTTCAACTCTAATGATGAATCTTCAACCTAAAAAATTAATTTGTAACAGTTACAGTTTTGAAGAAAAAGGATTATTTTCAACAAAACAATTTAACAAAATACTTAAATTTTCAATAATAAAGATACATTTCTAACAAAAGAGATGAATTTTCAATAAAAATAATGAATCTTCAACCAAAGAAATTAATTTTTAAGAAAGTAGTACAACTTTAAAACAAATATTTTATATTTCAACCAAAAAAATAATTTTCAACAAAGTAGTATAACTATAAGTTGAGTAATTTAATTTTCCACGATAATAGATCATTTTTCAACAAAAAAATGGAATAGTTAAATAGTTAAATTTTCAACACAATATATACATTTTGAAGACAATAGTTACATTTTTAGCACAATAGTTACATCGTCAGAAAAAGAGATGATTTCAATTAAAATTAAGAATCTTCAACAAAAATAATTTAATTTTAAGAAAGCAGTTCAAAATGAAACCAATTAGTTGAATTTTGAACTAAAAAGATAAATAATCAAAAAAAGATGAATAAAAAAAAATAATTGTTACATCTTCAACAAAAAAGATTAATTTTTAACAAAATAGCTTCATTTGCAACCAAAAATGATACGAAAAAAAAGAAAAAAGTGTTAACCAGATTGTCGAATTTCTAACAACATTTTTCATTAAAAAAAAGGATTAATTTTTTAAAAAATGTTGTAAGTTAAATTTTAAACAAAAGAGTTGAATTCTCCACTAAAAATATAAATATTATAAAAAAGATAAATTAAAAAATGAAATAGTTACATCTACAACCAGAAAAATATTAATTTAAAAAAAAACTTCAATTTCCCACAATTAATGATAACTTTAATGAAATTGTTGAATTTTCATTAAAACATTTAAATTTAAAACCAAACAGTTGCACTAAAAAGAATGGAATTTCTACACAAAAAAGGAACTTTGAACAAAATAGAATTTTAAGACAAAAAACATTTTTCAGTCAAGAAAGAAAAAAATATTAACCAGATTGTCAAATTTTTAACAAAAGATTAAAAATTTTAATATAAAAGGGATGCATTAAAAACAAATTGTTGTAATTGAATGAAATTAATGACATTTCCAGACAAATAATAAAATGTTATCCTAAACAGATAAATTTTTTATGAAAAATGTTATAGTTGATAATAACCAACGAATTAGTTAATTGTATTACTAAACGAGGTCAATTTTGAATTTAAAATAATTAATCACCAACCAATAAAATTAATTTACAAAAGTTACATTTTCAAAGAAAAATATAAATTATCAACCAAAAAAAGAAGGAATTTTTAAAGCAGTAGTTGAATTTTCAACAAAATAGTTAAATTCTACACAAAAGAGTTGAATTTTCCACTAAAAATATAAATATTACAAAAAAGATAAATTAAAAAAATGAAATAGTTACATCTTCAACCAGAAAAATATTCATTTTTAACAAAATACTTCAAGTTACAACAAAAAATGATAACTTTAATGAAATTGTTGAATTTTCATTGAAATATTTAATTATAAAACCAAACAGTTGCATTTAAAAAATGGAATTTCTATCCAAAGAAGGAACTTTGAACAACAGAGTTAAATTTCAGCCAAAAAAATGTTTCAGTCAAGAAAGAAAAAAATGTTAACCAGCTTGTCAAATCTTTAACGAAACATTAAAATTTTTAATAGAAAAAGGATTAATTAAAAGAACAACTGTTGCATTTCATGAAATTAATAAAATTTTCGGACAAAAAATCAAATTTTTTACCCAAAAAGACCAATTTTTTATGAAAAATGTAATAGTTGATAATAATCAACAAAGTAGGTAAATTTATTACTAAAAGAGATCAATATTTTCTACTCAAATGATGAATCTTCTAAAAAAAGTAATTTTTAATATTAACATTTCAAAAACAAAGGAGGAGTTTTTAAAATAATAGTTAAATCTTCAACACAATAGTTAAATTTCCAACAAAAGAGATGAATTTTTAATGAATGTTATAAATCTTCAACAAAAATAATTAAATTTTAAGAAAGCAGTTCGAAATTCAACCAAGTAGTTGAATTTTGAAGTAAAACGATAAATATTCAAGAAAAAGATCAATCAAAAAAGGAATAGTTATATCTTCAACAATAATCATTCATTTTCAACAAAATAGTTGAATTTCCGACCAAAAATGATAACGTGTTAATTCAAATTGTTAAATTTTCATTAAAACATCTAAATTTAAAACCAAACAGTTGCATTTTTAAAAATGGCATTTTTACGCAAAGAAGGAACTTTTAACTAAAGAGTTGAAATTTCAGCCAAAAAGAATTTTTCAGCCAAGAAAGAAAAAAATGTTAACCAGATTGTCGGATTTTTAACAAAACATTAAAATTTTTAATAAGAAAAGGATTTCTGTTTGGCAAAACTGTTGTAATTTCATTAAAATAGTAAAATTTTAAACCAAATAATAAAATTTTAACCAAAATAGATCAATTTTCAAAAAAAAGGTAACAGTTGATAATAATCAACAAATTAGTTAATTGTATTACTTAACGAGATCAATTATCAATTAAAAAAAATAAATCTTCAACCGAAAAGATTAATTTTTAAGAAAATAGTTAAATTTCGAAACAAAAATGATAACTTTAAGAAAATTGTTGAATTTTCATTAAAACACTTAAATTTAAAACCAAACAGTTGCATTTAAAAAATGGAATTTCCACGCAAAAAGGAACTTTGAACAATAGAGTTAAATTTTCAGGAAAAAAACATTTTTCAGTCAAGAAAGAAAAAAAATGTTAAGCAGATTGTCAAATTTTTAACGAAACATTAAAAATTTAAACATAAAATTTTCAGACAAATGATCAAATCTTTAACCTAAAAAGATAAATTTTTAAGGAAAAATGTAATGGTTGATAATAATAAAAAATAATTAAATTTATTACCAAAAGATATCAATATTTTCTACTTAAATGATGAACCTTCATAAACAACATAATTTTCAATATTAAAATTTAAAAAAAGGAGAAATTTTTAACATAATAGTTAAATCTTTAACAAAATAGTTAAATTATCAAAAAAAGAGATGAATTTTTAAATAAAATCATACATATTCCGCAAAAAAATTAATTTTCATCAAAACAGTTCGACTTTCAACCAAGTAGTTGAATATAAAAAAAGGATTTTTAACTAAGAAGATTATTTTTCTAATAAAAATGACAAAATGTTAACAAAATCAATTTTACGGTCCCAAAAGAATTCAATAAATTTTGAATTACAAAAACTGCAATGAAATAGAACATGTTTTGATTACCTGGAATGGAGAATTATTTGGAAAATTGACGAAAGCAATAGCGAAGCAAATTGCCTCTCCCAAAAATCCAAGTCCAATAATTACAGAACTTGACAGAATTTTTATTTTTGATGCAAGTGGCCCAGATAGAGTAGCACCAATGCCCTCTCCAATGCCTATAGCAATTCCTGTGAGACTAACCAATTTTTTTCGAGATTCTCCCATTTTCACAGTAAATCCAACACATGATGTGTAAACTCCAGAGTAAAAGGCAAGTACTAATCCAGTGTAAAGAAAAGTAATTGACAACAGCAACATGTTTGGTGTGATGACAAGGATTAAAGCACTTCTCATGCGAAGCCAAGCTTCGTAAAAAGAAGAATTCGATCCTTCATTCCCAACAGCTTCATCCACTTTTTTTGTTTCTTCTTTTGCCACAGGCTTTCTCAAAACGAAAAAAATTACACAGCCAATCAGAGCAAGAATTGTGAGTGTGACAAAAATGGTTTTTCTCGTTTCTCTGTCGAAGCTTGCCCCAGTCCCAGTGAATGCAAAGTACACAAATAGGTTTCCAATCACCAGGGATAATTGAAAAGTGGCCCAAAAAATTCCAGAATTCCGAGAGATTGTTGATGATTTGCTATTTTCTGTGACACATCGACCAGAACCGATCCAAATTAGCGTATTTCCTGTGCCTTGAATTGCAGAAGCTATGTAAAGTAAAGTTTTCTCTGGCCAGAAAAAAATTCCCAAGAAAAGTGCATTGCATATTGCACCAATTATTATTGATAATCTGGTGCTTATCAAGGTTGAATATAATGGAGAGAGAAAGAGAGAAACGCCAAAGCCTGCATAAATTATTGCCAAACTGATGTATCCGTCTCCTGAGAAATCTGGCATGTCTCTTCTAATTGCATCGAGAACATTTTTCTGAAATAGCCAAAAATTATCAATTTTTACATTCTCATCAGAGAAGGTATTAGGTTTATGTAAAATTTACCCCACCCCCAGGTCTTGTCCGATGTCCACGTTTTGAGACACGCTGTCCGCCGGTCTCTCTATCTGGCTGTCTGCCTGCCTGTATGTCAGTCTGTATGACTGTCTGTATGTCTGCCTGTATGTCTGTCTGTTTCCACAATAACATTTGACAAAATTAATCTATTAGATTGGCCTTTGATACACTCGTTAAGTATCCTAAACTAAAGGCCAAGTTCGTTAGCTAGCCATTTTGGATAAAAATTAAAAAAGTGAACACATTTTGAATATTTTTGAAACCATTTTTTTCAAAATTCAAAAATTCTAAGAAGCATATGAAATTTACCTTCTAAGCCAAATAACGGACGATATGAAAAAATTAAAGGTAAGATTAAGTTTGAGTTTTAAATGCCCTATAAGCTTATGATAACAACTTTTTGAATTTTCTTGAAAAATCAAAAATTCAAATTTTGACAGCATACAAAATAATGGAAAATCCAAAAATGAAAATTTTTCATTCAACAATTTCACAGTATTTTAAAGATTCTCAAATATATGAATGCAGTTTTAAAAAATATATATGTATATAATATACATAATTTATAAGTTAAAAAACGGTAAGGCTGCTTAGTAGACCGCATGTGTAAAGTTCATATCACAAAAATATCATTGGAAATGAGCAAATTCAGTTTATGGAAAAACGGCAAGTTGCAATAAAATGTTTTTTAAAGAATGCGCATTTTTTAACTGGACAATAAAACTACGACTGTTTTAATACCAATGCAAGTTATGAATTACAATAATATACATTTATTCGAACGGTATAAAATTTCAGGGATAAGCTCGAGTGCGAAGCAGGAAATACCTGATGAGAATGTGTTCGTTAAAGCCCAAGGAGCTTTAACAAAAGAGAATTCACAATCACCAAATTATTGTTGTCGTTGCTTTAAACTTAAGTTTAAAAAAGTCTGGGCGCAAAACTCGAGCACGTCGCACGAGGTAAATAAATTGTCGAGTGCGAAATAAATATATTATCGAGCGTGAAGCGCGAGACGAGAATTTACCCGCGAAGCGGGCAGATTTTTTTAAAATAAAAAAGTTAAATAGCTCCCCTATTTAACTGATACAGTTTGAAGGAGTGATACATATTTCAATTAGAATTTTATCCACAAACGCGAATTTCTTAGGAACAGTTATTATGTAATAGCTCAAGGGCAAGGGGGGGGGGGGTTCGATACAATTTGTTAAAATTTTTTAAAATAGCAGGTCCTTCCCACATGTATATAATTTTTGCAAATTCGCAAAAGCTTCCTTTTGAAGATTATCTTTTTAGTTATAAATTTGGCTTATTTGACCAAAAATTAAACCATTTTTTTTAAACCATCCTTCGTGGTAGCAAATTTAACTGTTTCGTTGAAAATTCGTCTTTCTTATGAAACTATTTTTTCTGACAATTTCTCTTTTTGATATAAAAGTTCATAGTTTTTAGTATAAATATTGCATCTTTCTTGGAAAAATGCATGGTTGAAAATTCAACTATTTCCTAAAAAATTGACTTTTCTTTAAAAATTCCTATTCTTGTGTTAAAAAGTCAATCGAAATCGTTTCGAATGAAAATTCAACTCTTTTTTTTAAAACTTGTTTTTTTTTGTTTGAAAAATTAACTTGTTTTAGTAAAATTTTCATTTTTCTTGGACAAAAATGCAACTGTTTACTTGAAAATTTAACTATTTTGTAGAAAATTTGCTTTTTTCTATTTAATATTTTGGTTTAAAAAGAGAACTGAAATCTTTTCTGTATGAAAATACAGAATATACTTTGTTGAAGGGTTTTTTTTAAGATTTATATTTTTTAGTTGAAAATTCTTCTTTTTTATTGAGAAAATAATTTTCTCAGTATGAAACTTCATGTTTGTTGGGTAAAAATGCATCAATTCCGTGTAGCAATAATTTTTTGCCGAAGTCATATTTTGGTTTAAAAATTCACTTTTTCTAGAGAAAAATCGTCTTTTTGGTTTTAAAATTTTTTCTTCTTTTGTATAAATTTCATCATTTTTAATTGAAATATATACTGTGACACAGTTTTGTTGGGAAGTTACCTTTTTAAATTAAAAATGAAAGTATTATATCAAAAGTTTAATTATTCTCTTGAAAGTTCAAGTATTTTATTGAAAAGTCATCTTGTATAGTAAAAAAGACAATTTTCTGTTTAAATCAAATTAATAAATTTTAAAATTTGACAAGATTAAAATGCTGTTATTTGAATATCAATGATCAAGGAAAATTAAAAATTAGGTAAAGCTGACAAATATGGACCGATTTGGATAAAAACAGTTTTTAAAAAGCTTATAAGACAACTCTCTCGGTTCCAGTTCTGCCCCCTCTCCCGACGCCCCCTTTTTAACTGAAGTTTGGTGGGACTGACGTTATAACTACAATCTCCACCATATGACGATTTGCTACTTAACTTTGACATGATTTCGACTCGGAAAATAAACTTATTGCTTAAACGTGATAGTTGGGCGTATAATCTAAACAATGAATAATACAAATTACAAAATAGCCTCGGAAAGGACTGTAATTTTAATTGACAAAAGGCATGCACACGGAAAATCTAAAGGTCATGTTTCAGGCGACGAATGAAGACTGGGTGTTTGGAATGCTAGGGGGATATATGATCTGAAGGTAAAAGAATTGCGTGAAACAATGGACGTGAGGAAACTAGATTGAAATATTGGCAGGAGTAGACAGTGAATCACATGTTAGACAAGGAGTAGGTCTGATTTTGAATGAAAGAGCAAAGTAGCATCTCGGAGATCATGATTTGGACCTCCCAGACTGCTGTGGATTAGAATGAAAGTAGGAATCAGAAGACTATTTATCATAGCATGCTACGCGTCAGTTGATAGTAATCCTAGAGAAGTAAAAGACGCCTTCTGGGACACTTTAAATGACATTATAAATATTTGCGAACATGGGGAAAGAATAATTCTACTAGGAGACATGAACGGTTGGGTGGGCATCCAAAATCAGGATACAGAAAGAGTATTAGGTCATTTTGGGGATCCAAGAACAAACTATAACGGAGATAAATTAGTTGGTCTATGCTTAGAAAGGGTTCTGTTCATTACAAATACTTGGTTTAGGCATAAAATGATCCACATGTACACCTGGTTTAAAGGAAATAGCCGCAGTATAATTGACTTTGTTGTTGCGGATGAAAGACTAAGAGAGTTAGTCAAAGATACAAGGGTCTTGAGGGGTCCTGAATGCAATACTGACCATTACCTTCTGATCTCAAAAATTAACTTTGGTCGGGGATGGAGAAAAGAGAGAACCAAGAAAGCAAAACAAACGCGAATCAAAATTGAGAACCTACAGAAACCGGATGTGCGAATAGATTTCCAAAATAAGATAAACGAAAGCATAGATATGGCAACATGGGAGGACCGCATAAAAAACATAGATATAGAGATCGCCCGGACAAAGTTACGGAATATCATTGTTAGATGTACGATCGAAGTGTGTGGTACCGCAGTTGTAGGAAGCATGTCTGGTGATGCGTGGTGGGATGATGAAATTCAGGCTGCCCAAAAAGCAAAGAGAGAAGCGTACAGGAGAACTTTAAACATCGCAGGTCTTAGCAATGAGCAGAGAAATAGACGTAGAAAATATTATAGATACGAAAACAGGATACTCAAACGATTAGTTAAGGAGGTACCATCGCTACAAGAATTTTCATTACCATTTCAACCAAACTTTCACGATATCTAAATATGATCACCAAAAGTACTCAGTTAAAATCTCAGAAGCCTAGGGTACTTTATAAATAAGTTATTAACGTTTATAATTTCGACATATTTAACATTGTGTCTTATGAGAGATGGCGTTTTTTAGCTACTTACTGGGTGATATCTAAGTAACCACCATTAAGATATTATTGACAATTTTTTAAATGAAAAACAAGTATTTCAAAATTAAGATGAAAAAGTAATATTAACCATTTGGTTCCTGCAGTTCCTGTATGCCTGCCTGTATGTCAGTCTGTATGACTGTCTGTATGTCTGCCTGTATGTCTGTCTGTTTCCACAATAACTTTTGACAAAATTAATCTATTAGATTGGCCTTTGATACACTCGTTAAGTATGGCGTTTTTTAGCTACTTACTGGGTGATATCTAAGTAACCACCATTAAGATATTATTGACAATTTTTTAAATGAAAAACAAGTACTTCAAAATTAAGATGAAAAAGTAATATTAACCATGCCCTGAGAAATCTGGCATGTCTCTTCTAATTGCATCGAGAACATTTTTCTGAAATAGCAAAAAATTATGAATTTTTACATTCTCATCAGAGAAGGTATTAGATTTTTGTAAAATTACCCCCCCCCCCCCCTGGTCTCTCTATCTGGACATGTAATACCAATGCAAGTTATGAATTACAATAATATACATTTATTCAAACGATATAAAATTTCGATATAAAGTCGATATAAAAATATAAAATTTTAAAAAGAATTTTAAAACCAAAAAGACGATTTTTCTCTAGAAAAAGTGAATTTTTAAATCAAAATATGACTTCGGCAAAAAATTATTGCTACACGGAATTGATGCATTTTTACCCAACAAACATGAAATTTCAAACTGAGAAAATTATTTTCTCAATAAAAAAGAAGAATTTTCAACTAAAAAATATAAATCTGAAAAAAACCCTTCAACAGAAAATCCTTAATTCAAACAATTTTATCCAAAATATATGAAATTTCAACAAAATAGTTTAATTTTCTACCCAGAAGTTCCATTTTTATCAAAGAAAGATGAAATTTATCTCAAAAACCGATGAATTAAAAAAATTTTAAATTATATTTTCATACAGAAAAGATTTCAGTTCTCTTTTTAAACCAAAATATTAAATAAAAAAAAAATTTTATTTTTATAATTAATGTTACAATTTTAATTGTTCTATTTAACCAAATTTGATTTGTAAGCCTAATTGTTTAATTTTTATGTATAAATAATAATTTTGTACATCTATTATTCTTGGAAAACATTCGAGTATAATTTGAAGAGATATGTAGATATGTAGAACATTTTTAAAGACTTTAGGTAATTCTTCCATTTAGACAACTGAAAATGATAACGTGGATTTATATTTTTTGGAACTGAATCTGAATATTTCTAGTTCTATCGCAATATGGCAACATCGTGAGGCGCGATCAATGTAGATCTCAGTCAGCCGTTGATTCATGTCGCCGGCGACATGATCACAATGTTGCCAGATTTCAACTCATTAAGTTAGACGAGTGTAGCTATTATGACTACGTAGTCGACTAATCTCGGCAGCAGCGATGGTTCCTCCTTAAGGAACGTAAAGGTACAATTAAAACAGAAGAAGAGATGAAAGTACAAAACGACTTTACAGGAAGCAAGAAACTGATTATAAAAAAATGAAAGGAAGCAAAAGCACAGAATTTGTCAACATGAGTAATAGTAGGAGGGAAATGGTATACGATGCAGACGGAACACAAGAGACTTTTAGAGACTAATTTAGGAGACAATTCGGAGATGAAGCTATAGGACACCACAACTGCGATGTTGAACACGATGCGATGGAAAACTCAATTGAGAAAGTCTGTGTCACTGAAGATAGGGATATAATTAAGAACTTGAAAAACGGTAAGGCTGCCGGGGTAGACGGTATTAACGCTGAAATGCTTAAACACGGTGGCGAGTGCATACCACATAGACTGTGCGAATTGATAAATTTACGTTTTAAGATGAGAGACGTTCCAAACGATTGAAAAAAAACGATTATCGTACCAATATACAAAAGAAAAGGAGATAAAAGCAACTGCAATAATTACAAAGGGATTCGCCTATTAAGTACCGTAAGTAAAATATATTCAAAAATACTTATTCTTAGGTTAATGAAAATAACAGAAGCAAAGATTTGGGAAGTCCAAAGTAGGTTTATGTCAGGAAGGACATGTACGGATCCAATATTTAGCTTATGGCTAATAACAGAAAAAAGTTTGAGAGTAGGGAAAAAAGTTTTCTGTGCATTTTTTGATCTAGAAAAAGCTTTTGACAAGGTAGATTAAAGTAAACTTTGGGAAGTCTTGAAAGAGTATGGAGTCAATGGATGGCTCCTACAAGCTATAACAACAATATATATGAGTAGCAAAGCGAGTGTAAGGGTGAATAGGAAATTGAGAGACTGTTTCGACATTATTTAAGAAGTTAGAGAAGGATGCATCATGTCTTCATGGTTATTTATATTATTTATGGACAAGTGTTTAAGAATGGCTCTTTTCGACGAAGAGGGTGTGGATCTCGAAACAGTAAGGGTACGTGGGTTAACGTTCGCAGATGGTAAGTTTGTTATAGCAGAGTCAATCGAAGACTTACAAAGAATGTTGAATAAACTAGATGCAAGCATGAAGAGCATGGGCCTCAAAATTAACGCAAATAAAACAAAAACAATGGTGTTCGAAGGAAAGAGTGAGAAAACTCTATGCAATATTTTATAAAATGATGAGAGAATTGAACAAGTTGATTAGTTCGTATACCTTGGTAGCTTATTTACTAGGGACGGGAAGATAGATGCGGAATTAGATAGACGCATAAACGAAGGTAAGAAGGTTATTGGTAGAGCAGGTCCCCTTATCAGAAATAAAAATATATCAAATAAAGCGAAAATGGCAATACATAATCCTAAATTTGTACCGACTGTATTATATGGTAGCGAGACATGGACTTATCAAGAAGAAGATAAGAGTAAAATTAACGCAATTGACGTGAGATTCAGGCGCATAATATGCGGGAAAATTCTGATGGACATAGTAAGTAACGAGATAATTCTAAAAGAATGTGGTGCAGAAGAGACGCTAGTAGACACATGGGAAAGAAATTGGTTAAGATGGTTCGGACATGTTGAGAGAATGCCAAATGTACGACTAACAAAACAAGTGTATCAAGGTAAAGTAAATGGCAGCGTGCCCAGAGGTAGACCGCGGAAAGAATGGTTAGAATGTGTGAATGAGACCATACTTAGAAGAGACATAAGAAGTCACAGAAACACGAGAGCCTGCATGAAAAAATGCATGGGCATAAAAGAAGCTAGAGAAGTATGCCAGGACAGGAAAGTATTGCGGCAAATAGTTAATAAAAGATTTTCAGTAGAGTGAATGGCGCCTGAAACAAAAGATCTTGGCCACTAATGGACCCGAGTGGGGAACTTTACATAACGACTTTGTGAGGATCTTCACTTGGGGTGATTGCTAGAGAGATTGATTAGCAACCTGGGCCGGAGCTGTGTTGCCGAACGACCGTGTTATTAACATAAATGACTCACACCTACCCCGAAAGGGAAATGGCTTAATGGTGTAATAATAATAATTATACGATTTATAAGAGAGTTGTCGAGCCTTATTTTTAAATTAGCGTTTCAATTTTTTTATAAATAAAAAAATATTAGTAAACAAATTGCCATTTTTTATTTGACGTTGCCGATGTTCTTGGGGTGTGATTGGGAATTTAATGATAATTTCATTAGCACTCATACTTAATTGATAAATATAGCATTTCGAAGATTTCCAAGTTAAAACATTTATTCAGATTTAAAACCTCGATTAAGCAAAACTGATATTCAAATTCGTCGATTCCTAACTTTTTAAATAAAAACTCCATGTTCTTACACAATTAAGTCATTTCCTTTTCGGTGTAGGCGTGATTCACTCAGTGGGGAAAGGAGTTATGTGGGGAAGGGATAGAGAATTTTTAGATTGATCCTGAATTCTCGTGTTGTTTATGTAAATAACCCGTTCGTTCCGCAACACTACTCCGACCCAGTTTGCTGATCAATCTCTCTAGCAATCACCCCAAGTGAAGATCCTCACAAAGTCGATATGTAAGGTTCCCCACGTGCGTCCAATAGTGGCCAGGGTATTTTGTTTCAGGTGACATTATTTTACTGACACTCTCTTTTTAAACTATTTGCCGCCATACTTTCCTGTCCTGGCATACTTCTCTAGATTTTTTTATTTCCATGTACTTTTTCATGCAGACTCTCGTGTTTCTGTGCCTTCTTATGTCTCTTCTAACTAGGGTCTCATTCATACATTGTAACCACTCTTTGCGCGGCCTTCCTCTGGGCACGCTGCCATTTACTTTACCTTGATACACTTGTTTCTTTAGTCGTTCATTTAAAAACTTCCCAAATCAAAAATAAAAGTCAATACTTTGGTCATCCTTTACTTTGGCCGCTTCTATTAAAAATGGTTATTAACGGTATTTAAATGGGAGAGATTACCGCTCGTTAGGAGGCGTGATCGAACTTTCATGAACGGCCGCATAATTCGAACTCAAAGTTAGCAAAGTAAAGTATTTAAAAGAAAATTATAGAAAATAAGTGACGCAAAATACTACTTCAAAGAACTGCAAAGTTGGAGAGTATTATTAAAGAAAGAAACGAAAGATTTGATAGGAAGATAAATTTTGACCCACAGCTGGTAATTTAGATTCAGATTAGCTGCTGGATCGGTAAATCGGGAAATGACTGGAAATTTTATGAGATCGCGAAAACCCGGGAAATGACCGTGTATTTATTTTTTTGACTGAGAATATTACAATTATTGAGAAAAAATATCCTCACAACTTTGAATTTAACCGCTTTTTTAAATAATTAGTTTAATTGTTATTTTTTTCAATTATGATATTATTCAGTTTATAATGTGCAATTCGAAAATCTTTCCGTTTACAAATTTTCCATTTTAGATTTTTAATTTTTAAGCGTACATTTGAATTTAATGAATCCTTAACTTCAGTTTGACCGACTGGCACAAATAAAAATGAGAAGCGTTTAAAATCCAAGATTTTTTGTAACAAAACGTTTTTAGTTGTTCAACTGTAAATATTAAATAATTAATGATTTCTAAATTAAATTTTACTTTAATATTTAAAAAGTGAATAATAATTTCACTGTGTCAATTGGAAAGTCTTATTAGTTAAAAAAATGTAAACTCCCTATTGAAAATTTATAATATATTTTTAATTTTTAAATAACTTCAAAATGATGTATTTATAATCAAAAGCTCATCTTAAATTTCAAATACAATTTCACTCTAAAATATTCCATTTTTGAACCATGCAATTTGAAATTTTTCAATTAAGAAAAAGAACAGTTACTTAATATTTACAAATATCTGCCTGTTTATTTAAAACCAGTAGTTATAAAATAAATATTAAAAACTAAAAAAATCACTAAACTTTGAATGTTACAATTTTAATTGTTCTATTTAACCAAATTTGATTTGTAAGCCTAATTGTTTAATTTTTATGTATAAATAATAATTTTGTACATCTATTATTCTTGGAAAACATTCGAGTATAATTTGAAGAGATATGTAGAATATTTGGAAAAATTCAAAATTAATTAAAGTTTTGAAATGGTTTCAAATAATCTAAACGAAGTGTCTACATATACCGACAAAATCCGACTATTTCTATCAAAATTTTTGTGAAATAGCCACAACTAATAAATTTTGGCAGATTTAGAACAAAAAATTTAGAAGCTTTCTAAGAATTTTGACAGGCTTCAGAGAAATAAACAAACATTTTATAGAAAAGCTGAAAATGATTTTTTATTTCAATAATCTAATTTTAAGAGAATATTTAAAAAGATTCATGACGATTTATCAAATTTTCAAAAATGAATATGGAAGATTTTAAGAAAATTTCCTTAATTTAGCTGAATTAAAAAATAATAATAATTTGAAATAATGTAAGTGAACATGTAGATGTTTCAAAATTTTAAAATAATTCGTCTTGGAATTGGAAATTTTAAAATTTAAATAAATTCTTAGCTGGAATAGGGAATATTTTTAAAGAATCAATACTGATTCTAAGTTCAAAAGGGATATTTTCGAAAAAAAAACTAAAAATATGAATTGAAGCAGGGGATTTTAGAAAAAAATCTAGTTCTTAGTTGAAAAGGAGAATTTTTGAAAAGAATTAAAATTATTTATTTGAAGAGGTATTTTTTCAACAGAATTTTATTTCTGAGTTGAAATAAATAATTTTCTCAAAGAATTAAAATTCAGGATTTAAACAGAAATTTCCCATTTTTAACCAATTCTGAGCTGGAATCAGAATTTAAAATTGCTTAAAATCGTATAGTTTTGAACATTTTTAAAGACTTTAAGTAATTCTTCCATTTAGACAATTGAAAATGATAACGTGGATTTATATTTTTTGGAACTGAATCTGAATATTTCAAATCCACAATTTATAAAAGTTGTTACAAAACGTCAAATTTTGAACATTAAATTTCTATTTCATTCGAAAGTTTTGAATTCTAAGAGCTTCAAAGTATTATATGAACATTTTTCTAAGTTTTGAATATATTAATTTACTATTACAAATTAAATATGTTATAAATATATACCTCTAACTATCACATTAAATTCGATTTAAAATTAGAGAGCCTTGAATAATATTTCCAGTACTACTGAATTTTATGATTCGGATATTCCTTAACTTTTATTCAGAAAGTAAAATTCCAAAGAACCACTTTTTGTACTTAATTTTTTTATTTTAGAATTTTAGAATTACGAAAACAGCCCTTTTTATAGCATATATAAAATATTATAGTAAATATAATTGAATACATATGAAACATAATAAAAAAAACACACACAAACAAAATAAAAATATCGCAAGTTTTTAACTTTTTATATCTTAGATTTTCAACTTTTGAAAGTTCACTATTTTTATTACGTCATTTTTAGATTCAAACATGCAATTTGAGAAAGTTAAAATGAAACCTTTCGGATGGCCCAAGTTTTCAATAATCATACTCAAAGTTACAAGTTATCCATTTTTATTTTCAGAAATTTTATTTAAAAAAATTCTAAATTCAGATGTCTAAAAGATCAGTTATGTGCAACCAATTTTTTCGATCTGAATAAATGTTGCATCTTTTGAAATTAAGAAATGCTTGGTTTTTAAGAGTTTATTAGTTCAAAACTTTAAATATTTTGAATTAATAAATTTCTAATATATTATTAAAATTCAAAATTTAATTAAAAATTAATAAATTTGTAGTCTATTTAGAATCCATTCAGTTTGAAATAATGAATCAATATATGCTAAACTTAGAAAAAATTTCATTTACTAGTTTAAAACTTCATAATGAAATAGAAATGTATGGTTCAAAATTCGAGATTTTGTAACAAAAAATGTTAAAATTCTGTCATTCATAAAGTTTTGAAGTTCTGCTATTTTTATTGTAAACTGTTTAATATTCCCTTTCATCTATCGCAAATGTAAATAATATTTACATTATGAAGTTTTTTTCATAGTAAATTAAAGTATTAAATTCGTAACTTCAATTTTAAAATTTTTGACTTTTTCACACTTTAATTAATTTTTATTTTAATTACATGGAGTTTTGATCCAAAAAATTAGGAATCGATGAAATCCAAAATTTCAATTTTGCTTAATATAGTTTTTCAATCTGAAAAAATGTTTTAACTTGGAAATATGAAAATTTATATATTTATATGTTAAACTATATCAACAAGTGTTGAATTATAACTTACAATTTACGATGACTGATGACCAATTAAAAGAAATAATGTTCAAAGCGAAGGATTCTTGACATGAAAAATAATTGAAAATATTTCTTTCTTACGTGCAGCGATGAATTCTTCGTACGTGGCCGGTTTGTTGACACACGGAAAATTCATCCAAATATTTGTGCTCTCGAAAATTTTCACTTTTTTTCTTCATTTTCCATTCCGAAACAATTTTGCCGCAACAACCGTCGAAAAATTTTAAATAAAACTATCTAAATCACGGGCCAGAAGAAAAATACTTTGGACAATTGCTTTAGCAAATTTTATATTGACTCGAACATCGATAGCCAATTTCTAGCTAATTTAGCAAATCCTTTTTTTTCGTGTACCTTTTCTGAGAAACGTCCCATGCATTGTTTTAAGAGTTGCAAATATTGACATATTTAATGCCAAAAAAAATCACTAAGAATTTATAAATCGGAGATGAATTTTGCAAGTCAACAAATTCCAAATCCAAGTTGCAGACATTTTTTGGTCTCTAATTTTTTAATATTTTCAATTCTTGAGATGTGGAAATCGGTTTTTGAATTTTTAATTCCATTATTCTGTAATGCATCAATTTTCGAATGTAAATGATGAAGTTTTTGGATTATGAAAAATCGTTCCTTCAATCTTTAAGATTCGCAGTTTAAATTTTTAGAATTTTAAAAGATGTGCTCCTCAAAGTTCTGCAATTTTGAAGATTCAAAATTGAAATTTATTAATTTTTAAGGTTTGAAGGGTTCGCGGTCTAATCTTGTTAACTCAAATTTTATTCGAAATTGAAAAATAACAACGATTTTCCTTTGCCATGTAAAATTTCTGAAATGTCAGTTAACAGGTTTAGATCACGGACTCTTCATTTATATTTCAAAGGTATGTAATGAAAATATTTTCTAAACACTTTGTTCATAATGAAATAGATTTTAAGGAACGAATAAAGTAATTGCAAAATACATTTTTTAAATATTAAGTCTGAAACTAATTATACTATGTTTTACATAAATTTATACATTAAATAATAAATTAAGCCAATTTATAAGCTTCAATAAATTATGATGAGAGCTTTTTGACAGATTTAATTAGATCAGGAGATACAATTTTCTTAATTTCTTTTTAAAATGTCCAATTCTTTTATTGTTTCTACTTTTGACAACTGAAAATATTTTAAAATATTACTTTTCTACGTATTGCATTTTTCAAAAAATCATAAAAAGACCAGATTTTTAATCATAATTATGAATGTTGCTACTTATAATAAATAAAGTTAGGGTATTTATCGACTTACAAAACTTTTTTTGCAGTTAATGGAGTTTTCCCAAAATTTTGCAATAATTATTTCAAAAGTTATATGTATTAATATTTTTCAAGTTTTTGTTTCTGGCTCACCGAAAATATTATTTTCAGAAAATCAGAGACCTCATCAACACCCAATCCGATGTGTTCTGTTCCAATGAGCAACTTTTTAACTGAATGTAGTCTTCTATTCCAAATTAAAAAAAAGTTTTTCATACAAATAATGAAACCTTTTTTTAAACTCTCTTAATCAAAAATGGCGAAACCGTTAAATTTTCCATCGTTTTTAGTTTTTTTTTAAATTTAAACAAACATCAGTTCAGGGCCTTATATAGTGCGTAGTAACACACTTTGTGTAGTCCAGACTTAAAAATATTTGGTTAAGTATTTAGTGTGTTTAGTGTTGAAAAGAATGTTTAGAGTGACGTTCTAATCGATTTTCGTCTTCTCAAGAATAGTTTTTATTTTCAAAAAGATTTCAACACAATTCAAATGATTTCCTAAAATGCCGAAAAAAATGTAGAAGTTTAAAGAGAAGTGTATCGTGTCAATATTAAAATAAAGCGAATAAAATAAAGGGATATTTAAAAGTTTTAAAAATGTCACTGTTTTTTAAAGTACCTAATATTTTGAACTATTGAAAATAAACTTAATGTTTATTTAAGCTATTATTATTAAGTTTATTAATTATGAAATTTTTTATTTATTTATCACAGATCATTAATTTTTTCTGGTTAACTAGTATTTTATTATATTTATGGTTAAGAGTTAGACTTTTTTGGTTAAAAATTTTATTGATTGATGGCAAATTAAATAATTTTGTTGAAAATTCGACAATTTGGTTGACAATTTTTCTTTCTTAACTGTAATAATTCTTTATTGGGAAATTCATCTCTTTTGGTAGAAATTTGATCTTTTTTGGGTAAAAATGTCAATTTTGGGTTGCAGATTTGTTTTGATAAAAATTAAAAAATGGCATTAAAAAGTTATTTGGTATAATATATAAAGATCAACCTTTTTCGTTATAAATTAATCTTTTTTGGTTCACAATGTTATTATTTAGTTTCAAAATTTAGTATTTTAATAAAAATGTAACACTTTTGTGAAAAATTGATTCATGTTGCTTGAAAATGTAAACTTTTTGTTAAAAATGCGTCTTTTTTGGTTGGAAATTTTACTATTTTGTTGATAATTCGACTTTTTCGGCAAAAAATTTAACTTTTTTGGTACATAATTTAGCTATATAGTTAAAAAATCCTATGTTCCTTATTTTAAATAGATTTTTGTTCTATGAATATAAAATTTTTTTTTAATTAATATTTTTTTAAAGACTCATCATTTCAGTTTATAATTAATGTATTTTGGTAAAAATTTAAATAATTGTTGATGATGCCTTCTTTTTCTTTAAATATCAACTATTATATTTTTTTCATTTGAAATTTATCTTTTTGGTAGAAAATTTCATTATTTTGCTGAAAATGCAACAATTTTTTTTTAATTTCATCAATTTTATTTAAAAATTTAAATTTTGGGTTGGAAATTTATCTTTTGGGTTTAGAATGTTATTATTTATTTAAAAAGTTCATTAATTTGGTGAAAATGCAACCATTTTGTGACAAATTTACTGTATTTCTTTGAAAATTTCAACGTTTTTTTTTAAATGCGCCTTTTTTTATTTGAATATTTGGTTTATAATTCTAGTGTTTTGTTGCTCATTCGACTTTTTCGGTAGAAAATTAAACTTTTTTGGCACAAAAATGACCTATATGGTTAAAAATTGGTATTTTTGGTTGAATTCAACTCTTCCATATTTAAAATTAATTTTTTTGTTATAAATATCAATTATTAATTTCTCTTTTGAAAACTAATATTTTTTTGAAGATTCATCATTTCAGTTGATAAGTGATTTATTTTAGTAAAAAGTTAAAATTTTTTTTTTTGAAATATTAACTGAAAATTAAAATATATACATTTTAAAGAATGAAACTGGTTGGTTTTAAATTTAATTATTTTGATGAAAATTCATCAATTTTATGAAAGAAATATAATTTATGGTAAAAAATTCAACTGTTTGGTAGAAAATTCGTATTTTTAGGTGGAATATTGAACTATTTTGTTGCAAAATTCAATTGATTTATAGAAAATTTAATAATTTGTTTCAAATGTAATTATTTCATTTTTGTTTAAAAATTCCTCTTTTTTAGTTCAAAGTTTAATCACCCTTCCTTAAACATTTAACAACTTTTGTCAAAAATGAATTTTCTGGTTGAAGATTCATCATTTAAATTGAAAATTCATCTGTTTCGTTAAAAATGTGACTACTGTGTTAAAAAATTTAATATTTTGTTAAAGATGCCTTCTTTCGTTTTGGTTGAAACTAAACGTTCTTAGTTAAAATTTAATTTTTCGTTTAAAAGTTCTCTTCTTTAATCAAAATTTTAAGTACTTGGTTCAATTTTTAACTACTTTGCCAAAAATTGATGATTTTGTTGAAAATGTATTATTTTAGTTAAAATTCATCTCTTGTTCAAAATTCAAGTATATTGTAGAAAATTTCTTTTTCGTTTTTCTTTGAAAATCTAAATATTCCATTAAAAATTTTTTCTTATTTAAATTTTTTAAAAATTAATCTCTTATTTCCAAAATTAACTATTATATTTTTCGTTCCAAATTTTTATTTTTCATTTAACAATTTTTTAAAATGACATTTTAGTTGAAACGAGGTTTAAAAATGAAATTTTATAAGTTGAAGATTTCTCGTTCTATTACAAAATGTATTCTTTTGTTGTTGGAAATTTATCTATTATGTAAAAAATATTTTCTTTTTTTTTTAGTTGTGATAAAATTGAACTATTTCGTTGACTTTTTTGGCTGAAATTCAACTATTTGGTTAAAAATTAACTTTTTTAAAAGAAAATTCAATAATTTAGTTAAAGTTTTGTTTTCTTCATGAAGGAACATTTTTTCTTTTTTAAAAATTCAACTCTATAGGTATAATTTTTCACTTTTTTGGTGAAAAATGCAGTTTTTTGTTTGAAAATTAGTCTTTTGTGAGGATTCGAATATTTGGTTAAAAATTGGTTTTTTTTCGGTTGAATTCAACTGTTCTTTATTTCAAATTAATTTTTTTATACATAAGTATGAACTATTAGATTCTTCGTTGGAAATGGATTTTTACGGTTCAAAATTTAACTCTTATTTCTGCTACTAAATTTCTCTTCTTTAGTTGAAAGTTGTCTTTTTTTTATTTAAAATTATTCTGCTTTGTTAAAAATGTAACTATTTCTTGTTTTGTTGACAATACATCTTTTTGGTTGAAAATTCAAGTACGAGGTTAAAAGTCGAACTAATTTGTTTAAAAAATACACATGATTAAAAATTGTTTCTAAAAATCCATTTTAAACTGTTGTAAAGATACCTGTGACTGTAAAAAAAGTAATAATAATGCCATAAAACGAAATGGAAGACCGTGAAGGTAAACTCATTTTCTGAAGACAATGAAAGCAAATCTTGAGGGTCACTAGAAAACTGTGTTATGGTCAGCGATTTCAATCTCCGTCTTTGCTGGAATAATATTCCTCTCATTTTATTTACAAAAAATAATTTATTATAGTAAAAATATTGTTTCTAATTGAATTTCCTAAGTTAAAACAATAAATTATCTTAAAAAAATTTTATTGTATATATCGATTGTCAAAAATGAAGGCTTATCTTACAATTATGATAATTATTCAAACTTATCAGAAATTAGTCCTTATCATAAATTAGACCTGATAATAAATTTTTAAGATTTTATCATTGCCGATTATAATCCACGAAAATCTATCATCAATTTTATGAAACGAAAATATTTTTGAATTTATTTTCTAAAATAAAAAAACTTACCTCTATGTTAGTCATTGTTTGAAATGCCGCAAATGTGAACATGAAACCCCAACTTAAAATCAACACATTGAAGAATTTACTATTGATATTAATTCTAGTCAGCATGATTGCACTTAATTTTGTCGAAGCTATATTTAACTAAATAAATTTAATTTAAGCACAATTTTTTCCAAGTTATGAGTAAATAAGAGATCAACTTTGTAGACTTATAAAATCCAAACGACCTCAACCGCAGCTGAGTGCCAACTGAGAAAATAAAAATCGCAGAGCACAATTGAAAAAAAATTATTCTGTAGAAAAAAATAAATTTTTGCAATCTAATGATTTTAATTTTTGAATTGCTAATTTTTATATAGAAATGCTTATGATAACAATTATGCTAGGTATTAATGAGGTAAAATTATTTCTAGAATCGAGTCAGCCTAATATAAAAAAAATATTTCAGTAAGTAAATTTTTTAATTATGAATTGATTTCCGTACATGATTTTTCTGTTGATATTTTTTCTATATTTATCATATAATATTATACAATACTTTTGCGCGGTCACTGAGATTATTTAGCTACTTATTATGCCGTAAGTATAATATTTGCACAATTCGAAAGTTGTATAGCCATAAGTTTGCTGGATACAAATTTTCATTTATTCATATTCAAAATTGAGACGATTGAAAAATTCCGAAATATAAAATTCCCGTCATAGTAAATTTCTCGAATTGGAAAATCTCTGAATAATAAAATTCTCGAACAGAAAGTTTAATAACAATAAAATTCCGGAATAATAAAATTCGTGAAAGTTTAGAATATTAACGAATTCGAAAATTGCCGAATAATGAAATTTCTAACAGAAAATTGTTTACAAAATATAAAATCACTGAATTATAAAATTCCCGAACAGTTTATAATATTACCGAATTTGGAAATTCCCGACAGAAAATTGCTGAATTTTAAAATATCTGAATTATAAAATTACCGAATTAGAAAATTCCCGAACAGTTTATAATATTACCGAATTGGGAAATTACCGAATAATACTTTTTCCGACAATTGATAATATTGCCGAATTTGAAAATTCCAGAATAATAAAATTCCGACAGAAAATTGCCGAATTATAAAATATCCAAACTAGAAAATTACAGAATTAAAAAATTCTTAATCAGTTTATAATATTTTAGAATTAGGGAATTCTCGACTAATAAAATTCCCGAAAGTTTATGATATTACCGAATTTGAAAATTCACAAATAATAAAATATCCGACGTTGAAAATTCCCAAATTATAAAAATATCGACAGTTTATAATGTTACAAAATTTGAAAATCCCTGAATAATAAAATTTTCGATAGAAAATTGCCGAATTATAAAATTTGCGAATTAGAAAATCACTGAATTATAAAATTCCCGAACAGTTTATAATATTACTGAATTAGAAAATTTCCGAATAATTCGATTTTCGGCTGTTTATGATATTACCGAATTTAAAAATTCCCAAATAATAAAATTTCCAACAGAAAATTACTGAATTATAAAATACCCGAATTGGAAAATTCCTGATTTGTAAAATTCTAAACAGTTTATAATATTCCCGAATTGGGATATTCCTGAATAATACGATTCTCGGCAGTTTATAATTTAACCGAATTTGAAAATTCCCGAATAATGAAATTCCCGACAAAAAATGGTCGAATTATAAAATATCCGAAATTGAAAATTCCCAAATTATAAAATTCATAAACAGTTTATAATATGACTGAATTGGGACCTTCTCAAATAATACGATTCTCGGCAGTTTATGATATTACCGAATTTGAAAATTCCAGACAAAAAATTGCCGAATTATAAAAAAAAAATCTTGATTATTCACAAATTATAAAATACATAAACAGTTTATAATAATACGGAATTGGGAAATTCCCAAATAACACGATTTTCGGCAGTTTACGAAATTACCGAATTTTCGAATTCCTAAATAATCAAATTGCTGAGAAAAATTGCCGAATTATAAAATATCCGAACTTGAAAATTACCAAATTATAAAATTAAGGACAGTTTATAATATTACCGAATATAAAAATTTCCGAATAATAAAATTCCTTAAAGTGGCCGAATTATAAAATTACTGAATTATAAAATTCCCGAACAGTTTATAATATAACCGAATTGGGGAATTTCCGAATAAAATGATTCTCGGTAGTTTATGATATTACCGAATTTTTGAAAATTTCCAAATAATCAAATTCCCGACCGAAAATTTCCGAATTTGCAAATTCCCAGGTTATAAAATTACCGACAGTTTTTAATATTACCGAATATAAAAATTCCCGACAAAAATTACCGAATTATAAAATATCCGAACTTGAAAATTCCCAAATAATAAAATTCCCGACAGAAATTTGCCGAATTGTAAAATATTCAAACTTAAAAATTCCCAAATTATATATTTCCCGAACAGTTTATAATATAACCGAATTGGGGATTTTCCGAATGAAATGATTCTCGGCAGTTTATGATATTACCGAATTTTTGAAAATTTCCAAATTATCAAATTCCCGACCGAAAATTTCCGAACTTGCAAATTCCCAGGTTATAAAATTATCGACAGTTTTTAATATTACCGAATATAAAAATTTCCGACAGAAAATTGCCGAATTATAAAATATCCGAACTTGAAAATTCCCAAATAATAAAATTCCCGTCAGAAATTTGCCGAATTGTAAAATATTCAAACTTAAAAATTCCCAAACTATATAATTCCTGAATAGTTTATAATACTACCGAATTTTGAAATTCCCGAATGATAAAATTCCTGCCCGTGTATAAATAGCCAAGATTCTTCCGGTTCCAGACTTGGCCCAGACTGGTGACTCCTAGCCTGGGCCTAGCTTGAATTTTGCAATGGCTTAAGCTTGGGCCCAGTCAGTGTTAAAGTTCCTATAATTGGCGACAGATGATGTATTACAAAGTGGTAATCATTGAATTTAAATGTATAAAAATGCCTCAAATAAAAAGCATTCAAAAAGTTCGGAGGCATCCAGCAATAGGCAGTATGCTATACTTACGCGGTGAAAGTAAAAGTAAGAACTTCTATTAATTATAAATAATATTTTCACGTTAAGATTGCACGTTACTTCTGACCTCAATTTGAGAACATTTAGTCGTCGAATTATAAAGTGTAAATACGTTGTCAATTTATATAATGATGTTTAAAACTTTAAATTATATAATAAATACGACGGACGTATCTTAAGAAATTATTGTATATAGATTTTGATGATGCAGAAGGTGAACAAGAATCACAACCCGGCGAGATAATGAATGAAATACCACAATTTGGAAATTTGAATCAGATTAGAGAAATGTTGAAAAAAAATTTTAACTCTGTAAGTTAATTTGTCGACTTGAATTATAATAAAAAGTATTTTTGCGCAATTTCGACTTTTAATTAAGAAAATAAATAATAGGAAGGAATCGATTATAAACTAGGGCCAGGCCTGGGCCAAGCCTAGGCCAAGCTTAGCGATCAAGCCTGGCCCTGACCAGACTTGGCATTTCATTCGAGCTCGAATTATAAAATTCCCGAATTTAATGAATAAAAATTTTTTTATACATACAAAATTGTTAAATTGTTTATAATGGGTAAATTCTTAGTTCGGATATTTTGTAATTTTGCAATTTTTTGTCGGGAATTTTTATATTCCTAATAAACTGTTTGGGAATTTTATTGGGAAATAAATATCCGAACTAGAAAATTCCAAAATTATAAGATTCCTGAATTTAAAAAATATGAAAATTGTATTTAAAAACTATTAATTATTTATTAGAATACAAATTTCAAATTATGAAAAAACTTGTTTTCATTATTTAAAGTCCGGATATTTTAGAATTCGGCAATTTTCCGTGGCAAATTTTATTATTCTGAATTTTTCCAATTCGGTAATATTATAAACTTTTTGGGAATTTCATTATTCGGGAATTTTTATATTTAAAAGTTTTATTATTCGGGAATTTCAATATTTGGAGATTTTATTATTCGGGATTTTTAGTATCCAGGAATTTTAATTTTCGGGATTTTTCAGTCGTATCGGGGAGTTTTTAAATTCGGTAATATTATAAGCTGTCGAGAATTTTATTATGCGAGAGTTTTTCTATTCAGCAATATTGTAAAGTTTTTGAGAATGTTATTATTGAAGAATTTTTATATTTAGCTGTTTTATTATTCGGGAAATTTATTATTCAGCAATTTTATTATTCTGTAGTTTTGTTATTAGAAAATTTTAATATTTATGAATGTCATTATTCAAGAATTTTAAATTGTCGGGAATTTTATTTTACAGGATTTTTCAGTCGTCTAGGGCAACTTTCCAATTCGGTAATATTATAAACTGTCGAGAATTCTATTATTCGGGATATTTCCAATTCGATAATATTCAACATCTCTTGGGAACGCTTTTGGGGAATTTTTTATTTCAGAATTTTATTATTTGGGAATTTTAATATTTGGCAATTTTATTTTTCAGGAGCTTTTTTATTCGGGAATTTTCATACTTGGGAATGTTAATATTCGGGAATTTTATTATTCGGGAATATTATTATTTGGCAGTTTTATTATTCAGGAATTTTCCAATTCGGTAATATTATAAACTTCTTGGGAATGTTCTAAGAGAACTTTATTTTTTAGGAGCTTCTTTATTGGGGAATTTTATAATTTGGGAATTTAAGTATTTGCAAATTTTATTATTTGTTCGTTTCAACCTGAGGGAATTTCCATGTTTGGGAATTTTATTGTTGGGGAATGTTAATATTTGAGAATTTTATTATTCGGGAATGTTATTACTTGGCAGTTTTATTGTTAGGGAATTTTAATATTTGGGACTTTTATTACGGAACTTTTATTATTTGGTAGTTTTATCATTAGTGAATTTTAATAGTTGAAAATTTTATTATTCGGAATTTTTAGTATCCAGGAGTTTTGCAGTGTCGGGAATTTTATTTTTGGGGATTTGTCAATCGTATCCGGGAGTTTTTATATTCGGCAATATTATAAGCTGTCCAGAATTTTATTATTCGGGAAATTTCCAATTCGGTACTATTATACCCATGTAGGAATTTAATCAGGAATCCGGCCGGATAGCCCCGGTTAAAGCTGGGCGCTGGTCGAGGAATCCGGCCGGGATCCGGCTAAAAACGTCACGGTAAACTGGTCGGATCCCGGCTTGAATACCGGCCGGGATCCGGTCGGGTATTCCGGCCACAATGCGGTTAAAGATATTGCTTCAGGCGAGAAATTTGTAACTTGTTTTTTCTTTTAAGGCCCATCGTAAAGAATTCGGCGAACTTTTAAGGTTAAATCAAGTTTCCCAATTCTAGCGCAAGGAAATTGGAGTAGATTTTTCACCACTCATAATAGAAACTCGCAGCAATTGTTTCACGTCGGAAACCACGTGGTGATTTTAGGTTAGGAAGGTACACAGAAAAAATGTATTTACAAGAGTATAATTCAATTTAAACTAATAGTTATCCGCGAACCAAGTGGTGTTTACAGACTGATTACTGAAACAAGGTTGATTTTAATTACGAATCTCGATTTTATTTGCAAACTTGGAGGAAATGACGCGTCGTAAGTGCAATGTAGTGAGTGTCTACGCGTCGCCAGACGCAAAGAGGGATACACATGGCGGTAAATTTGAAAGTGTACATACTAAACATTGTGTGAAAATAGTGAAAATTGTAACATTTCTTCTGATGTACATACCAAAATTGATAATAGTTTTATTTAATAAGTGAAAACATTCAGAAAAATGTAATGATTTTTTTTTACAGAATTTAAAACAGCTTATTTCTGTTTCACTACTCTAATAAATCTTTAAATTATACTTTTTAGATGATAATTCATCTATCATCCATAATGACGTCTTTGGTAACATCACACCTCTTAAAAAATGTGTAATTTTGACAAAAAAATTATTCTGGCCAATGCTCTGTCGGCTCCCGACCATGAGATATAAGCAGGGTTGGCCCGGACAGTAACCGGGCGTCTCCCGACTTGGTGATTCGAGAAATATGTAGCCCGACCGGTTCCTGTCCATGAAACCCAGCCAGAGGTCGCCCGGCCGGGATCTGACCAGAAACCTTGTTGTAGTAGGGCTAACCGGGGAAATTTCTACACGGGTAACGTTTTTGGGAATACTAATATTGGAGAATTTTTATATTTGGTAGTTTTATTATCACGCAATTTTAATATTTGGGAATTTTATTATTCCAGAATTTTACATTTTCGGCAATTTTATTTTACATGATTTTTCAGTTGTCTAGGGAAAATTTCCAATTTGACAATTTTTTTTCTTGAATTTTAAGATTTAGACATTTTGTGATATTTAAGATTTTGAACAATTTTACTATTAAGGAATTTTCCAATACGGTAATATTATAGACTTTTTGGGAATGTTCTTCGAGAATTTTTATATTTTGGAATTTTCTTATTGGGGAATTTTAATATTGGGAATTTTAGTATTAGGAAATTTTATTATTTGGAAATTTTATTTTATGAAATTTTCCAGTCGTTTTATGTTAAATAAATTTATTATTTGAAAAAATACCAGACATAAGAACAATAATTCTGGAATAAAAGTACATATTAAGTCTTAATTTTCAGTGAAGCCTTTTGGTTGATTTCAAGCAATCTAAGGCTAGGTAGAAGGTTGTCTGCAAGCAGGCGTCAATTCGATCAATAAAGAAATGAATGATCTCAATTTTTTCAAAACATGAATTAATCATTTTTGTTTGTTAACTTTTTAATTGTATGCAAATTAGTAAAAATAGGGCACAACGCGCATTTATTAAATTTCAAACCTCTTTTTGAAATAGGACTATCTTAAATATTTGCTATTGGATATTCTTCAATTTTTATTGTGTATAGTTTTAATTTTAAAAACGTGTAAATGAAAATGTTTAAATTGTAATTATTTTGATATTTTGAAGATCAAAAGTCAAGTTTTCAATTCTAAGCCCTCGAATTCAAAAAATTTCAAACTCAAATAATCACAATTACAACGATCTTAACTTTAAAATTGTTAATTCGAATGAATTAAAAAAATTAAAAACTCTTTCGAATATAAGGCATGACTATTCTAATACTTGATAATAATATTTTTCAACTTTTTTTTAAATATATCAAAATGTCAATTTCTTATTTTTCAAATAGAAAAATTTTGGAATATAAAAAATAAAAATTCCGTCATTTTTAATGTTCGAAATTAAAAAGTCTTCAATTTAAAAAATTAAAATTTTTGATAATTCTAAAGATCAAAAGTCATATTTTTGTTTTCAATTTTTATCCTTCTAAATTGAAGACAGCATGCATTAAAATAATCACAATTACAGCATTTTTTATTTTTTAAACTTAAAACTTGCATACATTTCCAAAATTAAAAACTATTAGATTTTAAAAATGTATAATTGGAAATTTCGAAATTTTGATAACATTGAAAATAAAAAGCCAAGTTTTCAATCCTAAATATTGCGAGTTATAGAACTTTCGAATCTAATTCATAAGAGTTAGAAAATTTCTAATTTTAAAACTTAAAATTTTTGTTTAATAAAAAAATTAAAACTGTTTAATTTTTAAAATATGTGAATAAAATGCTTAAATTTTGATCGTTTTCAAGATGAAAATACAAGTTTTGAATTCTGAATTTTTATAACTGAAGATAATTGAAATAAAAAAATTTAAATTAATATGACTGAATAATAATTATTAATAAAGAAGAAGACATATCCGCAATGAAAATGATGTAATTCTGTTCATTTAAAATTGAAATTTTTTTAATTTTGAAAGATATTAAATTGAAAATTTTTACTACTCATCTTTAAAATCATAAAAAATTTAAGGATTTTCATTAATCAATCTTTGAAATTAAACAATTCTTAATTGCAAATCTAAAAAAATTAAAGAACTTTCCATGTTGAATTTGCGAAGTTAAACTACATATATTATAAAAATACTTTCAAAATTATATCATTTAAAATTACAAAACATTCCAAATTAATGAATAATTCATTGTTAATTAAAAAAATCGAATTTCAATATCAAAAACCAAGAACTTGCATTTGGAAGTCTTCATAATTGTCTTCGAAAATTGAACAATTTTAAATTCTATATTTTTTAAATTCTAGAGGTTTTTATTTTTAATTCTCAAAATTGTCGAACTTTGAAATATAAATCTTCGAAATTGAAAATTTTTTATTCTTGAATATTTAGAATAGAAGATTATGCAAATTTTAAGTTTTAGAACTGAAAATTCTTTCATTCTGATGATTTACAGTTGGAATTTCTGGAATTTGTAAGATTTACAATCGAACCAATTTTAAATTGAAAATATGCAAAAGTTAAGTAATTCCATTTTAAATCTTCAAAATCGAACTACATAATAAAAAAAGGTTAAGATTATATTCAAAAAATTTAGGAAGATGTAATGTTGAACTTTTTTCGGTTTAGATTGGTTTTATTGTGAATTTTCAAAATTAAGAACCCATCAATTTTAAAGATAATTTTGAAAGAGTTAGAATTAAAAATTGTAGAATTTTGAAAATATAGAATTAATAATTTTTCAATTTTAAAGATTTACAATTTTTAAGATTTACAAGGAAGATTTAGATTCATTTTGAAGATTAATAAAAGAAAATTCTTTAGTTTTTAATAGTTTCAATTTAGGATTAAAAAATTTTAAACATGAATGAATAAAAAACTTAAACTTTGATGATTTCGAAGATCATAATTCAAGATTTTTTAATTCTAAATCTTCCAAATTGGAGAAATTTTCTATTTGGCAGAGAAGAAATTAAAAATGATAGAATTTCTAAAATATAGAATTGAAAATTATTAAGAGATGTTTAGTTCAAAATTCAGTAGATGATTTCTAAAATTAAAATTCAAGATTTTTTAATTCTGAATCTTTCCAATAAAAGAGAGGTCAAATGTAAATCAGACTTACAGAGTTTTCAATTAAATAACTGGAAACCTGCATATTTTTTTAATGTTATCTCAAAAATTAAAAACTTTCAATTTTAAAAATTTTACAAGTACAATTTTTAAAAATTATGAACAGATAGTATGGAAAATTATAGAATTTTAAAAATATGGAATTGATAATTCAATTTTTCATATTTTTATTCATAAGCTATGCTATTTTAAAAGTTTTTTTAAGTGTTGTTTAATTTTGAAAATTGGTAATGGAAAATTCTTTATTTTTCAAGATTGGCAATTAAAGATACTTGGACACTTTAAATGACACAATAAACATCTGCGAACATGGGGAAAGAATAATTCTACTAGGAGACATGAACGGTTGGGTGGGCATCCAAAATCAGGATAC